>NC_139697.1:15263821-15473821 GCF_964188405.1 Protomyctophum parallelum | reverse complement strand
ACCTGTCTGTCTCTCTGTGTATCTGTCTGTCTCTCTGTGTTACTGTTTACCTGTCTGTCTCTCTGTGTTACTGTGTACCTGTCTGTCTCTCTGTGTACCTGTCTGTCTCTATGTGTATGTCTCTCTGTGTACCTGTCTGTCTCTATGTGTACCTGTCTGTCTCTCTGTGTACCTGTCTGTCTCTCTGTGTAGCTGTCTGTCTTTCTGTGTTACTGTGTACCTGTCTGTCTCTCTGTGTACCTGTCTGTCTCGCTGTGTTACCGTGTACCTGTCTGTGTACGTGTCGTCTAACACACGGTAACTAACTATTTTTTCCCCAAAATAATCAAAGTACAGCATAGAGCACAGTACACTACAATACAGTACAGAGCACAGTGCAGTACAGTAACTATAACAGTAAATGTATAGTTGCACCGCTCAGTTCACACACGTGTGATTTATATTTCCAGTTGTCTTGTATGGTGTTAAATGGAGCGTGGAACCATGCCAATGATCGACACGGGAGAAATTGTGACTTTCAAACAAAAACGAGATCCACCTGTGATCTGCACACATCACGGCTCTGAACCACCTTTCATGCATCGCACGTCAGAACTGAACTTATGCCAATATAGACGAAATACATGTTGTTTACGACCAGGTTAGTGAATGAGGCCCATTGTTTCTGTCAAACCACATGACCTCATCTTGATGTGTTAAGGACCAGGCCAAGAGCAGAGAGTAGAGAGCACAAGAGTTTTCAGGACAACATCAACCAAGTATACAACAGTATATAAAATGATAATGTAGACACAGATACTCACGTTTTGAAATGAGTTGACTCAGTTGAGGATTAGTAAGCCAATCTTCTCCTCCATGTTTGACTCTGTAGGAAGTAGAACAACAATGCATCAATGTCTAACTGTCTAACACAACATCTCCACTAGCTGACACTACAGTGTTTCACTCTGTAGGAAGTAGAACAACAATGCATCAATGTCTGACTGTCTAACACAACGTCTCCACTAGCGGACACTACAGTGTTTCACTCTGTAGGAAGTAGAACAACAATGTATCAATGTCTAACTGTCTAACACAACGTCTCCACTAGCTGACACTACAGTGTTTCTCCTGTCATTATCTTGGCCCTGCAGCTCATCCAGACATACTCACTGCTGCCCAGTTTGGATCTCATCACCTCCTCAGACTCCACCTTAACCCCTATAGCACTCCACTGTCCTTTTATACCTTCGTGATGCACATATATTGTTGTTTAGACAGGTGTTCATTATTTACGTCTGCTATCCTAGAGTTTCTTTGAGGCACTGCATTGTGTTGTTGTTCTTCTCATGATTTGTGACTTTGGGCTGTATCGTATCCCATGCCTTACCCGCAAGCATTAAACACTTTACGTGAATTACTCATTTAGGAGCTTCCACTATGCGTAAATGTTATCTTGCGGCCACACAACCCACTATACATGTTTGCGGCTGGAGGTGTGTCTGTACGCGTGTGTATGCGCTTTCCCTATATTTGCTATCTTATGCACACAGGTTTAGGACAACGGAAATCGTCTCTTCAAACCACCCGTAATGTGAACACACACAACAACCCTCTGTATCTAATTTAAATGTATTCAAAGGCAGCACGCGTTGCTCTTCCATAAGGTTCACTCCAGGTATAATGGATTATGGTACCTGGCACACTGATTGGTTTAAGTTGCGTAACGCCTAAACCACACCTATGCATAATGTAACGGGTAGCGGAGGTGTTTTGAGGATTTAGACTGTGGCATAAGATAGCTAATTTAATGGGTTAACGCCTCTTACACAATGCTGAATCCCCAAATTACGGAGAAAGTGCCCCTGACGCAAGATAGGGCCCTTTGTGTCAGAGATACACTGTTAAGGGAAACACTGCACTGTCCAACATGGACACAGCCCAAGTCTACTCACTTGCAGTTCTCCAGAACTGAATCATTCACCATGTTGAGGCTCAGGTCCAACTCTCTTAGGGAGGGATTAGAGCTTACAGCTGAGGCCAGAGCTTCACAGCATCTCTCTGACAAGAAGCAGTTAGCCAGTCTGAAACACCAGATTAAAACATACATAAATAAATGAATTAATTAATTAATAAATAACACATTTAAATATGCATTATTCCTGGATTTAGAACCAGCTTCCAGCATCTATTAAAGGACTCTCTTGTCCCACTTAGGGTGCCTTCACACCTGGATGCTTTAGTTCCATTAAAACAAACCCTGGCCTCCAACATACCGTAATCATATTCCGATTCCGATTGCTACCCTTAGAAGCAATCGGAATTGTAGGCATTACATGAATGCGAAAATATTACAAATCTACAAGCTCACAACGCCTCACAGTGAGCTTGCAGATCGGCTATTATTACAATGTTTGTCTCTTTCTTTCGTAACATTAATATTAATTAACACTACTGCCTAACCCGTGTTCCCCGCTATTTAACGCTATTTTACGCTAAACCCGCTATTTGTTTAATGTGTTTAATTCGCCGTTTTTTAATTTATAAATTTATAAAAGAGTGGATTTGTCGCGGACCTGGTGACGAGGCCGTTGCGTTATGATGACGAAACTGGAAATCTAGCCATGCTCTGGGCTGCTAGGGCTTCTGGGAAAATGAGTTCAATGCAAGTGAACGGGGTTTGTTTGGACTACAACATGCTGTGGAGGCTGTTTTGGTTTCGCATCGTAATGGCGGCATGTTTTTCTCTTCAACAACAAACCATGGGACTATTTTCCGCCGGGTTTCGTGAATCAAAGCTGCAAATACTTACAGTATATGCGTTATGCTCCAAAGGTAATTGATCAATCCCGTCAGCCTAGGTGGTCTGATTATAGTATTCTATAGCCCTTAAAGTGTTAACATAATATTATTAAGAAGCTTGATAACTGTGGCGTAGCTACAACGGGTCGCAAGACAAAAATAGCAGATCTACAAACTCCTCAGCGCGTTGTGATAAACTCTGTTATATGATGAAGTAGCCGATACATTCGCCTTAAAGAGATTTTCACTTTGAAACATGTTTGGGGTCATTTTAACGTCTACTCAGACACATAGGCTTGGGTTACCGTGATATCAAGCTTATCAATACATTCTCACCACAGCATTCATATTATATTGACATAATACAGTACATAATAAAACAGAAGTGATCAAAATAAATGTGGTAAATGTATCTTACTTTAGAACTTCCAGTCTACAGTGTGGGCTCTTCAGTGAAGCACAGAGCTCCACTAGTCCTGAGTCCTGCAGGTCGTTTTCACTGAGGTCCAGTTCTCTCAAATGGGAAGGATTAGAGCTGAGAGCTGAAGACACAGCTTCAACAACTGTCTTACTGAGCTCACAGCCAACAAGTCTGTAAATGCAGATTAAATAAGAGATTATCAATACAAAATGAATGATACCTATAGTTCACTGTCATGGAAGTTAACTGGAACAAATCTAGTTATCTAGTATTTAGAGCAGCAGAGTGTGGAATAGACAACACAATGACAGCACAGAATAACAGGAAGATAACAATTTAGATATCAAAGACTATGAAGACTGAATGTTAGTTTGATTTCCCCCAATATTATGAAAAAGAAGATCATAACCTCTCAAATGTTATTTTTTTTAGCGGCCAACTAAGAACATAAGTGACGGGTTGGAACAAGCATTTAAGGTGAGACCTGGCAAGTGAAAACTTTTTTTTTTCAATTTTCTTTCAAACTATAGCAAAATAAACATTCAAAATACAGATTTAGATGTTTATTTTAGTAGTTTATTTTAGCCAATGACAGCTCGTTTTGCTGGGTGAAAATCCACCCTCTCTATTTTCATGATTGGTTGTTGGTACAAAGGAAGTGACCATATTTGGATCCAACCACAGTCAGCTCGAGGTCCAGACCTTTCTAATGATATATGGCATTATATGTTGTTGCCAAGGTTTGGATGAGATATTTTGTCTCAAAATAGTGGCTTCAAATAAAACGTTTTGGAATTTTACAATACAAATCTTTAAAGGCCGATTTCTCAAAATGAGTTTTCCTCATACCTGGGACAAAGAATCTCCACTTCAGTTGCACTCACATACACCTACACAGTCACATGCACACAACTTTCCAATCTTATTCATAACTATATTCTGCAGGAACTTAGAGAAGGGTTCGTTGATTTCTCATTCACAGCCTGATTTACATCACATTTTATTCCTAAAACATGGCAAAAATGTGGGTTTTTTATGCCTGTTGACACTATTTTCTGAGTGATAATTAGAGATATCGAAAATCCCCTAATTGTCTTTGTCTCTAATATGTCAACAAAATTAAACCATACTTTTGAACCTGGCTTTATCTGATCTTCAGATTTATCGTCCCGGAATGTATATGCAAATTAGCGCATATAATGCATAATTTGCATATTTAAACATATCATTTCAGAGAAATTGGAATACAAAAGATCTTAGTCTTAATATAATTAATCAACTGGAGAAGTTTCATTGTGATAGCTATTAGTTAACTTTTTTTCCCTATTCGCCTACCATGTCTCACCATCAAGCTTAATAATACATTCTCACCACAGCATTCATATTATATATTCACATAATACAGTACATCATAAAACAGAAGTGATCATAATAAAAGTAGTAAATGTATCTTACTTTAGAACTTCCAGTCTACAGTGTGGGCTCTTCAGTGAAGCACAGAGCAGCTCCACTAGTCCTGAGTCCTGCAGGTCGTTTTCACTGAGGTCCAATTCTCTCAAATGGGAAGAATTAGAGCTGAGAGCTGAAGACACAGCTTTAACACCTTTCTTACTGAGTTTACAGCCAGCAAGTCTGTAAATGCAGATTAAATAAGAGATTATGAATACAAAATGAATGATACCTATAGTTCACTGTCATGGAAGTTAACTGGAACAAATCTAGTTATCTAGTATTTAGAGCAGCAGAGTGTGGAATAGACAACACCATGACAGCACAGAATAACAGGAAGATAACAATTTAGATATCAAAGACTATGAAGACTGAATGTTAGTTTGATTTCCCCCAATATTATGAAAAAGAAGATCATAACCTCTCAGATGAATTTTTTTTATCGGCCAACTAAGAACATAAGTGACGGTTTGGAACAAGCATTTAAGGCGAGACATGGCAAGTGAAATCATGATTTTTCAGTTTTGTGCTATTTTGCTTCCTAAACATGTTTTCTTTCAAACTAAAGCAAAATAAACGTTCAAAATACAGATTTAGATGTTTATTTTAGTAGTTTATTTTAGCCAATGACAGCTCGTTTTTCTGGGTGAAAATCCACCCTCTCTATTTTCATGATTGGTTGTTGGTACAAAGGAAGTGACCATATTTGGATCCAACCACAGTCAGCTCGAGGTCCAGACCTTTCTAATGATATATGGCATTATATGTTGTTGCCAAGGTTTGGATGAGATATTTGTCTCAAAATAGTGGCTTCAAATAAAACGTTTTGGACTTTTACAATACAAATCTTTAAAGGCCGTTTTCTCAAAATGAGTTTTCCTCATACCTGGGACAAAGAATCTCCACTTCAGTTGCACTCACATACACCTACACAGTCACATGCACACAACTTTCCAATCTTATTCATAACTATATTCTGCAGGAACTTAGAGAAGGGTTCGTTGATTTCTCATTCACAGCCTTATTTACATCACATTTTATTCCTAAAACATGGCAAAAATGTGGTTTTTTTATGCCTGTTGTTGACACTATTTTCTGAGTGATAATTAGAGATATCGAAAATCCCCTAATTGTCTTTGTCTCTAATATGTCAACAAAATTAAACCATACTTTTGAACCTGGCTTTATCCAATCTTCAGATTTATCGTCCTGGAATGTATATGCAGATTAGCGCAAATAATGCATAATTTGCATATTTAAACATATAATTTCAGAAAACTTGTAATACAAAAGATCTTAGTCTTAATATAATTAATCAACTGGAGAAGTTTCATTGTGATAGCTATTAGTTAACTTTTTCTCCCTATTCGCCTACCATGTCTCACCATCAAGCTTATTAATACATTCTCACCACAGCATTCATATTATATATTCACATAATACAGTACATAATAAAACAGAAGTGATGATAATAAAAGTGGTAAATGTATCTTACTTTAGAACTTCCAGTCTACAGTGTGGGCTCTTCAGTGAAGCACAGAGCAGCTCCACTAGTCCTGAGTCCTGCAGGTCGTTTTCACTGAGGTCCAGTTCTCTCAAATGGGAAGGATTAGAGCTGAGAGCTGAAGACACAGCTTCAACACCTGTCTTTCTGAGTTTACAGCCAGCAAGTCTGTAAATGCAGATTAAATAAGAGATTATCAATACAAAATGAATGATACCTATAGTTCACTGTCATGGAAGTTAACTGGAACAAATCTAGTTATCTAGTATTTAGAGCAGAGTGTGGAATAGACAACACAATGACAGCACAGAATAACAGGAAGATAACAATTTAGATATCAAAGACTATGAAGACTGAATGTTAGTTTGATTTCCCCCAATATTATGAAAAAGAAGATCATAACCTTTCAGATGTTATTTGTTTTAGCGGCCAACTAAGAACATAAGTGACGGGTTGGAACAAGCATTTAAAGGTATATTCAGTGATTTCACTCAAAAAACCTTAGGTTTCGTTTTTGGCTGTGGGACCCAGCCTTTCGTCCAATCAGGATAGAGAGTCAAAAACGAAACCTAAGGTTTTTTGACCCCCAGGGGTTAACTGGGGACAGGAGGAACTCCTTATATGGCCAGCACACTCTATATTAGGGAGGATTATCACAACAAAACAAATAAATAAGTGATATTTGAATTAAGTGAAATCACTGAATATACCTTTAAGGCGAGACATGGCAAGTGAAAACTTTTTTTTTCAATTTTCTTTCAAACTATAGCAAAAAAACATTCAAATACAGATTTAGATGTTTATTTTAGTAGTTTATTTTAGCCAATGACAGCTCGTTTTGCTGGGTGAAAATCCACCCTCTCTATTTTCATGATTGGTTGTTGGTACAAAGGAAGTGACCATATTTGGATCCAACCACAGTCCTCTCGAGGTCCAGACCTTTCTAATGATATATGGCATTATAATGTTGTTGCCAAGGTTTGGATGAGATATTTTGTCTCAAAATAGTGGCTTCAAATAAAACGTTCTGGAATTTTACAATACAAATCTTTAAAGGCCGTTTTCTCAAAATGAGTTTTCCTCATACCTGGGACAAAGAATCTCCACTTCAGTTGCACTCACATACACCTACACAGTCACATGCACACAACTTTCCAGTCTTATTCATAACTATATTCTGCAGGAACTTACAGAAGGGTTCGTTGATTTCTCATTCACAGCCTGATTTACATCACATTTTATTCGTAAAACATGGCAAAAATTAGTTTTTTTTAATGCCTGTTGACACTATTTTCTGATTTGTGGAGTGATAAATTCCCTAATTTCCTTTGTCTCTAATATGTCAACACAATGAAACCATACTTTTTAACCTGGCTTTATCCAATCTTCAGATTTATCGTCCCGGAATGTATGCAAATTAGTGCATATACTGCCTAATTTGCAAATTTAAACATATCATTTCAGTAGTACAAAAAATCTTAGTCTTAATATAATTAATCAACTGGAGAAGTTTCATTGTGATAGCTATTAGTTAACTTTTTTTTCCCCTATGTCTCACCATCAAGCTTATTAATACATTCTCACCAAAGCATTCATATTATATTCACATAATACAGTACATAATAAAACAGAAGAGATCATAATAAAAGTGGTAAATGTATCTTACTTTAGAACTTCCAGTCTACAGTGTGGGCTCTTCAGTGAAGCACAGAGCAGCTCCACTAGTCCTGAGTCCTGCAGGTCGTTTTCACTGAGGTCCAGTTCTCTCAAATGGGAAGGATTAGAGCTGAGAGCTGAAGACACAGCTTCAACATCTGTCTTACTGAGTTCACAGCCAACAAGTCTGTAAATGCAGATTAAATAAGAGATTATCAAAACAAATGATACCTAGTTCACCGTCATGGAAGTTAACTAAAACATGTCCTATCTAGTTATCCAGACATAAACAGTATTGTGGAATAGACCAGGGGTTCTCAACCTTTTGGGCTGGGGACCCCCAGGGATGCTTTGGCCATGTCTCGTGACCCCCGCCCCACCCCCAATACAAACACTGCATTTATGCAACTGAATTGCAAATTATGTTTTGGAAAATAATTTAGGGACCCCCGAGGGGTCACGACCCACGGGTTGAGAACCTCTGGAATAGTAATGGAATAATCCCCCCCCCCCCCCCAAAGAATATCTAAGTGACTAGTGAACTAGTTCAGTTCATCATTCAATATTTTCATGGTTCCAAAAAATGAACTATTTTAGTTATTTTCCTTTTTTTTTCTTTCCTTTTTGTTTTTCTAAATGATTGCCGCAGCCCATAGCCATAGAATCACAGACTTTATTCCTATTGGGAATAACTTTGGGATTAATAAAGTTACAACTTTTACAATTTCTCCATTACCATTAACCAAATTAATTCCTTATTATATATATTATTTACATTTTGGAAGAAATAGCTCTTTTGCAATGTGGAGAATTCTTAATACTTTTCCTTATGGGCCAACTTGTGAAAGCTGCATGCTTTTATTGTGGAGGCTCTCAGTTCTCAGTTCAGTTCTCACAGCCTGCATATCTCCACGTGCTGAAAATAGCTGATCTAGACGCTCACAATGCGTCGCAGACACAACACGTTGTGAGCTTGTAGATCAGCCATTTTCAGCATGGGACACGTTGTACGACGAATAATAAATCAGGCATCACTGCGCTTCTGTGGAGGGAGATTGTGGAGGGAGAAATTGTGTCGCATAAGGACTTATTGGTGGGTTTTCCGTTAGATATTAAGGCCTGTTTAGGGTGTGTCTTCTTAGCGGGGTTTTCGCCTGGAAGGCTCTATGGAAACACTCACTCTTGAACGAAGTTGATCGTGAGAAAGTGACGTTCACACACGCCAGAAATGAACGCGTTCACAATGATGTTGATCAAACAGAAATACAGTACGTTCACGTTCACCCAAAATATGAACGTGTTTGTGAACGATCGTTCATTGAACGTGTTCAGGGACAACACTGAAGTCAGCATGTTTTCCCAATGCAATCTTACGGAAGCAGTCCTGTGCATGCAGACAGGGTTGACATTGAAGCAGTACTGACTGCGCATGCAGACAGGGTTGACATTGAAGCAGTCCTGTGCATGCAGACAGGGTTGACATTGAAGCAGTCCTGTGCATGCAGACAGGGTTGACATTGAAGCAGTACTGTGCATGCAGACAGGGTTGAGATCGGGAAAACATGGAACCGGCTGTATAAAATGCTGCGTCATTGTAAATAGTGCATTTATGTATCACTTTTATCCAAAGCACATTTCAATTCAAAGACTTTCAATTCTGGTTCATCTCTGGTTTTATATGTTGCCTAGCAACCTAGCATCATTCGTACAGTACGTTGATGAAGAGCGCCATCTATACTAATCCACTGAAAAGACCATAGGACACAATACTGCGTGCTTGGCAGTCAAGCGATTGATTCGATGCAACGTAACATGACGTGATTGGCAGTCAAGTCAATGTGTTAACTACTAACCGAGCCTTTCTGCAGTTCCTCACAGCTGGGACCAGTCTCGATCGCCCCTCCTTTGATGCGTTGTATTTTGTCAGGTCCAACTCTTCCAGAACCTCCTCTGACATCTGCAGCATGACGGCGAGAGCTGAACACTGGCTCTCAGACAGTTCCTCTGTTCTGTTCTCTGACTTCAGGAACTGTTGGATCTCCTGATGTAATGAGTGGTCGTTCATCTCCATCAGACAGTGGAAGATGTTGATACGTCTGTCAGGAGAGGTGTCACCACGAGTTGACATCTTCTTCAGGTTCTGGATGGCTTTCTGGATCTCCTCGGGACTGTTCTCTGTCTGACCCAGCAGGCCTCCTAACAGATTCTGGTTGGACTGCAGTGAGAGGCCATGAAGGAAGCGGACTAAGAGGTCCAGGTGGCCATTTTTACTCTCCAGGGATTTTTCCACGGCAGCTTTCAGGAAGTCTGAGAGGGAGCTGTTACTGTTGTATTCATCTCCCAGGAATGTCTTCAGGACCTCCATGTTCTTCTGTGTGAAACAGTGGAACAGGTAGACTGCAGCCAGAAACTCCTGGAAGATCAGATGAACAAAGCTGTAGACCTTTTTCTGGAACAGCACACTCTCTGTTTTGAAGATCTGTGTGCACACTCCTGAGTACAGCGCGGCGTCTTTCACATCAAGACTACACTCTTCCAGGTCTTCTTGGTAGAACATGATGCTACTTTTCTTCACGTGTTTAAACGCCAGCTTGCCCAGATTCCGAAGAACATGCCTGTCAGTCTTAGTGAGCTGCTGTTGAGTCCCCTTTTCTTTGTCTTTCTTGTTCACATCATGAGTCTCGACATACTTCTGCTTCTTGGTGTTTGTCTGAACCAACAGGAAGTGGCAGCACATCTCAGTCAGGGTCTTGGGCAGCTGTCCTATCGTGGTGTGTGTCCTCAACATGTCCAGCAGAACGGTAGCAATGATCCAACAGAAGAGTGGGATGTAACACATGATGTGGAGGCTCCTCCATGTCTTCAAGTGTGAGAGGACTCTGTCGGCCAGCTTCTCTTCACTGAATCTCTTCCTGAAGTACTTCTCCTTCTGGGGGTCTGTGAACCCTCGCACTTCTGTCACCATGTCAACACATGCAGGAGGGATCCGATTGGCTGCTGCGGGTCTGGTGGTTATCCAGTGGAGGGCCTTGGGGAGCAGATTCCTCTTGATGAGGTTTGTCAACAGAGCATCCACCGATGATGTCACTGTGACATCAGAGATGATTTCATTTTCGTCGAAGTGCAACGGAGACCTGCTTTCATCGAGGCCATCGAGGATGAAGCAAACTTTCCAGGCAGCGAGCTGCTCTGCTGTGACCTTCTTTAACATTGGGTGGAAATCATGGATCAGGTTCAGAAGACTGTACCGCTCATCTCTGACCAAGTTCAGCTCCCGGAATGAAAAGGGAACCAGGAGATCTATATCTTGATTCTCCAAACCTCTTGCCCAGTCCAGAGCAAACTTGCGCGCAGAGAATGTTTTTCCGATGCCAGCGATGCCATTTGTCAGAACTGTTTTGCTGGGTTCCTTTCTGCCAGGGAGGATGATCTTAAAGACTTTACAGCAGTTGATTGCATCGTCATGGAAGGTCTTCATGTTGGAAGTTCTCTCAAGCTGTATCACCTCATGTTGGCTATTAACCCCTTCACTCTGTCCCGCTGAGATGTAGAGCTCTGAGTAGGTGCTGGTGACGGAGTCTCCAGACTCTTCCGTCATGTGGTTTTTCACTCCATCAAGACTGTCCGAACTGACCTCCAAACTGACCTTATAATCGTTCAAATCAACCTGCAGACGGACATCTGAAATGAGAAGAACATTTATGTTTAAAACATTCAGGTTAATTTATAACGTTACATGTTTACAGCACACATTACTAATTAATTACCCCCAGAAAATATGCTTTTTGATAAGAAACATTTTGCCAAAGGTAACAACACAAGATCAGCTGTTTTTGTCCAGTTGTTGAGTTGATAATGTTGAGCTTCATTATTTGCACTTAGATATAATTGATACAGACAGATCATTTGACCATTTGTGACCAGATTTGACTGAGAGCCTGCCATCGAGCAGCCTCCAGCTTTTCACCAGAGGAGAAAAACTAATATTTTTGTTTAATCCAAAATTAGTTAATAGCACAGGAAGACTCTTCACTAGAGCATGTTTGAAATAAGTGTCAGAGCGGAAATCTGAAATAAATGCTTAAACATGTAGCTAGGTGTAATGTTAGAGTCCACAGAATACATGTAAATATGAAATAAATGCTTAAACATGTAGCTAGGTGTAATGTTAGAGTACACAGAATACATGTAAATATGAAATAAATGCTTAAACATGTAGCTAGGTGTAATGTTAGAGACCACAGAAGACATGTAAATATGAAATAAATGCTTAAACATGTAGCTAGGTGTAATGCTAGAGACCACAGAAGACATGTAAATATTAAATAAATGCTTAAACATGTAGCTAGGTGTAATGTTAGAGACCACAGAAGACATGTAAATATGAAATAAATGCTTAAACATGTAGCTAGGTGTAATGTTAGAGTCCACAGAATACATGTAAATATGAAATCACACTGACTAATCTCTGCTCTGTGGACGAGATGTTTGTCAGCTCCCTCCTCTCTCTCCTCACGGCGTCTCATCTCTTCTCTGTGGACGAGATGTTTGTCAGCTCCCTCCTCCTCTCTCTCCTCACGGTGACTCATCTCTGCTCTGTGGATGAGATGTTTGTCAGCTCCCTCCTCTCTCTCCTCACGGCGTCTCATCTCTGCTCTGTGGATGAGATGTTTGTCAGCTCCCTCCTCCTCTCTCTCCTCACGGTGACTCATCTCTGCTCTGTGGACGAGATGTTTGTCAGCTCCCTCCTCCTCTCTCTCCTCACGGTGACTCATCTCTGCTCTGTGGATGAGATGTTTGTCAGCTCCCTCCTCCTCTCTCTCCTCACGGCGTCTCTTCTCTGCTCTGTGGATGAGATGTTTGTCAGCTCCCTCCTCCTCTCTCTCCTCACGGCGTCTCTTCTCTGCTCTGTGGATGAGATGTTTGTCAGCTCCCTCCTCCTCTCTCTCCTCACGGCGACTCATCTCTGGACTGTATTAAACCTGTCAAGATCACATAGTCACAAAACACCAGACAACAGTCAATGTTTGCTGTATATACACGGCGCACGGCGCGCACACACACAGCCGCTTTCCAACTTATATTGTTGTCACAAGAAGATGTTCATGTTCCACAAAATGTCCAATCCATGTGTCATCCAATGTCAATCCATCGAAAGTGTTCCCAATGTTCTTCAAGCTCAGAGCTTATAGGTCTGCTATTTATATATATATATATATATATATATATATATATTTAACCACTGATACAGAAACATGAGGTTTTTCAGAAAACCGTCAGGATTTTGAAGATTTCTTTTAAAATTCGATTTAAATGGGACCCATTTTGGGCGGGAACCCCTTTTGGTGTTTTAAACATGTTATAATTTAGCTATTGAAACATAGCAGATCTACAAACTCATAGCGCGCCAGAGCTTGTAGGTCTGCTTTTTTTTATTTCAGGAGGATTTCGAAGATTTTTTTTTAATTCTGCAGAGGTCAGGCCTAAATGGGTTAAACATATCTTAAATGTGAGTTTTGAAACTATTTAAATAGTCTTGAGGGGAGAAAAATGCTATTTGTGCCAAAGATACTGCAAAAAAAGCTATTTGTTTAAAAAAAGCTTCATATTATAGGCCTACCATAACATATAGCTTCATATTATAGGCCTACCATAACATATAGCTTCATATTATAGGCCTACCATAACATATAGCTTCATATTTTAGGTCTACCATAACATATAGCTTCATATCATAGGCCTACCATAACATATAGCTTCATATTATAGGCCTACCATAACATATAGCTTCATATTATAGGCCTACCATAACATATAGCTTCATATTATAGGCCTACCATAACATATAGATTCATATTATAGGCCTACCATAACATATAGCTTCATATTATAGGCCTACCACAACATATAGCTTCATATTATAGGCCTACCATAACATATAGCTTCATATTATAGGCCTACCATAACATATAGCTTCATATTTTAGGTCTACCATAACATATAGCTTCATATTATAGGCCTACCATAACATATATATTCATATTATAGGCCTACCATAACATATAGCTTCATATTATAGGCCTACCATAACATACAGCTTCATACTATAGGTCTACCATAACATATAGCTTCATATTATAGGCCTACCATAACATATATATAGCTTCATATTATAGGCCTACCATAACATATAGATTCATATTATAGGCCTACCATAACATATAGCTTCATATTATAGGCCTACCATAACATATAGCTTCATATTATAGGTCTACCATAACATATAGCTTCATATTATAGGCCTACCATAACATATAGCTTCATATTATAGGCCTACCATAACATATAGATTCATATTATAGGCCTACCATAACATATATATAGCTTCATATTATAGGCCTACCATAACATATAGCTTCATATTATAGGCCTACCATAACATATAGATTCATATTATAGGCCTACCATAACATATAGATTCATATTATAGGCCTACCATAACATAAGCAGTGCCGTCTCCAGGCACAAATCAGCAGGGGGGGGGGGCATACTTTTTTCCAAAGGCGGCACTTAATTCCCCCCCCCCCCCCCCCCCCCCCCCCCCCCCCCATATGTATAACAAATAGTCGCATATTAACAAGGTGATGCTTGAAAAAGGATACAATTATGCAGCAGCACCAACAACAAACAAAGAAATACAAATATGTTGAGCATTATAATGTATCTTCTGCATATATTACCTTGTATTTCTATTAACCATTCAATGAATTTGAACATGTATATATTTACAATGTGAGGGTCGGGGCAATGCCACCCAATGCCCCCCTGTAGAGACGGCACTGCATTTAAGGATCATGCAATGTGACATATTATGCTCTGTTTACAAAAAGCTGGGAGAGGGGAGTTGCATCACTCTGTTCACACGGGTGTGTTTTTGCTCTATTCTCAGCCTATTCCCGGCGAGAGGGGGAGAGGGGGAGAGAGAGAGAGAGAGAGAGGGAGGGGGGGGGGGGGGGTGTTCGGGTGCGGTTTCGCCAGAGGTAGAGAATGTCGGAATGAGAGGAAAGTTTCGGGTAAAGTTGCTTGAAAATATTGGTAGTTTACTAGTTGTAGGTTGCATTATATATAGGCTTAATTGTTCCCTAATGTTGTTTAAACCTGTGATTCTGATCAAACATTGTCATGAAGGACCAACCATGTATTTGTGCACACGGATCTGAAGAATGTTCTGTGCCAGGTTTTTATTTTTTATTTGTATAAAACAAAAACTATTATTTCTCTCAAACAATCTGGCAACACCTTCCTCTCGCCTCCAGCTGTTACACACAGCAGCGTAACAACCGGTGTTGCCAGATTATGTGAGAGCAATAAGCAATCAGGTCTATGAAAAGAAGCCACTCCACAAATGAGCTGTACTGTCTATAATACTTCATATTTATATACTATACATCGGCAGCTACTTGAGAATAGCAGATCTACAAGCTCACAATGTGTCGCGGTGAGCTTGTAGATCAGATGTTTTCCTAAATGGTTTTTGTTTTATACAAATAAAAATTTAAAAACTGGCACAAAACATTTTTCAGATGGGGGTCCGTGTCAGGGGGGCAGTCAGCCAGATATTTCGTGAAGCCTCATTTTAAATCGGTAGTTCATATAATGGCCTGTTGTGGCGCTGGGCTGGACCCAAAAAGCCCCATAGCTCCATAGAGGCCCATGTATTTTGGCCCAACTTCACCTAGACTGTATTACCTTAATACACATGGTCATGAATACTTTCTTCTTCCAGTCACTAGTTTAAAGTCTCATTTCTAATGTCATAATATTCTTTTTGAAAAATTATGGTCCCATTAATTAAAAAAATGACCATAAAGAAAAAAAAACATCGCGTATGTTCTGAGGGGCGTGGCTACCGTTACAGTCTATGATCGGGATTCCCCTCCCACTCGAGTCAAAATAAAAACCAACGGAGAAGAAGGGGGGAAGTCCCGCCTCGTTGTCTGGGCAGCCAATGGCCAGCTGGTCCAAAACGGAGCCAGCCAATGGCCAGCTGGTACCAAACGGATCTAGAAAGATGGCGATTTAAAATGAAGCGATTTCAGGCTTCATTTTACGTTCATGTTAGACCCGGAGAACGCTTTGTCCATATTTTTTACAGTCTATGGTCCGTGTGCACAAATACATGGGGGTCTTTGGCTTCATAACAATGTTTGAGCAGAATCACAGGTTTAAACAACCTCAGGGAACAAGCCTAAATAAGCAACTACACTTTAGAAACAAGCCCAAAAAAACCACAACCTGCAATAGCCTACTGTCAATATTTTCAAGCAACTTTACTGAAAAACAAGACCAAAGCCGCTTATAACAAGCGGACATGGCAACACCGATAACAACTCCATGAAGAAGTCTCGTTTTTAAGAGATTTAAGACGTTTCTAACTAATTTCGTCATGTCAACGTCGCAACACAAATAATACAAACTATGACAAACTACGCCATCACATTATCAAATTAAATAGTGTGGTTTAAAGAACTGAAATGTATTCCTACAATTTACAAAATCATGACCGTACATTGACAGTTGAATTAGTGGCTTCCGACGAACGCGGAAGTTTTTCGTTTAAATTTTTATTATTAACAGTTTGCAGAATTACAGTACATTTCAAGCACAAACTCAATACAAAGACTGTTAACTGTGAGTGGACGACCCGATTAAGCATTACACTTGTTTACAATTAAGAGGGTCCACCATGTTCAATTCATCAAAGCATTTAGAGACATACAAATAGACACTTCTATATAGTCAAAGGTATCAGGCTGCATAGAGCCCATTATGATGAATTGAACACGGTGGCCCCTGTTGCAAAACAAGTGTTTATATTATATAGTGTTTAATATATAGTGCTTTATGGTTTTGTCCACAATAAAGTAGCAGTTTACTGTCTTTATTGTGATTTCGTCTGAAATGTGTAACCATATTATTCTACGGCATGTGAAAAAACTAAACAAATCGATGGATTATTTCTGCCATTGTAAACACTGTAAAAACGGCACAGTTCCAAAGTGATAAAAAGCACTTACCCGATCTGTAGGCTTTCATCAGACGAGGCTAAATGGAGTCCAGAGTTGTCTGTGTGTCTGTGTCCAAATAGTTGTCCACAATCTAAATGGTCAACTGCAGTGTTCTGTGTTTTAAACCAAATTTAAAGTGCTCAGCCTCAGACAGACCCGATACTCGATAGGCCTACTATGCGAAACCCCACCCACCGCGCGCGCGCTCTCTCTCACACACACACACACACACACACACACACACACACACACACACACACACTCATGCACATTGATTGAAATATTTATTAACAGTTTGCAGAATTACAGTATACATTTCAAGCACAAACTCAATACAAAGACTGTTAACTGTGAGTGGACGACCCAATTAAGCATTACACTTGTTTACAATTAAGAGGGTCCACCATGTTCAATTCATCAAAACATTTAGAGACGTACAAATAGACACTTCTATGTAGTCAAAGAACAGAACAGGAATTCATCATAAAGGAAGCAAAAAGGGAAAAGAAACGTACAGTGAGGGGAAAAAGGGTGGAGGGGGTGGTGGGGGGGGATTCAGATTTTACGGGGGCCAGTTTCGAATTGCAGCCGTCCGTATAGGTGCCCTTTGAGAGCGGTTTTGAAGGAGTCAAGGGATTCACATGTCTTAATGACTGTTGGTAGGGCGTTCCACATTTTGGTGGCATAGGAGCGAAAATAATTTAGTCTCTTGTTTGTGCCGAATCTTTGTTGTACATGGTTTGTTGCACTCCCTCTGGTGTTGTGGGTGAACACACACACACACACACACACACACACACACACACACACACACACACACGCACACACACACACACACACACACACACACACACACACACACACACACACACACACACACACACACACACACACACACACACACACACACAGTGTAATGCTTTATGGTGTTAATTGCATATAGGGAGGCGTTTCACTCAGAACGGGTTATTCTGGTTGACATGTTTCTGCCTACCAGTAGGATAGTAGGCTGAGACATATTGAAACGTATGTAGGTTATTCGGTAGCAAGCCCACTCGCCCTTGGCGAATCGCCTAGACCACTCGCCCAGGCGATTCGCCAAAACGTCAAGTCCACTCGGACCAAGCAGAAGGCCATTCGCCCCGGGGCGAGATGACTTCCCCTTTTGGCGACAAGTCTTCACTTTTTGGCTAGTGTTTTCTTCACTTTCAGCAACTGCAGCCTTTGCTAGCTACTGTGCTAAAGCAACAAAAATAACATCCGTGCGCAACCAAAACAAACCAGGGTTGCCACATATCGTGGATGTGAGAGTGAAACAAGCAACAAGGCCAGTTCAAAGTGGTAAATCTGAAATGGTCCGAAAATTTGTATTAAATTTGTCTTAAAATGAATGCATTTCAAACTGGGTATTATATTGTCTGCAATGCATATCTTATCAACAGAATACTTGACTGAATATTTCACAAGAATATAACACAAGAGTCAAATGTACGGTCAAATGTAATGTATTTTATTTAAATATAGAAACAACAGTTTTGACAAAAAATATAGAAAAAAGTAATAAGTGACAAAGTTTAAAGTGAAAAAGTTCTAAAAAAGTTCTCAAAAAGAAAAGTAATAAGTGACAAAGTTTAAAGTGAAAAAGTTCTCAAAAAAGTAATATGTACAAAAACACTGTTTCAGTGAAAAAGTTGAAAAAAATTCTCAAAAAACATTGTTGAAAGTGCTGTGTAGTGCAGTGTGCTGTCCCATTTCAGTGAGTTACCCCGGGGCATCTCCACACTGGTCCAGATGATTAAGAATACATGTTGATGGTTGCAGATTGTAAACAAGAGGTGAAAGCTCTAGTTACTATAATGTTGTGAATGTAATGTGTTTCTCAGTGGACTGTTTGTGGTGAGTTTTAGGGTTACTGTAACTCACAATTAATGTAATTTTATGTTTACCCCAATATATGTCTGTGTCCTGTGCCCTATTTGCCAGGTTACATATGTATAGATGACTTAGATGTTTTATATAGATATTCCACTGTTACTTTCTTATCTTATGTGTATGATGTATTCCCATGCTTTTTTGTTCTTGCTTAATGTAAATCGCTCTGGATTAAGAGCGTCTGCTAAATGCCTAAATTGTAAATTGTACATTGCCACGTCTAGTCATTATAAACTACTTTGGACTTGTTTATCTGTACATTTCTGCTCTAAAACAACATTGGACAATGATGTTTGACAGTCAGCAATATTGTTGCTTATTCTAGATTTATTTTCATAGACCTGGTTGCTTGTTTCCCTCTCATTCAATGTGGCAACCCTGGTCAACTGGTCACAGGAAGGAAGTGGTCAAGTAATGAGTAGAGTTTAGCGTTTATTTTGTTGGCCGGATCATATTTACAGTTGATAGATTAAAAGGTACATTTCATGTTTGCCAAAGGAAAATGTGTTATACAAATAATATTAGCCTTGCTTGTTATTGTTATAATTATACAGTACAGATACAATAACAAATATTCCATTATTGGTTCAAAAGAATAAAATGTAAAGGTTTTGTCATTAAGATAATTCATGATACAGTAATTCACGTCAATATTGTCTTCTTCAGAAGCCATATATGTAACATTTGTGTACCGTTTGTGTGTGTTTTCCCCCTATAGTTATTACGGTGTTTCTGGAATTAAACATTCTAAATCATCAGCGAGAGCTCATCCTTTTATCATGTTTAACAGTATTTTGCGCAATTTATGTCCCCGTTATTTATTTGGTTGCAAAACAGTTCATTAAGTCAGGTTTAGTTCATTAAGTCGTTTTAGTTCAGTATGTATATTCTCTTTTTAGTGATATAGAACAGTGATGATGTAAAAATGTACAAACTTGCTCTGTGCAGTCAGACACATATCAGACGATCCGAATTAACATCTGTTTATTTCCTGTGCCTCAGGAATGTTGTACTTGCTGGTTGACATGTTTCTGCCTACCAGTAGAATAGTAGGCTGAGACATATTGAAACGTATGTATGGGTTATTCTGGTTGACATGTGTCTGCCTACCAGTAGAATAGTAGGCTGCCAGGCTATTTTTCCAGCCTCGATGTGGAGACATATTAAAAAGTATGCAGTGGTGGAAAAAGTACTAGGCCTACATTGTTTTACTTAAAGGACCACTTCACCACTTTTCAACCTTCATATAATGGAATGCCTTGCCCCTAGAGATCAGGCTTAATGCCGAGTCTGTGCCGCGTTTTAAATCACTCCTTAAGACTCATTTTTACAAAGCTGCATTCAATTCATTTTATTCTATTGTGTGCCTCCTTGCTGTGTCTTTATATGTCTCTCTGTTAAAGCACTTTGTGACTGGTTTATATATGTCTCTCTGTTAAAGCACTTTGTGACTGGTTTATATATGTCTCTCTGTTAAAGCACTTTGTGACTGGTTCTATATGTCTTTATTATATATGTCTCTCTGTTAAAGCACTTTGTGACTGGTTCTGAAAAGGTGCTATACAAATAAAGCTTTATTATTATTATTATTATTATTATTATTATTATTATAATAGGTCCTCACTGTACTGTCCAATTATGAATGGACGAGATTATGATCAAGATTGGGGATGTATTAGGTGATCTGGACATGTGCTCTCATCAGGGAGAGAGGAGAGGGAACTGTCTATAGATAAGGTCTCTAAGCATATTCCGTGGGGCAATAAATGAGCTGCATGCAACTCCAGTGGGGTTGGGTTGTAGGCTACCTTCCTGTAGAGTGTGGGGTGTTTTACGATGCCTACAGGGGAAGGGGTGCTACACACATGTTGATAGCAGGGGAGCAATGGATGAAGTATCATTTCAATTCCTGTAATGTGGGTCAATATGTGTTCTAAAGTCCATACTTAGATATTGGGTTACCAAAACACCTTTATAATAATATCTAAGGGTCTACCAGTTTAAGCTAGTCTGAGATACCAGCTAGGCACAGGAAGTGTGGTGGAAGTTGGCTGACAGGCATGGGCTTAGAACCATCTCAGGCAGATAAGGAGCAGTCTGGGCTTTCGATTGGCTGATAACTTTGCCAGGGAGGTGTGACCCCAGTCAGGGCCTGCTGTATCCATGTGTGTAAATCAACAGTGGGGTAGATTCAAGGAGAAGATCATGAGAGCAACAGGCGAGAGGCCAATGGTGAATATACATATTAATGTGCATTTATAATAATATGTTGTGTTGTAATGTGTTTAGATTGTAACAGAGTATGTATTGTGCCTCTTGTTTGTCTCCCAAATCAGATTTAAAACCATAGAGGTAACATAGAGAAAACATAGGTAAACATGAGCATAGGTGATGCAAAGGTGGTAGTGTTGAACTAATCTAATACCAACAGCTAAGTTGTACCAGATCGAGAGAGCGAAGAATGGCTCTCAAGTGGCCGGTCTGGGCCAGCTTAGAATGTTTCAATGAGAGCTGAAATCCCAGCCGACAGATAGGATAGGAACAGGCTATTAGGCAAAGATCCGGGGTACTGTATCCACCTGTGTCAGCGGGAGGGGGAAACAAACAGTGTGTATGTATGAGTGTTTATGTGTAATAATGAGTGAATAAAACCTTATAAAAAGCATGCGTTTGTAAAGAGAAGCGATTATTGGAACATTTTAGTTCAGTCTATGCGTGTTGAATCTTAGTTAAAGTCTTGCCGGTTGCTGAGTCCGTCGGATACTCGGTTAATCTCCCGAAATCCGAACACTCACTAATAATCACGATAAAATGGCACAATTTCTTCCTATACTCAGTCTGTGTCTCATATAGTAGGGCTGTGGGCAGTTTAGAAACCGTCCTCCAGTGACATCATCATTAGGCAGATTTTCTTTTAAACAATATTCTTTTTACAAAAATGTTTAGATTTTCATTATCGTGAGAACGATGGCTTCCATGTTCGCATTGCAACTTTTCAGGACTAGAAAGCCTGCAGTTTCTATTAGCTTGTATTCCCCATCGATGATGTCACTGGAGGACGGTTTCTAAACTGCCCACAGCCCCCCTATGAGACACAGACTGAGTAGAACAAAATTGTGCCATTTTCTATCATGATTATTAGTGAGGACCTATTATATGAAGATAGGTTGAAAAGTGGTGAAGTGGTCCTTTAAGTAAAAGTACCAATACTGCAATTTACAACTACTTCGTTACAAGTAAAATGACGGAATCTAAAATGTACTTGAGTAAAAGTACAAACGTATCGGCATCAAAATGTACTTAAAGTACTAAAAGTAAAAGTAGTCATATTGCAGAATGTCCTATTTCACAAGTTCAAATGTGTAGAAAATCTATTGAAAATAGCCGATCTATACAAGCTCACAATGCGTCGCAATGTGAGGCATTGTGAGCTTGTAGATCGGCTAAGTATCGGCTTAAGTAAAAGTACTTAGTTACTTTCCACCCCTGACTGTAAGGGCTACTCAACTTGGCTCAGGGGCCACTCAGCTAAATACCAAATGTCTGAGGGCCGCACGCCCAAATAATGTTGGTCATTTTGGATTGTTTTGGTCAGCCACGACCTACATTTCCATCTAGGAAAGGCCAAAGCTCATTGGACAAAATGATTGTCATGACATGGAATGATTAATAATGCAATTAAGTTACAAAATGAGGCTTTTATTCACACAATGTGAAGAGAACATGAACAGATTACTGTTGCAGTTAAATCAAATATCAGAGGTATAAAGATGCCAATAGGCTACTACTGAAATTAATAAGCCATATCACAGTCTCATGGACTGGTAGGCCTACAAATAATAACATAAATTACAGTTTTGGCTGCATAGAGCCCATTATGATGAATTGAACACGGTGGACCCTGTTGTAAAACAAGTGTTTAATATATAGTGCTTTATAGTTTTGTCCACAATAAAGTAGCAGTTTTTGTAGTGTCTTTATTGTGCTTTCGTCTGAAATGTATAACCATTATACCTCATTGAACAGGTTTCTTTGACTATATGCATGCACCTCTTGGTACCACAGCACCTCAAAGGCCCTTAAAACAAGGCTCCAGACCTCATGCACCTCTTGGTACCACAGCACCTCAAAGGCCCTTAAAACAAGGCTCCAGGCCTCATGCACCTCTTGGTACCACAGCACCTCAAAGGCCCTTAAAACAAGGCTCCAGACCTCATGCACCTCTTGGTACCACAGCACCTCAAAGGCCCTTAAAACAAGGCTCCAGAGCTCATGCACCTCTGGGTACCACAGCACCTCAAAGGCCCTTAAAACAAGGCTCCAGAGCTCATGCACCTCTGGGTACCACAGCACCCCAAAGGCCCTTAAAACAAGGCTCCAGACCTCATGCACCTCCTGGTACCACAGCACCTCAAAGGCCCTTAAAACAAGGCTCCAGACCTCATGCACCTCTTGGTACCACAGCACCTCTAAGGCCCTTAAAACAAGGCTCCAGACCTCATGCACCTCTTGGTACCACAGCACCTCAAAGGCCCTTAAAACAAGGCTCCAGACCTCATGCACCTCTTGGTACCACAGCACCTCAAAGGCTCCAGAGCTCCCAAAACAAACTGCTCAGGCTCCTACTTGGCCTCACGCCCCGAACCCACCTCACCCCTGCCCCCTTTGACGGGCTGGAATGGCTTAGAGTCGATGACAGAGTACAGCATCTTGCAATGGGATTGAGAGGGAGCATCCGGGGGCCTGTAAATATTTACAATTACCAGGTGTTTATTTTCATGAAACATTATAATATAAGGCATTCAAAATGCATGCAGGGCTTCACAGTTGGGTTAACCGGCTCAGAGGCTATTAGTGAGAAGAGATATATGTAGACACTCCTCCTCCTCTTGTGCCTCTATCAGCTCCATACAACACGTACCCATTCTGACCTGAGATCAGATTCATACGAGGTTTCCACTGGACACACACTGGTCTGATTAACCCATTCTGACCTGAGATCAGATTCATACGAGGTTTCCACTGGACACACACTGGTCTGATTAACACATTCTGACCTGAGATCAGATTCTAAAAAATGTCAGTCGTTCTTCCATTTTTCAAAAATAGCAGACCTACAAGCTCGTAGCGCGCCACTCGGTGGTGCGCTATATGAGCTTGTAGATCTGCTGTTTTTCAATAGTTAAAGCATAACATATAGTAGTTAGTTAGTAGTGCTAACACCAAAATGGGTTCCCGTTCAGAATGATGTTAAAGGACAACTTTAGTTTTTTTCAACCAAGGTTTATGTTGTAGGTTGTTATTAGAGAAAGTAAAAGATGAGTGTTATTTTTTTCCCATTTGCTGCTTTCTTTCGTTTTAGGGATTTTAGCTGTTTTGGGGGGCGGGGGCATTCGAGCATGGTGCTAAATATGTATTTTTTTACAAAATATTATGGAGATTTATTTTTTTATTATTTACTATAGCCCTAAGAAACCCCAGGAAATTGCATCTGGCCACAAATAAATCACAGGATCTACTGAATGTGAAGGTAGCCTACTGGGGGGAAGCCACACTGTGTGTCATAGGCTCAATATGTCAGTTTGACACATTCAGTAGATCTCGTGATGTTTTGTGGCCAGATGAAATTTCCTGGGGTTTATTAGGACTATAGTAAATAATTAAAAAATAAATCGCTATAAAATGTTGTAAAAAAATACATATTTAGCCCCATGCTCGAATGCCCCTGCCCGCCTGTCAAAAACAGCTAAAATCCCTAAAACGAAAGAAAGCAGCAAATGAAAAAAAAAAGAACACTCATCTTTTAGTTTCTCTAATAACAACCTAAAACATGAACCTTGGTTGAAAAAAACTAAAGCTGTCCTTTAAGTTCCACAGCATTATCTGGGATAGAGTCTGTCAACCAAGTTGTTTATTATTTGTTATAAGCAACCCAGGCCCTTAAAAGGTTAATTTTTAGGAACAGGCTCCTGATAATAATTAACATGTAGCCTATAATATGTAAACCTTTCATAGTTTGATTATAGAAAAAAAAAGAAAAAAATTGCATTATGACCATGAGTATATGCATAAGAATATAGAAGACATTGAGCTGGGCTGATGGTGGGAAGAGCAGCGCACGGGAGAGCACGAGACGCACGCACGCACGCACACACAAACGCACGCACACACACACACACACACACACACACACACACACACACACACACACACACACACACACACACACACACACACACACACACACACACACACACACACACACACACACACGGAGCAGAACTCATTCTGCAAAATTAATATATCAGGGGATAGCTCTGGAGCAAATAGTTTAATGAATATATCAGGGGATAGCTCTGGAGCTATAGTTTAATGAATATATCAGGGGATAGCTCTGGAGCAAATAGTTTAATGAATATATCAGGGGATAGCTCTGGAGCAAATAGTTTCAACGTTTGCTGGTGGTTTTCTTAACAAAAATAAAATAAAATGAATAATAATAGTAGGCCTAATAATAATAATAACATTGATTGATTGATTGATTGACATACATATTTATTAACAGTTTGCAGAATTTACAGTACATTTTAAGCACAAACTCAATACAAAGACTGTTAACTGTGAGTGGACGACCCAATTAAGCATTAGGCCTACACTTGTTTACAACAGGGTCCACATTGTTCAATTCATCAAAATAATATATGACATTAATAATAATGACATTCGTCGATAAATAAATAATAAGGAGAGGATAGAAACCAAAAGCATTTAAATAAATGTGGGGTCTATTAAAGGTCCCGAGCATTGATCCCCTTTGGCAGGCTTTTGGCAGCTTGCCTATAGATCCTTTCAGAACGCAGTACTCAGTCAGGTGTCGCAGTATTTCACGACAGTTCGCAGCACAGGAACTTACTTCACTGCAAGACCACGATTTACGGCATAAACAAAGATGGCGGCCTCCGGCGTTCGACAGCAGCATTATGTTTTATTTGATAACAAACTAATACAAACAAAAAGTCATGTTTACGTCTCGGGACCACAGTACTGATGAGCGGTCTGTGTGCAACTATAGGCAAGTTCATGTGGAGAAAGTATAGATACGTAGGCCTTACATGAACATGACGTTTATCACCCAGCGGGGTTATATGGAGCAGTGTTGTTTTCGTCGACTAAAACTAAGGCGAAAAATGTTCGTCGACTATTGATTGATTGATTGATTGAAATATTTAACAGTTTGTAGAATTTACAGTACATTTTAAGCACAAACTCAATACAAAGACTGTTAACTGTGAGTGGACGACCCAATTAAGCATTACACTTGTTTACAACAGGGTCCACATTGTTCAATTCTACCTTTTTTCAATTTTCAATTCTACCTTTTTTCACTGACTAAAACTAAATAAAAACGAATGTATGATGACTAAAACTAAGACTAAATATACTGACAATTTCGTCAACAAATAAAAACTAGACTAAAATGTTAGTAAGGGACTGGTGGACAAGAGATCCAGTTTTATGCTGGGTTGCATGCTGAAAATAGCAGATCTACAATCTCACAACGCGTCACTGCGACGCGTTGTGAGATTGTAGATCTGCTATTTTCAGCATGCAACCAAAGTGTAAAATATGTCATTACAACGACATCATGGCCTGTCAAAACACATTTCAGTCGACTAAATCAACTGTAGATTTAGTCGACTAAAATCGTACGACATTTAGTCGACTAAAACTAGACTAAACAGTAGAACATTCCAGGTGACTAAAATGTGACTAAGACTAAGTGAAAACTATTCAAGAGACTAAATGACTAAAAACTAAAATAGAAATTTGCTGCCAAAAACATCACTGATATGGAGATCTCACCGGGACGTCGCGAAGGAAGGAACGTCTCGGCGTCTTCGGGGCAGGAGGAGAAGAATACGGGTTTGCCTTATTGGAACATTATTTTAAATCTACACGGGTACAGTAGCCTACTCTACCAAGTAGATAGCCCCTCTCGGAACCCTCCATAAAGCTTTTCTGAAATCTGGAGGTCTAAAAAATGTCAGAAACTTCAGTACCATTGGGTTCTGCTTGTAGGGCTACCAAGTAGAGTAGGCTATATATATATTGGCCAATATTATATGTTCAGTCAGCTGTCTCCTACTCAGTAGGGAGTATTGGAGGGTGCGTTCTTGGCATTGTTTTCTTGATTGGGTCATACATTTGGCGCTTCTGCATGCCTTTTCTCAAAAAGCATATCATTTTACACCTGGAGTATTATGTGTGCTACAATTCTTTTCTTTGGTGTTGTTGGTGAATACAAATCCACATGCATGTCTTCATGCTTATGTTCTTCATTAGTTAGCATCGTGTTTAGACGGAATTCACGTTCATTCTGGTCTGTAAGCAACGGCAAAGAAAACTTCAGCTAAAGTGGGCCATTTGTAACATGTTACAAATGGTGTACTTTCCATTCAATACCATTTTATGTAATATTTACATATTTGACATATTGGCCAATGTTCAGTCGGCTGTCTTCATTACTGAGTGTATTCTAAAATTAGTTTAGGGTTGTATAACATTGTACAACTCAATCAATCAAACGTTTGTTTAGTCAATGTATTTTCCCATTGAACTGACTCAAACGCCCAAACTGGTACACCCGATACTATTTAATATTTCCCTTATGTTTGATACATTTTCTTATCACATCCATGGTATGAAAACAATGCTAAGGAGTTGCTTCAATTATAATATAATTGCTTTAAAGCTGAAAACGATATGTTTAATGGTGTTTATTTTAGCGTTGTTATACATTTATCATGCGCGCCGTTACAATTAATCCGATATGCGCAGCAAATGTAACACTGGAACAGCGTCTGCGTTCGGTTTAATAACTCCCGACCTGTTTTATCAAAAAGATAACTTGAAGTGGTTTATGGTAGCAGACATGTGTAGGTCCGTTGCCTGAAAATATTACATGTGTAGATAAACGGATCTCTGAGTAAAACAATGAAACGTGCAAAGCGTTACATCCTTGGCGGCTCTCCCCTATACTGTGGGCAATATACTCCACTACAAGTATCTGGAAACCTTTAATTGACAGTTATTTTGTAGATTGGGATTATTATTACTAAACATATATAGCCTTTAGGCTACATTGCAATTTACCACTACAGCCATATTTTGGCCATTTGAAAGTAGCTGATCTACAAGCTCACAATGCATTGTGATGCAACACATTGTGAGCTTGTAGATCTTGTAGATTTTCTTTTAAAACATTTGAAATGGGACATTCTGCATAATGGGTACATTTGGTATTTCTTTAAGTACATTTTGATGCCAATACATTTTTACTTTTACTCGTGTAGGCTACATCATTTACATTCATCAGATTAATGTCTATCTCTGCTGGATGGAAAACTCAAATGTAGCCTACAGTCTACAGACTTACTTCTCAGAATTCAAAAGTAGCAGATCTACAAGCTCAACATGTTTGTTTTGATTAAAGTCTGGTCACACATTAAACTAAATGAATCCACAGCACTATATAGTCCTTTGTATTTCTGCCATACAGAGCGACTTGATTTCAACTTTAAAGGGACACTTCAACCCTTTTGCAACCAGGTCTTATTTTAATGAAACACTTTCCTGAGGTTTTATGTGTTTTTAGATATTTTACTATTTCAAAGTGTCCATGACTCCATGATGTCCATGGACACTGGGCTCGCTTCCTTCCTGGACTACAATTCCCATAATGCTTTGGTGCACTGCTCCTCCTTGTGGATAGGGGGAGGGCTGTCTTACTGAGACAACATGTAGTCCAGGAAGGAAGTGAGCCTAAAAGTGTCTAAAAACTCATATTACCCACATAAGAACCCCAGGAAAGTGTTTCTTGTCTCCCAAACGGCATTAAAATAAGATCTGGTTGCAAAAGGGCTGAACAAAACAAATAGTCCCATGTCACTGACAGGTTAAAGGGCCCTTTTACCTGTCAGTGACATGGGACTATTTTCTTTGTTTTTATTTTTCCTTTTTGTGGATTAATTTAACGAGTTGCCCCCCCCCCCCCACACACACAAGCGCACATCACACCACACCACCACGACTAACCTACGGGGGAAATATAATGTAGATTTTCTTTTTAAAGATGTTTTTTTTTCTCCTACAATGTATACAATCTGGATAAAGTGTAATGTCGGCGTATGTTTGTGTCTTCCAGGTGAATCATGTGACCTTGGTGTCATGCGGTGACCTTGGCTGCAGTCATCAGGAGATGGCTGGTATAATCGAGTGTCTACTCGGCTGAGCTGAAACGAATAACGGTGACAACGAACGCTCTCCCTGAGATTACGAGGCGTACGGTGCTACAACCTACACGGCTCTATTAATACCGGCTGTCTTCAACCGAGCAACGGAAGGCCCCCCCCCCCCACGGTAGGTACCTGGATTACATGTGGCTGTAGTAGAAACTAGGGCTGTGTCACCATTATTTTGCAATGATTGCAATTAACAATTATGATTGATGTTGAACATATTTGACTGAGGGACTGCCATCGGATTTGTTTTGAATTTTTAGCAGGGAATCATGGCTTCAAATTGACATATTGGTTGTTCAGTTTGACCCACCGGTTTTGGAGATGTGGCTTATAGAGTAATGTCTTGCAGAAAACGGCGCGTTTTGAGAAAACAGACTTGACAGGTTCACTTCTGTGGACTCTAAACATTACGCTTAAGCATTAATTTCATATTTACATGTCGATTTCAGCTCTGACACTTATTTCAGACATGCTCTAGTATGTGAGGAGTCAGCCTGTGCTATTAACTCATTTTGCGGGGGACAAACAGCCTGTGCTATTAACTCATTTTGCGGGGGACAAACAGCCTGTGCTATTAACTCATTTTGCGGGGGACAAACAGCCTGTGCTATTAACTCATTTTGCGGGGGACAAACAGCCTGTGCTATTAACTCATTTTGCGGGGGACAAACAGCCTGTGCTATTAACTCATTTTGCGGGGGACAAACAGCCTGTGCTATTAACTCATTTTGCGGGGGACAAACAGCCTGTGCTATTAACTCATTTTGCGGCGGTCAAAAAGTTCTACTCGGGTGAAAAGCTGGAATGTGAACGACGGCAGGCTCAGTGAAATCTGGTCACGTATGAATACAAACTTTTCTTCATGGCTTTTAGGCTTCATAAAGAGAATGTTGCACAACAAGGCAGATGTGACTAATTATAGCCCTAGAATGTCTGTTCCATACATTGCAGTGTTTCACATACCAGAGCCATAGATCAATAATGTCTGTTCCATACATTGCAGTGTTTCACATACCAGAGCCATAGATCAATAATGTCTGTTCCATACATTACAGTGTTTCACATACCAGAGCCATAGATCAATGCCGTAGACTTGCGTTTGCAGCGGCAGCATGGCGGCATAAATGTGGTCGGCGCTCCGTGTGTACTCTCTCAATAAATGGATATAGATATGAAAGTTGAGGACCATATCTGACTCAATAAATGCATATAGATATGAAAGTTGAGGACCATATCTGACTCAATAAATGGATATAGATATGAAAGTTGAGGACCACATCTGACTCAATAAATGGATATAGATATGAAAGTTGAGGACCATATCTGACTCAATAAATGGATATAGATATGAAAGTTGAGGACCATATCTGACTCAATAAATGGATATAGATATGAAAGTTGAGGACCATATCTGACTCAATAAATGGATATAGATATGAAAGTTGAGGACCATATCTGACTCAATAAATGGATATAGATATGAAAGTTGAGGACCATATCTGACTCAATAAATGGATATAGATATGAAAGTTGAGGACCATATCTGACTCAATAAATGGATATAGATATGAAAGTTGAGGACCATATCTGACTCAATAAATGGATATAGATATGAAAGTTGAGGACCATATCTGACTCAATAAATGGATATAGATATGAAAGTTGAGGACCATATCTGACTCCCAAGTCTTTGAGATAAAGACTAAAGGGAGTCTGATATGGTCCTCAACTTTCATATCCATGTGAAGTCATTATCATAACATGTTTTAGTCTGGTTGGAATAACGTGTTCCTTCCACGCGCTACGTCCAACCAGGGAATCTCCCCCCTGTCAGGTGTAAAGGAGCAACTTGGACACTCAGGCATGAAGGAAGCATGAGTTCAAGTCCGTTGCTCTCCCCTTGTCCCCCATATATGGGGACTAGGTTGGTCTCCCCTTGTCCCCCATATATGGGGACTAGGTTGGTCCCCCCTTGTCCCCCATATATGGGGACTAGGTTGGTCTCCCCTTGTCCCCCATATATGGGGACTAGGTTGGTCTCCCCATGTTCCCCATATATGGGGACTAGGTTGCTCTCCCCTTGTCCCCCATATATGGGGACTAGGTTGGTCTCCCCTTGTCCCCCATATATGGGGACTAGGTTGGTGGAGGGTGTGTAGAGCACAGGATCACATTAGATGATTGACACAGGGGTGAAAAATGGGTTACAGAAAATCGTGGGTTAAAAAAATATATATTATTATAAAATGTTTTAGTCAAATATCTCCACTTTTTCACAAGCTGCACCCGGACGGCAAAGGCACTCGGAATGACATCTGGACTTAATTTATCAAAACGTTCCTTTGACCGTCGCAAACGTCATCAGGGAAACGCACGTTTATAATAATAATAATAAAACTTTATTTGTATAGCACCTTTCATGACATCAAATGCAGCTCAACGTGCTTTACAGAACAATGGAGAATAAAAGAAAAGCAAGGCAACGACATTAAAAAACAAGCAGTAATGCAATACAGTGAGGACATGAATAACAAAAAATAAAAGATCAATTAAAAGCAATGTTGTAGAAGTGGGTCTTGAGCTGTGCTTTAAAAATGTCTACAGAGGCTGCCTGTCGAAGGTACAGTGGGAGTTTGTTAAACTACAGAGGCTGCCTGACGAAGGTGCAGTGGGAGTTTGTTAAACTACAGAGGCTGCCTGTCGAAGGTACAGTGGGTCGGAGTTTGTTAAACTGCAGAGGCTGCCTGTCAAAGGTACAGTGGGAGTTTGTTAACCCATTCTGACCTGAGATCAGATTCATATGAGGTTTCCGCCGGACACACACTGGTCTGATGAACCCATTCTGACCTGAGATCAGATTCTAAAAATGTCAGTCGCTCTTCGATTTAAAGCTAAAGCATAACATGATGCTGACACCAAAATGGGTGCCCGGTCAGAATGGGTTAAACTACAGAGGCTGCCTGCTGAGGGTATACAGTGGGAGTTTGTTAAACTACAGAGGCTGCCTGTCGAAGGTACAGTGGGAGTTTGTTCCATGCCGACGGCCCGTGGAAGCAAAACGCTGCTTCCCCGTATTGTTTGGGGCACAATTGGCAGGTGGTGTGATTTAATTACCCAGCACCTACGCCAGACTTATGACATTGAAGCTGTGCCACAGCGCAACATGTAAACACAACCTAACGAGACGAGACAAAACTCTAAATGATTATGGAGATATCAGATGTTTTCTGTCCCGCTGCTTCCGGGTTCATGGTTTCTGCCTGAGAGAGCCCCGATGCAGGCAGGAGGAGGAGGGAACTGGTGAACTCAGTACCGCCACCATGTGGCGGAGCGGGGTTAATACTTTGTCAGGGTTCCTTGTTGTCTCATTCTGAAGGGGTCGAGGACATTTGGCCCGGTGAAATAAGGCTGAAAAAAAGGCTGACTCATTTGTGTTTTGTTCACAGAACACACCTGACAAAAGAGCAATGAGATTAACCCATTTAGGCGTGACGTCGAAAAAAAAAAAAAGTCTTCTGAAAGAATATTATATTAAAAGATTTGTGCCTCATTTAAAAAAAATAGCAGACCTACAAGCTCGTAGCGCGCCACTCGGTGGCGCGCTACGAGCTTGTAGATCGAGACGAGATCATTGTAGACGAGCTTGTAGAGCTTGTTTCACATACCAGAGCCATAGATCAATGCCGTAGACTTGCGTTTGCAGCGGCAGCATGGCGGCATAAATGTGGTCGGCGCTCCGTGTGTACTCTCTCAATAAATGGATATAGATATGAAAGTTGAGGACCATATCTGACTCAATAAATGCATATAGATATGAAAGTTGAGGACCATATCTGACTCAATAAATGGATATAGATATGAAAGTTGAGGACCACATCTGACTCAATAAATGGATATAGATATGAAAGTTGAGGACCATATCTGACTCAATAAATGGATATAGATATGAAAGTTGAGGACCATATCTGACTCAATAAATGGATATAGATATGAAAGTTGAGGACCATATCTGACTCAATAAATGGATATAGATATGAAAGTTGAGGACCATATCTGACTCAATAAATGGATATAGATATGAAAGTTGAGGACCATATCTGACTCAATAAATGGATATAGATATGAAAGTTGAGGACCATATCTGACTCAATAAATGGATATAGATATGAAAGTTGAGGACCATATCTGACTCAATAAATGGATATAGATATGAAAGTTGAGGACCATATCTGACTCAATAAATGGATATAGATATGAAAGTTGAGGACCATATCTGACTCCCAAGTCTTTGAGATAAAGACTAAAGGGAGTCTGATATGGTCCTCAACTTTCATATCCATGTGAAGTCATTATCATAACATGTTTTAGTCTGGTTGGAATAACGTGTTCCTTCCACGCGCTACGTCCAACCAGGGAATCTCCCCCCTGTCAGGTGTAAAGGAGCAACTTGGACACTCAGGCATGAAGGAAGCATGAGTTCAAGTCCGTTGCTCTCCCCTTGTCCCCCATATATGGGGACTAGGTTGGTCTCCCCTTGTCCCCCATATATGGGGACTAGGTTGGTCCCCCCTTGTCCCCCATATATGGGGACTAGGTTGGTCTCCCCTTGTCCCCCATATATGGGGACTAGGTTGGTCTCCCCATGTTCCCCATATATGGGGACTAGGTTGCTCTCCCCTTGTCCCCCATATATGGGGACTAGGTTGGTCTCCCCTTGTCCCCCATATATGGGGACTAGGTTGGTGGAGGGTGTGTAGAGCACAGGATCACATTAGATGATTGACACAGGGGTGAAAAATGGGTTACAGAAAATCGTGGGTTAAAAAAATATATATTATTATAAAATGTTTTAGTCAAATATCTCCACTTTTTCACAAGCTGCACCCGGACGGCAAAGGCACTCGGAATGACATCTGGACTTAATTTATCAAAACGTTCCTTTGACCGTCGCAAACGTCATCAGGGAAACGCACGTTTATAATAATAATAATAAAACTTTATTTGTATAGCACCTTTCATGACATCAAATGCAGCTCAACGTGCTTTACAGAACAATGGAGAATAAAAGAAAAGCAAGGCAACGACATTAAAAAACAAGCAGTAATGCAATACAGTGAGGACATGAATAACAAAAAATAAAAGATCAATTAAAAGCAATGTTGTAGAAGTGGGTCTTGAGCTGTGCTTTAAAAATGTCTACAGAGGCTGCCTGTCGAAGGTACAGTGGGAGTTTGTTAAACTACAGAGGCTGCCTGACGAAGGTGCAGTGGGAGTTTGTTAAACTACAGAGGCTGCCTGTCGAAGGTACAGTGGGTCGGAGTTTGTTAAACTGCAGAGGCTGCCTGTCAAAGGTACAGTGGGAGTTTGTTAACCCATTCTGACCTGAGATCAGATTCATATGAGGTTTCCGCCGGACACACACTGGTCTGATGAACCCATTCTGACCTGAGATCAGATTCTAAAAATGTCAGTCGCTCTTCGATTTAAAGCTAAAGCATAACATGATGCTGACACCAAAATGGGTGCCCGGTCAGAATGGGTTAAACTACAGAGGCTGCCTGCTGAGGGTATACAGTGGGAGTTTGTTAAACTACAGAGGCTGCCTGTCGAAGGTACAGTGGGAGTTTGTTCCATGCCGACGGCCCGTGGAAGCAAAACGCTGCTTCCCCGTATTGTTTGGGGCACAATTGGCAGGTGGTGTGATTTAATTACCCAGCACCTACGCCAGACTTATGACATTGAAGCTGTGCCACAGCGCAACATGTAAACACAACCTAACGAGACGAGACAAAACTCTAAATGATTATGGAGATATCAGATGTTTTCTGTCCCGCTGCTTCCGGGTTCATGGTTTCTGCCTGAGAGAGCCCCGATGCAGGCAGGAGGAGGAGGGAACTGGTGAACTCAGTACCGCCACCATGTGGCGGAGCGGGGTTAATACTTTGTCAGGGTTCCTTGTTGTCTCATTCTGAAGGGGTCGAGGACATTTGGCCCGGTGAAATAAGGCTGAAAAAAAGGCTGACTCATTTGTGTTTTGTTCACAGAACACACCTGACAAAAGAGCAATGAGATTAACCCATTTAGGCGTGACGTCGAAAAAAAAAAAAAGTCTTCTGAAAGAATATTATATTAAAAGATTTGTGCCTCATTTAAAAAAAATAGCAGACCTACAAGCTCGTAGCGCGCCACTCGGTGGCGCGCTACGAGCTTGTAGATCGAGACGAGATCATTGTAGACGAGCTTGTAGATCATTTTATCATGATAAAATGGCACGATTCTTTTCTACTCAGTCTGTGTCTCATAGGAGGGCTGTGGGCAGTTTAGAAACCAGTCTGTGTCTCATAGGAGGGCTGTGGGCAGTTCAGAAACCAGTCTGTGTCTCATAGGAGGGCTGTGGGCAGTTCAGAAACCAGTCTGTGTCTCATAGGAGGGCTGTGGGCAGTTCAGAAACCAGTCTGTGTCTCATAGGAGGGCTGTGGGCAGTTTAGAAACCAGTCTGTGTCTCATAGGAGGGCTGTGGGCAGTTCAGAAACCAGTCTGTGTCTCATAGGAGGGCTGTGGGCAGTTCAGAAACCAGTCTGTGTCTCATAGGAGGGCTGTGGGCAGTTTAGAAACCAGTCTGTGTCTCATAGGAGGGCTGTGGGCAGTTTAGAAACCGTCCTCCAGTGACATCTTCATTAAGCAGATTCTTTTTTAACCCATTCTGACCTGAGATCAGATTCATACGAGGTTTCCGCCGGACACACACTGGTCTGATGAACCCATTCTGACCTGAGATCAGATTCTAGAAATGTCAGTCGTTCTTCGATTTTTTTCAAAAATAGCAGACCTACAAGCTCGTATCGCGCCACTCGGTGGCGCGATATGAGCTTGTAGATCTGCTATTTTTCAATAGCTAAAGCACGACATGATGCCAACACCAAAATGGGTGCCCGTTCAGAATGGGTTAAACAAGATTTTCTTACAAAGATATTCATTTTAGATTGTCATCATCGTGAGAACGATGGCTTCCATTTTCGCATTGCAACTTTTCAGGACTAGAAAGCCTGCAGTTTTTATTAGCTTGTATTCCACATCGATGATGTCACTGGAGGACGGTTTCTGAACTGCCCACAGCCCCCCTATGAGACACAGACTGGTTTCTGAACTGCCCACAGCCCTCCTATGAGACACAGACTGGTTTCTGAACTGCCCACAGCCCTCCTATGAGACACAGTAGAAATAAATTGCGCCATTCTTTTCATGATTATTAGTGAGGACATATTATATGAAGATAGGTTGAAAAGTGGTGAAGTGGTCCTTTAACCCCTGTAGCACTCCACTATCTTTTTATACCTTCAACTTTACTATATTATATACCAGGAGTTCTCAACCCGTGGGTCACAATATGTCTTATTTCTTAACTGCAAATGTACAGAATGTTATTTAGATAAATTAGATAAATATAGATATATATATATATATATATATATATATATATAGATGGATATATAGATAGATTTAGATAAATTAGATGGCATGTGCCATGTTGATTAGACAGATTGTCTTTGTTTACGTCTGATATCCTATAGAGTTTCTTTGAGGCACTGCATTGTTCTCTCTGCATGCTTTGTGACGTCGTGTCAGAGTGAATACACTGTTGATAAAAAATAAGTTAATGAAGTCCTTGGCAGACATTGAGTTAAAACTGTTTCGTAGCCATAAACGTCAAGACGTCTAATTGCCTATTAGGTAATGGATGCCACGGGCGTCAAGACGTATCCCCTTTTTTATATCTTCCTAAAAATTTTTTTTATTTTATTTCCATCCATATTTTGAAAATTCCTCTAATCTGGTGTACAGGTGATGACATGCACATTACATGCATAATATAATTACAAATTCTTTCTTTCTTTATAATGGGAGAATTGGCACTCAGAGCCTAAACTGGTGACCACCAGGTGGCGCTGAAAGAGTTTTAACAGATGGCTGTAAGCAGGTTCTAAATTCAGGAATAATGCATATTGTAAATGTGTTATTTATTAATTCATTCACTTATGTATATTTCCATCTGGTGTTTCAGACTGGCTCACTGCGGCCTGTCAGAGAGATGCTGTGAAGCTCTGGCCTCAGCTGTAAGCTCTAATCCCTCCCTAAGAGAGTTGGACCTGAGCCTCAACGTGGTGAATGATTCAGTTCTGGAGAACTGCAAGTGAGTAGACTTGGGCTGTGTCCATGTTGGACAGTGCAGTGTTTCCCTTAAGACTCATTTTTTAATGTTTTTTTGTTGCTTTCGCCTTTATTTTATATATTTTATGTAGGGACAGACAGTAGGCTGACAGGAAATGGGGAGAGAGATGGGGGGGGGGGAAGACGGGCAGTAAAGGCCGTCGGGATCGGGAGTCGAACCCGCGGCACACTGCCAGACAGGATTACCAGCCAGGGTGCCTGGAATCGGCTATTTTCACAATGTTTGCCTCTTTCTTCCGTAATTAATATTAATTATTATAATATTATTAAGAAGCTTGATAACTGTGGCGTAGCTACAACGGGTCGCAAGTCCAAAATAGCAGATCTAAAAACTCCTCAGCACGTTGTGAGAAACTCTGTTATGTGATGAAGTAGCCGATACATTCGCCTTAAAGGGATATTACACTTTGAAAAAAAATTTGGGGTAATTTGAACGTCTACTCAGACTCATTAATACATTCTCACCACAGCATTCATATTATATTCACATAATACAGTACATAATACAACAGAAGTGATGAAAATAAATGTGGTAAATGTATCTTACTTTAGAACTTCCAGTCTACAGTGTGGGCTCTTCAGTGAAACACAGAGTAAGTAAGTACATTTTATTTGTAAAGCACCTTTCAAGACAAAGTCACAAGGTGCTGAACAGAACACAGAACAAGCAATCAACAAGTTAAAACCAAACAGGAAAACATAGCAAAAAAAAAGTAAAAAGACAATAAGGAATTTAAGGAAACCAGTAAACAAGGCAAAAACATAGGAATATAAAAATAAGTCAGGTAAGAACTACATGGGAACTACAGAACTACAGAGCAGCTCCACTAGTCCTGAGTCCGGCAGGTCGTTTTCACTGAGGTCCAGTTCTCTCAAATGGGAAGGATTAGAGCTGAGAGCTGAAGACACAGCTTCAACACCTGTCTTACTGAGTCCACAGCCAGCAAGTCTGTAAATGCAGATTAAATAAGAGATTATCAGTACAAATTATACAGTTCACTGTCATGGAAGTTAACTGAAGAATATCTGTCTAGTTATCTAGATATAAAGAGTATTTAGAGGAGTGGGGTGTGGAATAGACAACACCACTTGCATAGTGTTATAGCGTATATTGCATAGTGTTATAGCGTATATTGTGTACAGTGTTATAGTGTGTATATTGTATAGTGTATATATTGTACAGGTGGATTGACATACTGTTTATCAGGAGGTCCAGGTTCATCACTGAAGTTAAGAGGAGGTTCTCCTTTAGACATGTCACTCTTCATAGACAGAAGGCTGGGTGTTGGAGACTCTGCTCTGTGGTACAGACTTCTGGAATCATAGAAATTGTTTGTGTGAATGACATTGTCAATTAGTTTTTTTTACTTTGTATTGTTAAGTTACATTTTACTTCCAAAAGGGTAACATATTTTACTTTCCTCTCACAGCATTGCAGCAACAAGTAAACTGAATAAAATAGCAAAAAGACATAATAGAAATTGTTATGTTGTGGTTGTACTAGGCATGTGAAAATTGTAGTTACAGGGCCTGGCCAAGAGGGGGCACAAGTACACCAGACTAGGACTAGTAGGCAGTCAGTAGGAGGAATGTGGTGAGCTGAGCTTTCAGTCTGTTTCTCACTTGGGAAATAAACAACAAGCATGTTGTACTGTAACCTTGTGTGGCGTCTTTATAAGTTACCACAGACATATAAAATCTTACTAAATATACAATAGGCCTACAATAACAGGAGATAGTTTAAACTTATAATATGTGGCATACGTCGAATACTTCAACAGTTTGATTGGTTGAATACTTCATGAACAGTTTGATTGGAAGTCGAATACTTCAACAGAGTTAAAAGGTCTTAAAGACGTAGTGAAATGAAGAACACGTTTTTCCACACTTTTAGAGCATATCTGTTGGTCATCATGATGACTATGGCGAAGTATACCGGCGATTTCATCAACACATGGAAACTAGACAAACATATGATAGGGATGGAGAGGGTGGAGAAGAGATCCAGTTTGTTTGGTGGGTGTTGGGCTCTGAAAAGACTTAATCTACAAGGTCACCGCGCGTCATAGTGCGACGCGTTGTGAGCTTGTTGGATTCTTAGAAAACTGTTTTCGTCGTACAAAATCAAAGGCTTTATAGAAAGAGTGATCGTTCAAGGCCACACGTCATTGTCCGGAAAGCACTTTGCGAGCAGTGGAGGCGAGTTGTCGAGTTGACTATTCAAAATCCTAAAAGAAAATGGCTCGCCCATTGTATCTCCTTCAAATATGTTCCAATTTCAATGAGTGATATATCATATGAAAGCTCACATTATGTACTTCAATAATATACATAAGAAACACAAAAAATGACCAATGCCCTAGCCTCGGTCCCAGGCTTACTTATCTGCGAAAATAAAAGCCTGGTCACAACCTAAGGCAGAGAAGCTATCGGCGGTTGTATCCTCCGGAACAGCCGTCAAATGTATTTCCCCCGGATACGATATTTTCCCGACCAATCACAACACTTGTTTCATTCGCAGAGAATGTAAACTGATTTGTAAAGCATCAACTTCCGCTAAGATCCTGCAACTTCCGCTGATAGTCTTTTCAGCTTAGGTCTTGCCCAGGGTGCCAATGCCCCCATGCAGCACAAAGCACCGTAGCCAGTCACCGATTTGTGATGATGTTTATAGCCTACGGAGTGTTTTTTCGTGCTCAACTAACGCTCTCCTCTCCCCCTCTCTCCCTCCCCCCTCCCCCTCTCTCCTCTCCCCCTCTCTCCCTCCCCCTCCTCTCCCCCTTCCCCAGCCCACCATAACTTCACCAACCCGGTGTACGCCACGCTGTACATTCTGGGAGGCCAGAACAGCTGAAACTGGCTGACCAGCACCGACGAGAAGAAGGAGCTTCTGTCGCAGGGAGACGAGGATCCACTGGTGGACCCCCTGCCCTCGGACACTGTCTGTCCCTATTGGGGTCCGGGGCCCCCCTGACCTCGGACACTGTCTGTCCCTATTGGGGTCCGGGGCCCCCCTGACCTCGGACACTGTCTGTCCCTATTGGGGTCCGGGGCCCCCCTGACCTCGGACACTGTCTGTCCCTATTGGGGTCCGGGGCCCCCCTGACCTCGGACACTGTCTGTCCCTATTGCAATATAGTACTATATTGAAATATAGTACTTATTAATAATACCAGTGATCTTTTTGCTTTGCAACACCATGCCTTTACTTGCATGTGAATTATTTTTGTTTTGACGGTACTTGTAGGCTACTACTGTTCTACATTTTTGTCTAATAAAATGGGCTATTCATTTAATCAATCAAACTGCATTAACTAACAGAGATACTACTAACCAAATTATCCATGTCAACATGCTCTATAGGAGTCTCAATAACGGGTATAAAGTAACGTTTAATGTTTAGTGTCATGAACTGGCTCACATCATGACAAAAAGGGAGACGACACACAGGATTAAACTTAACATTATTTTATTTATAACTAAATAAGGCTTAAAAGGTGCAAAATGTATGAGGTGTGAGTGTTCAGTGACATCAGTAGTGTAAAGTGTGTATGGCTGTGTGAACATGGACTGTATGTGCGAGTGCAGAAAGCAACTGAACTGAAACTACTTCAAACAAACATAACCAAACAGGCAGTGTGACCTGTGCAAGGGAGAGAGAGACAGAATGGCCTCAGCCAGCCTGCTTTTATACCCAAGGGGATAATTGGGACCAGGTGTGTCTGTCAATCCCCAAGACACACCTCAGCAGGCTGGCACTCTCCTCCTACACAGGGACAGAGAACAACAATTAGTATCCAACCAAACCAACCCCACAGGATGGGTCATCACATCCCCCCCCATAAGAGAGGAGACCAAACAGGTACTCCGTAATATTAACTTAGCGTTAGTTAAATATGACCCATACCAATACCTGCCCCATCCCACCAAACACCACCTCACCCCCCCTGCAACCTTAGTACCTGAAGTATAGGAGCATATTTAAGGGGAGAGTGAGAGACAGCAAGGTGAGTCTGATGCAGGCACAAACATAGGGTACTTCACACAGACTAGAATGCATGTAATAGGGCCTCAGCCACTACATTTCTAGGGCCTTTGTCTTGTTGCCCAACTCTCAGAGATGGTTTACCAATTTGTACTGAACGAGCATTGTATGTTTTAATAAAAACAAACCAAACATCCCTTTTCAACCGGGGCCAGAAGTAATTTTGCCGGATGTGCTTGTACACGTTCCTACACCCCCTATGCCCAGCTACCTCATCATATGAGGCCTTCAACACCATGTCCCTGAACTTAGCTGGCACCACAATCTGCAACATGGGTTTCTCCAGCCCATTCTCGCCCCGTACACCCCACTTACGGACAAGAACTTCATTTTTCACAAAATAGCCCTTTGTAGCAATTTCCATGTCTTCCGCAGGAGACACAGATACAAACAGAGCCTTCAAAGAGGGATCCGACCTTTGTTCTTGGACTAAGTCAGTCCTGGAAATGGACTTAAGAGGCACAGGTATTGAAAAGGTTTTGGCAACAGGTTTTACCTGTTGACCACACGCTTTCCTAGGACTCGTCATGCACTTTAAAGGCTCAGACACCCCTATTTTCAACCTTTCTGAACGTAAACGTTGCGATTCAGGCCCCTGTGTGCCCACAGGTGATTGAGCCTCAGCCCACACTTTATCACCTGCAAGGTCATTGCCAAGGATTACATCAACCCCTTCCACAGGCAACTCCTGACACACTCCTACCACCACCTCCCCAGAAACCAAACCACAGACTAACCTCAGTGTATGTAAGGGGACGGGGCTAATGTTTAATGTAGCAGAAGAGGCAATTCATTGAACAGAGTTTTGCACAATTTTAACGTCCCAGATCGAAATATGAATCTACTGTGCTGTGCTACACCTCCATGATATATTAGGAGTACAATAGCATTCCATTGTGAATAAAAACGTATTATTAACCACAGTGTAATGCTAAAGGTTTCATCACAGGGCTGTCTGCTTCATTTCATATAATTAAAAGTGTTGTTGGTGACAGTTGTATGGGTCACGTGGTGTTGCGTGCTACTACCCTACGTCAAGTAAAGTCAGCCGTTCGCAAGGCGGCATTTCATGAATGGAAGGAGAGAGGGGGTGATTCACTGTGGTAATGTTCTCTAACTTTAATACATATATAACAAAAGCAGTACCCTGGCCTGGAGCAGTGATTCACTGTGGTAATGTTCTCTAACTTTAATACAATATAACAAAAGCAGTACCCTGGCCTGGAGCAGTGATTCTCATGCAGACAACGACTAAAGCAGCGAGTCTGACAGCTAAAACGTTTCCCCCGCTGTAGCCTCTCTGCGTCATACGATATAGACGCCATACAAGTGTATTGTGAATCAATGGATGGAGTGCTATCCTTACTTTACAATTTACAATTTAGGCATTTAGCAGACGCTCTTAATCCAGAGCGACTTACATTTAAGCAAGAACAAAAGCATGGGAATACATCACATAAAAGCATTTATCATGAAACATGCGTAAGCTAAGAAGGTAACAGTGGAATATCTATATGATGAAACTATACATACACTATACATAATAAACTATACATATTCACTACTATGCTATACATATGTACTATGGCGTGCTATGACTATATACAATACAATTATAGTGCTGTCTACATAACATGCTATAAGTCTGTGTCAAATGCTATCTAAGCCAACAGAAATGCTATCTAAGGGGTTAGGGTAAGTGCTATGGGCCATGATGGAGTCTGAAAAGGTGGGTTTTCAGGCTACGGCGGAAGATTGGGAGTGATGCTGCAGTTCTGACTGCAATGGGAAGTGCATTCCACAGTTTTGGAGCCAGAAGGGAGAAGAGTTTGGGACGTGTGGAGCGTTGTCCCGGCGTTTTTAGTGAGGGTACTTCCAGTTTCCCTGCGTTGGCTGATCTGAGTGCGCGGGAGGGTTTGTAGGGTTCAATCATACTTGTAAGATATGGGGGAGCCATACCTTTGGTTGCTTTGAATGCCAGCATCAGAGTTTTGTATTCTGTGCGGGCAGCGACCGGGAGCCAGTGGAGGGAGCGGAGCAGGGGGAGACATGTGAGAATTTTGGCTGGTTGAAGACCAAGCGAGCTGCTGCATTTTGGATCAGCTGGAGAGGCTTAAGTGCACATGCTGGTAGGCCAGTAAGGAGGGAGTTACAATAGTCGAGTTTTGACAAGACTGTTGTCTGGATTAGGAGCTGGGCTGATTCCTGGGTGAGGAACGGTCTAATTCGTCGTATGTTATAGAGTGTGAACCTACATGATCGGTTCACACTCTATAACATACGACGAATTAGACCGTTCCTCACCCAGGAATCAGCCCAGCTCCTAATCCAGACAACAGTCTTGTCAAAACTGTTCATGCAAAGCGCCAACTTCAGTGTTTACGGACTGACCTACAATAACAATAGGCTTATAGACCGATTCACAGAGGGGTGCCCTGGGCGCGGCCATTACTGAGGGGTAATCCATGGAGCAGGTGCTCCGTAGGCCAGGTGTAGCTAATCAGTGCTGCTGCACTCAATGGTACACCTGTGGTCGCACCCAGGAAACCCTCTGTGAATCGGTCTATAGCCTACAATAGCACAGTGAGTCTCAGACTGGGGGGTCCGGGGGAACCCATGCAGTACCTACCTGTCAGTTGCTGGGGTCCGGGGACCCCCAGTAGGCCTACCTACCTGTCAGTTGCTGGGGTCCGGGGACCCCCAGTAGGCCTACCTATACCTGTCTGTTGCTGGGGTCCGGGGACTCCCAGCCCTAGTACCTACCTGTCGTTTTTTTTTTATGAATTGAACAAGGTGGACCCTGTTGTAAACAAGTGTAATGCTTTATTGGGTCGTCCACTCACAGTTAACAGTCTTTGTATTGAGTTTGAAATACGGACGGCTGCAATTCGATACTGGCCCCCGTAAAATCTGAATCCCCCCCCCCACACCACTTTTTCCCCTCTTTGACTATCGGATATAGAAGTGTCTATTTGTACGTCTCTAAATGTTTTGATGAATTGAACAAGGTGGACCCTCTTGTAAACAAGTGTAATATTTAATTTAATGAATTGGGTCGTCCACTCACAGTTAACAGTCTTTGTATTGAGTTTGTGCTTGAAATGTACTGTAATTCTGCAAACTAGTTAATAAATATTTAAATCAATCAATCAATGAAAATGTACTGTAATTCTGCAAACTGTTAATAAATATTTAAATCAATCAATCAATGAAAATGTACTGTAATTCTGCAAACTAGTTAATAAATATTTAAATCAATCAATCAATGAAAATGTACTGTAATTCTGCAAACTAGTTAATAAATATTTAAATCAATCAATCAATGAAAATGTACTGTAACTCTGCAAACTAGTTAATAAATATTTAAATCAATCAATCAATGAAAATGTACTGTAATTCTGCAAACTAGTTAATAAATATTTAAATCAATCAATCAATGAAAAATGTACTGTAATTCTGCAAACTAGTTAATAAATATTTAAATCAATCAATCAATGAAAAATGTACTGTAATTCTGCAAACTGTTAATAAATATTTCAATCAATCAAAGGTTGCTGGGGTCTGGGGACCCCCTGCAGTACCTACCTGTTTGTTGCTGGGGGTCCCAGAGATAGAAATGCCACTAAATGGGGGTCCAGTCTAATGCATGTCAAACTAGCCCCTAACCATAACCTCACAAAAACAAGCAGTCCGTGTTGTAGGAAAATTCACCAACGGGGTTTGAACCAGCAAAGTTAGGACGTTAGGACTGTGAGTCATATGACTAGCCCGCTAGACCACCGAGGCCAAGATAGAGATCTGTCTCTGTATTGTGTATTTAAGCCGTGACGGTGACGTCAGCCACTTCCGGGTTCTGCTCATGGAAGTTCCACGTCATATATTTTCTTTACAGTTTACAGTTAGTTACATTAATAATTCTACTTGAGTTGGAAGCATTAAGACCCATTTTAACCCTCAATGGCTTCCTTTCTGACGAATAACGTTATTGTAAAAATAAAAATAAGAGATTCACGCGTTCATATGTAGCTATTTTGTGTTCACATTGAGACGCGGATGGGACCCGGATGTAATGTAGAAGGACTACAATATGACTACAATAAATGTAAGGTTAAATCTCGCGGGCGTGGCCTCACACCGGAAGGAAGTGACGGCAACCCTCAAATACGGAAGAGATGCGTGGAGGAGAGTTTGGTCAGTGTTTGTTTGGAAGTTCCACGTCACCACGCATCGGGTCCGTCCTCGGAGCAGGTATGTTATTTAATACTTAACGCTGTTGTTGTTTTTGTGTTCAAACGTCCATCACTTATGAAGTTACTTGTTATGATGTTTATATATGATGTTTGTACAGAACTGTAAAACAGTGTTTCAGTAGCCCAATGGTTAGTGTCGAAGGTTTATAAACAACGGGCCCGAGATCACGTCCCCGTCGATGACCGAGTGTTTTTCCTTTTTACCAAAACAAACACAATTGTTTTTGCATCTAGTGGAGGTCCATTATCCATTCAGTATTTGAGCCAAGGACCACCATGTTACATTTATAGACTCACAATGGTGGTCCTCGAATGGACCTCGACTAGATGCAAAAACAATTGTTTGTTTCTAGAACCCAGGCCTCAATGTTCACTAACCATCGACAGTGCCCACTCGGCTACCGGAACATGGCTTTGAAGAGTAGTATTTACATATATAAACACAACAAGTAACTCCAAAAGTGATAACATTTTGAGCCACGGACCACCATTTCACATTAATAGACTCTCACAATGGTGGTCAGTGGCTCAAATGGGTCTGAGAGACTAAATGGCCTCAAATGGTGGTCCGTGGCTCAAATGCCGAATAAATAATCGACTAGAGGTGAAAAAAGTATTGTTTGGTAGGTAAAAGGACAAACATTCTGTGAAAATTGGCGGGAAGCAACAAACATTCTTTGTAATTGGCAGGAAACGAACCCTGGCACTCATGTTAACAAGGCTCAGTCACTAACCACTATGCTACAATCAGCATTATGTAATCAAATGATAAAAAGTAGCAATCTTCTACATTCTCTAATTGTGTAGTTTTTTGGGAATTAAGCAGATGCTTAACAACAATTGAACTATTGAGAGTGTAAAGATCTACTATTGGGGTCCATTTGGTTACCTAAATTAAATTGCTCTGTATTGTGACAGTAATCATTGCTATAGAGTGTGTTCAGTAACAGTGTTAAATAGCTCTATATTGTGACAGTAATCATTGCTATAGTGTGTGTTCAGTAACAGTGTTAAATAGCTCTATATTGTGACAGTAATCATTGCTATAGAGCGGCGCAGTCCCTCCCCCTTTCAGAACAACGAACGGCCCAGGAAATGAAATGCAATACATTCTGACCATAGGATTTTCTTTAAGTATTTATTTAAAGACCGTTACGCCGCGGACAAAGCCAACTCGGATCGTGACAAATGACAATGAACACAATGTTTTCTGCCGATCAAATCATTAGAAAGAAGAAAATGAAGGCAGGAGACAACACTATTTGTTTTGTTTTTCTTCTTATAAATTATTTGATCGGCCCAAAACATTGTGTTCATTGTCATGATTTGTCACGATCCGAGTTGGCTTTGTCCACGGCGTAACCGTCTTTAAATAAATACTTAAAGAAAATCATATGGTCAGAATGCATTGCATTTAATTTCCTGGGCCGTTCGTTGTTCTGAAAGGGGGAGGGACTGCGCCGCTTTATAGTGTTTGTTCAGTAACAGAGGTCTCCCGGTCTCTCCAGCTTTTTGTTAAACAGAAAAAGCATTTTCTGAAACTGCATTTTTATCCAATCAGGAACGCAGTCAGGATACAGATTAAACAAGTGGAATTGTAATGTAACAGACAAAATGGGAACTGGAACATTAAGCTCATGAATAGCTACTTTCTCCTGATTGGCTGAAAATGTGTCACCTACCTGATTTCTTTTTAAATATCATCACCTTATTAAACTAATTGCCTAAGTCATTTTTTCAAGGTTTTCAGGAAACACAAAAAACTGTGCCAAATGTAGAATATATTATATTTCTTAATTATTTAAATTCCAAAAAATATGAAAAACTAGAACTGCACTCTGTCGAGTGCATACTTGCTTGTTGCAAATGGCCAACTAGTGCGCAAGCAGAGCGTGCAAGTCCTTTCGACCGCTGTAAACTGTCAAATCTCAGTATCTCTGTGAAGGAACGTTTGAAATGTATAATTTTTAGATGTAACTATTTGCTACCTACCTACTTTATGCATATAAACACCTAGTATTATTAAGTATGATTCAAGTTTCTATCTATATAAGTTTGGGTGAAGAGCTAGTCATACATACACACACCACGTACTCTGGTCCCAGCAGATCAGGCACAATTTGCTATTTTATTTTTTACTGATTATGTATATAGTATACGTATGACTAGCTGTAAATGATGACGTAAGAAATATATATAGTATATATATAGTATATGGGCATATACTATATACGTATACATATATACTATATAGAGTGTGTAGTTGTAAGTTGATTAGCGGTATACTGTGGTTACTTTGCGCCAAAAACTGTGACAGCTGTCCCGCCATTTGATGTTTATGCAAGAAAACAGCAAATCTGTGCCTTGTTTGCTGGGACCAAACGACCACAAATTACCATATTTCTTACGTCATCATTAAGAGCTAGTCATACATATACACACTACGTACTCTGGTCCCAGCAGATCAGGCACAATTTGCTATTTTATTTTTACTGATTATGTATATAGTATACGTATGACTAGCTCTAAATGATGACATAAGAAATATATATAGTATACATATATACTCTATACTCTATACTGTATAAAGTGTGTAGTTGTAAGTTGATTAGCGGTATACTGTGGTTACTTTGCGCCAAAAACCGTGACAGCTGTCCCGCCATTTGATGTTTATGCAAGAAAACAGCAAATCTGTGCCTGGTTTGCTGGGACCAAATGACCATATTTCTTACGTCATCATTAAGAGCTAGTCATACATATACACACCACGTACTCTGGTCCTAGCAGATCAGGCACAATTTGCTATTTTATTTTTACTGATTATGTATAGTATACGTATGACTAGCTCTAAATGATGACGTAAGAAATATGGTCATTTGTGGTCATTTGGTCCCAGCAAAACAGGCACAGATTTGATGTTTTTCTGCATAAACATCGAATGGCGGGACAGCTGTCACGGCGGAAGAGACCGGGCGAAAACATTACTTGCGCGCTCTGCTTGCGCAAGTAAATATGACTATTGACATACAAATAAAGGTGTATGTCAATCATGTAACATGCAAGGATAAAATTACTTAGGCCAATATCTGAACATGCCATTTTAACTTAGGCAATTATAAACGTTATTTAGGCCAAATTACTTCTGCAGTAAGTGAAATGTTTTATTCCAATTATTTTTAATAGACCATGGTTTAGGTATCAGTCCCATAGTAACAATACCTCCCATGCACTCCCATAGTAACAGTACCTCCCTTTCACTCTCATTCACTCCCATAGTATCAGTAACTCCCATTCACTCCCATAGTATCAGTCCCATAGTAACAGTACCTCCCTTTCAGTCCCATTCACTCCCATTCACTCCCATAGTAACAGTACCTCCCATTCAGTCCCATTCACTCCCATTCAGTCCCATGCACTCCCATAGTATCAGTCCCATAACTAAAAAACATTGAATGTGATGTAGAGCAATATCCACCGCTTAGATTATCCTGTGGCTACTACAACTCCTGATTAAACCCTTTTCTATTTATTAAAGAGCTGGAGAGACAGGAATATTCCTGTTACTGAACACTTAACACTGTTACTGAACACACACTATAGCAATTATTACTGTCAAAATAACTTAGTAATGCTATTGATGTTATGTTAGACTATATTTACATCAATATGTCTGGGTCCCCACCTACTCGCTCAGGGTTGAGGTGTCACACCTGCAGTGATGGGAGGGGCACCAAAATGTGGTGTTTTGATTGGTTAATGGGGGCACTCCCTTAGTATAAAAGTGTATGTTTTGTGTACACATGACCTGATGAAGATCAAATGGATCGAAACGTCAGTATTTCAATAAAGAACATCTTTCTTATACCTGTGGTGTGCGGGCTCAATCCAATGCCTACACCAGTTGTGATGCAACAGAGTTTGCTGTGACCGTTGTGAATTATGGGTGGTGTGGTCTTTGCCAAGACGGTGGATTGTGGCCCATGCCTTCCTGCTGTTATTTGTCATTTTGGTGTTCTCTATCTTTTCGTCCTGGGCATGACGTTAAACTGTTCCGTTCGAGAGGACCGGCGACCCTCGAATGTAAACAGGTGTTAAGACAGGGACAGGTGTTGTCTTGATGCATCCTGTGATGATGCCACAGGTGTCATTTAGGGCTGTGTCGACCAATTTGGTGTGACGTGATCGGCTCCAGCTTGAGCAGGCATACTCTGCTGTAGAGAAAGACAGGGCCATGGCAGTTGCACGGATTGTTTGTGGGTCTGCGCCCCACTTGGAGTTCACTAGTTTTCACAGAATGTTATTGTGGGTGTTGACCGTGGCTTTTGTGTTCTCCAGGTGTTTTTTGAAGAAGAGTGTCCTGTTCAGTGTAAATCCAAGATACATGGGGTGGGTATGGTTTGAGAGTTTGTGATGCTCAGTTCAGGGGGAGATCAGGCTACCTTGTGGTAGGCCGTTCTTTTGGGGTTTTTCCATTTACTCCTCTGGTCATTTAACTGGACATAGAAGCGCCTGTTGTTGAGGAGGCTTTTCCTGACCATTGTGCGGTGTTGGACAGTGTCGTAGGCAGCAGAGAGATCTCTGAATGCTGCTCCAGTTATTTGTTTTCCCTCAAACCCATCCTCAATGTGTTGGGTGAGGTTGAGCTCTGTCCAGCACAGGAGCGGCCAGGACGGAAACCAGCTTGGTCTTTAGTCAGCTTGGTGTCTATGAGTGGCATGAGGCGTTGGTGTAGCAGCCTCTCTTGTAGGTGATGCAGAGGAGGGAAATGGGTCGGTAGCTCTTTGGGGATAATGGGTCTTTGCCAGGTTTAGGGATTGCAACCACTTTGGCCTTTTTCCAGACAGAAGGGATGGTTTTCTGTGCTATGCATGTGTTCAGCATCCCCACAAGCCAGGTCTTTCCGTTAGGTCCCAGGTGCTGTATCATTTCTGCCAGTAGGTCATCAATCCCTGCTGCTTTTCCGGGTTTCAATTTTCCCATTGCAGTTTCAAGTTATTCTAGGTCGAAGGGTTTGGTTTGAGGGCTGGCTGATTGTGGTTGGTCTGATACCACTGTGCGATGGTATTCTCCTGTGGGTCGGTGGCGGTCTTGGTCACAACTGGTGGCCAACAGTTGTAACCAACACCGCCACCGACCCACATAGAATACCATTGCACAGTGGTATCAGACCAACCAAAATCAGCCATCCCTCAAACCAAACCCTTCGACCTAGAAGAATTTGAAACTGCAATGGGAAAGTTGAAACCCGGAAAAGCAGCAGCGATTGATGACATACTGGCAGAAATGATACAGCACCTGGGACCTAACACAGAGAACTGGCTTGTGGGGATGCTGAACACATGCATAGCACAGAAATCTACCCCTTCTGTCTGGAAAAAGGCCAAAGTGGTTGCAATCCCTAAACCTGGCAAAGACCCATTATCCCTGAAGAGCAACCGACCCATTTCCCTCCTCTGCATCACGTCTTTCTTATACCTGTGGTGTGCGTGCTCCATCCAATACCTATACCAGTTGTGATGCAACAGAGTTTGCTGTGACCGTTGTGAATTTTGGGTGGTGTGGTCTTTGCCAAGACGGTGGATTGTGGCCCATGCCTTCCTGCTGTTATTTGTCATGTTGGTGTTCTCTATATCTTTTCGTCCTGGGCATGACGTTAAACTGTTCTGTTCGAGAGGACCGGCGACCCTCGAATGTAAACAGCCACGAAAGGAAACTATGTGTGTGTGAGGTGTTCTCTATCATTTCATTCCAGACTTCACTGTCTATCTCCTGTGTTCTCCATTTATCTTGAGCGATACACAGTCGTCTGATGTGCGGGGGGAGGTGCCGGCTAGTGCATAAAGGCACGGGACAGGTGTTGTCTTGATGCATCCCGCGATGATGCCACAGGTGTCATTTAGGGCTGTGTCGACCAATTTGGTGTGACGTGATCGTCTCCAGCTTGAGCAGGCATACGCTGCTGTAGAGAAAGACAGGGCCATGGCAGTTGCACGGATTGTTGGTGGGTCTGCGCCCCACTTGGAGTTAACTCGCTTTCACAGGATGTTATTGTGGGTGTTGACTGTGGCTTTTGTGTTCTCCAGGTGTTTTTTTGAAGAAGGGTGTCCTGTCCAGTGTAAATCCAAGATACATGGGGTGGGTATGGTTTGAAAGTTTGTGACCATTCCAGGTGACGCTCAGTTCTTTTTTCGCGTCTCGGTTCCTCAGGTGGAAGCTGCATAGTTGGGTTTGTGTGTCTTTCTTTTTCTGTCTTTCTTTCTTAGGACGGAGATCAAGGTAGAAGCCGTTGGAAGGCTCGACACTATAGCTGATGCCCCTAGAGATCCATTCCAAAGCTTCCCTCATGGAGCCCAGCAAGCCAGCTAGCCAGCAAGCCTGCCCAGTCAGCCAACGCAGCCAGTCAGCTCCGCCAGTCAGCCAGTGTAGAAAGTCAGGCTGCCAAGCCAGAGCATATCAGCCCTTGCAGTCAGCCATTGCAGCCATACCAGCCTTGCTCAGTCAGCTCAGCCAGGCCTCTCTCGAGGCCTGGCTCTCTGTCTGCCTGGCCCGGTCTGCCCTGCCCTGCCTTGCAGCAACAGAACCAGCCTTTCTGGCAAGCCAGCCAGCTCAGAATGCGAGCTGAGCAAGCCAGTGCAGCAACAAGCCCAGACTAGGTTACCGCAGCCTTACTGTGCAGCCACAGCCACTCAGCCAAGACCAGCAGGAGCTGGCCAGGCTCCAACCCTTGCAGCGCAGCCTTAGGCCGGATAGTCCCCCTGCCTGCACTTTGTTGCCTTCCTGGCCTGTCTGCCTGCCTAGGCGCCTCGGTCTTCCTGTCTGTCTGCCCTGGCCTGCCGGTCTGAAACTGGTTTAGACTAACTGCGTGCTTGCCAGCTGCGCTGGCTTGCTGAGCTCGTATTCTGAGCTGGCTGGCTTGCCAGCAAGGCTGGTTCTGTTGCTGCAAGGCAGGGCGGGGCAGACCGAGCCAGGCAGACAGAGAGCCAGGCCTTGAGAGAGGCCTGGCTGAGCTGACTGAGCAAGGCTGGTATGGCTACAATGGTTGACTGCAAGGGCTGATGTGCGCTGGCTTGGCAGCCTGACTTTCTACACTGGCTGACTGGCGAAGCTGGCTGGCTGCGTTGGCTGACTGGGCGGGCTTGCTGGCTAGCTGGCTTGCTGGGCTCCCTGAGGGAAGCTTTGGGATGGATCTCTAGGGGCATCGGCTTGTGTTGAGCCTTCAAACAGCGTCTACCTTGATCTTCGTCCTAAGAAAGAAAGACAGAAAAAGATACACACACAAACTCAACTATGCAGCTTCCACATGAGGAAGGCAGGCAGGCACGCAGGCAGGTACAAGCTGTCTGCGTGCTTGCTTCGCCCTCCAGTTGCTGCTCCAGTTATTTGTTTTCCTTCAAACCCATCCTCAATGTGTTGGGTGAGGTTGAGCTCTGTCAAGCACAGGAGCGGCCGGGACGGAAACCAGCTTGGTCTTTAGTCAGCTTGGTGTCTATGAGTGGCATGAGGCGTTGGAGTAGCAGCCTCTCTTGTAGGTGATGCAGAGGAGGGAAATGGGTCGGTAGCTCTTTGTGGATGATGGGTCTTTGCCAGGTTTGGGGATTGCAACCACTTTGGCCGTTCTCTAGACAGAAGGGATGGGACAGTGGGGCAGTGAAGATCATTTACTAGTCTTATGAAGGTCATTTATACTGGTCAAGGTCATTTACTAGTCTCACGGAGGTAATTCATACTGGTCAGTCATACACTGGTCACGGTCATTTATACTGGTGAAGGTCATTTATACTGGTCAAGTTAATTTGTACTTGTCAAGGTCATTTATACTGGTCAAGGTCATTTACTAGTCTTATTGAAGGTCATTTATACTGCTCAAGGTCATTGATATTGGTCAAGGTCATTAAGTGGCATGCTATAGTGCGCGATTCTTCATCATTGTTTAGGATTTGAAAAAAGGTGAAAATCACGGAAAAGCTAAAGGCTAGTCCATAGTCTCGGAGGGCATACAAAAATGTGTGGTGCTATACAGGCCGTTCTGGAAAATTTGGGACAGAGGTTCATCGTTGGCATCTAGGGAGTGTGTGTGCAAAATTTGGCATCGACCGGGTTAATGGTGCTGGAGATTAGCTGTTAACAAATTGACGGACACACACACACACACACACACTCAGAGTGCAAAACATACTCTCTCCCCATGGCTTTGGCCTGGTGCCATACCGTTATTAATTATTGCCTACAATGTCAATTGTGAAATTACTTTACCGTTGAAATGCAAAATTTACATTTCAACAAATGGACCTCGTAAAACAAAACAAAAACCAAGGCACTGGTTGTGGTACTTCTGGGTTGGGTTTCAACTTTCCCATTGCAGTTTCGAGTTCTTCTAGGTCGAAGGGTTTGGTTTGAGGGCTGGCTGATTGTGGTTGGTCTGATACCACTGTGCGATGGTATTCTCCTGTGGGTCGGCAGGGGGCGGTGTTGGTTACGACTGTTGGCCACCAGTTGTGATGCAACAGAGTTCGCTGTGACCGTTGTGAATTATGGGTGGCTCCCTGAGGTCCTTGATCCCCATGGGGTCCAACAGTGGTCATTGAAGCGTGCACACACATGCACCTACACACGCACAGGCGCACATGCGTATGCACACCTGGACCTTTAAATGAACAACAACACAAAAACTAAGGCACTGGTGTCGGACTTCTGGTTTACCGGAACGGGGTTCAACTCCCTGCAGTGCCCTGCTCAATGTGTTGTATTTCATTCATTGGTCCATGGTCTCAGGTCATTGAGCGGCGCGCTATAGTGCGCGATTCTTCATCATTGTTGAGGATTTAAAAAAAGGTGAAAATCAAGGAAAAGCAAAAGGCTATAATCCATGGTCACGGACCGCATACTGGTCAAGGTAATTTATACTGGTGAAGATCATTTACTAGTCTTTTTTTTTTTTTTTTTTTTAAGATATTTTTTTTGCGGCTTACGCCTTTTATTGATTTTTGAAGGGACAGACAGTAGGCTGACAGGAAACGGGAGAGAGATGGGGGGATGACATGCAGTAAAGGCCGTGTCGGGTCCGGGAGTCGAACCCGCGGCACACTGCGACTGGATTTCCAGTCCGGTGCCCAGACCGTTACGCTACGGCCTGGGCTACTAGTCTTATGAAGGTCATTTATACTGGTCAAGTTTATTTACTAGTCTCATGAAGGTAATTTATAATGCCTTCCTGCTGTTATTTGTCATGTTGGTTTTCTCTATATCTTTTCGTCCTGGGCATGACGTTAAACTGTTCCGTTCGAGAGGACCGGCGACCCTCGAATGTAAACAGCCACGAAAGGAAACTATGTGTGTGTGAGGTGTTCTCTATCATTTCATTCCAGTACTACTACTGTGGGTATTGGCTGGACGTTTGTGTAGATATTGAAAAGGAGGGGGAGAGCAGGCTACCTTGTGGTAGGCCGTTCTTTTGGGCTTTCCATTTACTCCTCTGGTCATTTAACTGGACATAGAAGCGCCTGTTGTTGAGGAGGCTTTTCCTGACCATTGTGCGGTGTTGGACAGTGTCGTAGGCAGCAGAGAGATCTCTGAATGCTGCTCCAGTTATTTGTTTTCTCTCAAACCCATCCTCAATGTGTTGGGTGAGGTTGAGCTCTGTCCAGCACAGGAGCGTCCAGGACGGAAACCAGCTTGGTCTTTAGTCAGCTTGGTATCTATGAGTGGCATGAGGCGTTGGAGTAGCAGCCTCTCTTGTAGGTGATGCAGAGGAGGGAAATGGGTCGGTAGCTCTTTGGGGATAATGGGTCTTTGCCAGGTTTAGGGATTGCAACCACTTTGGCCTTTTTCCAGACAGAAGGGATGGTTTTCTGTGCTATGCATGTGTTCAGCATCCCCACAAGCCAGGTCTTTCCGTTAGGTCCCAGGTGCTGTATCATTTCTGCCAGTAGGTCATCAATCCCTGCTGCTTTTCCGGGTTTCAATTTTCCCATTGCAGTTTCAAGTTATTCTAGGTCGAAGGGTTTGGTTTGAGGGCTGGCTGATTGTGGTTGGTCTGATACCACTGTGCGATGGTATTCTCCTGTGGGTCGGTGGCGGTCTTGGTCACAACTGGTGGCCAACAGTTGTAACCAACACCGCCACCGACCCACATAGAATACCATTGCACAGTGGTATCAGACCAACCAAAATCAGCCATCCCTCAAACCAAACCCTTCGACCTAGAAGAATTTGAAACTGCAATGGGAAAGTTGAAACCCGGAAAAGCAGCAGCGATTGATGACATACTGGCAGAAATGATACAGCACCTGGGACCTAACACAGAGAACTGGCTTGTGGGGATGCTGAACACATGCATAGCACAGAAATCTACCCCTTCTGTCTGGAAAAAGGCCAAAGTGGTTGCAATCCCTAAACCTGGCAAAGACCCATTATCCCTGAAGAGCAACCGACCCATTTCCCTCCTCTGCATCACGTCTTTCTTATACCTGTGGTGTGCGTGCTCCATCCAATACCTATACCAGTTGTGATGCAACAGAGTTTGCTGTGACCGTTGTGAATTTTGGGTGGTGTGGTCTTTGCCAAGACGGTGGATTGTGGCCCATGCCTTCCTGCTGTTATTTGTCATGTTGGTGTTCTCTATATCTTTTCGTCCTGGGCATGACGTTAAACTGTTCTGTTCGAGAGGACCGGCGACCCTCGAATGTAAACAGCCACGAAAGGAAACTATGTGTGTGTGAGGTGTTCTCTATCATTTCATTCCAGACTTCACTGTCTATCTCCTGTGTTCTCCATTTATCTTGAGCGATACACAGTCGTCTGATGTGCGGGGGGAGGTGCCGGCTAGTGCATAAAGGCACGGGACAGGTGTTGTCTTGATGCATCCCGCGATGATGCCACAGGTGTCATTTAGGGCTGTGTCGACCAATTTGGTGTGACGTGATCGTCTCCAGCTTGAGCAGGCATACGCTGCTGTAGAGAAAGACAGGGCCATGGCAGTTGCACGGATTGTTGGTGGGTCTGCGCCCCACTTGGAGTTAACTCGCTTTCACAGGATGTTATTGTGGGTGTTGACCGTGGCTTTTGTGTTCTCCAGGTGTTTTTTTGAAGAAGGGTGTCCTGTCCAGTGTAAATCCAAGATACATGGGGTGGGTATGGTTTGAAAGTTTGTGACCATTCCAGGTGACGCTCAGTTCTTTTTTCGCGTCTCGGTTCCTCAGGTGGAAGCTGCATAGTTGGGTTTGTGTGTCTTTCTTTTTCTGTCTTTCTTTCTTAGGACGGAGATCAAGGTAGAAGCCGTTGGAAGGCTCGACACTATAGCTGATGCCCCTAGAGATCCATTCCAAAGCTTCCCTCATGGAGCCCAGCAAGCCAGCTAGCCAGCAAGCCTGCCCAGTCAGCCAACGCAGCCAGTCAGCTCCGCCAGTCAGCCAGTGTAGAAAGTCAGGCTGCCAAGCCAGAGCATATCAGCCCTTGCAGTCAGCCATTGCAGCCATACCAGCCTTGCTCAGTCAGCTCAGCCAGGCCTCTCTCGAGGCCTGGCTCTCTGTCTGCCTGGCCCGGTCTGCCCTGCCCTGCCTTGCAGCAACAGAACCAGCCTTTCTGGCAAGCCAGCCAGCTCAGAATGCGAGCTGAGCAAGCCAGTGCAGCAACAAGCCCAGACTAGGTTACCGCAGCCTTACTGTGCAGCCACAGCCACTCAGCCAAGACCAGCAGGAGCTGGCCAGGCTCCAACCCTTGCAGCGCAGCCTTAGGCCGGATAGTCCCCCTGCCTGCACTTTGTTGCCTTCCTGGCCTGTCTGCCTGCCTAGGCGCCTCGGTCTTCCTGTCTGTCTGCCCTGGCCTGCCGGTCTGAAACTGGTTTAGACTAACTGCGTGCTTGCCAGCTGCGCTGGCTTGCTGAGCTCGTATTCTGAGCTGGCTGGCTTGCCAGCAAGGCTGGTTCTGTTGCTGCAAGGCAGGGCGGGGCAGACCGAGCCAGGCAGACAGAGAGCCAGGCCTTGAGAGAGGCCTGGCTGAGCTGACTGAGCAAGGCTGGTATGGCTACAATGGTTGACTGCAAGGGCTGATGTGCGCTGGCTTGGCAGCCTGACTTTCTACACTGGCTGACTGGCGAAGCTGGCTGGCTGCGTTGGCTGACTGGGCGGGCTTGCTGGCTAGCTGGCTTGCTGGGCTCCCTGAGGGAAGCTTTGGGATGGATCTCTAGGGGCATCGGCTTGTGTTGAGCCTTCAAACAGCGTCTACCTTGATCTTCGTCCTAAGAAAGAAAGACAGAAAAAGATACACACACAAACTCAACTATGCAGCTTCCACATGAGGAAGGCAGGCAGGCAGGCAGGCACACAGGCAGGTACAAGCTGTCTGCGTGCTTGCTTCGCCCTCCAGTTGCTGCTCCAGTTATTTGTTTTCCTTCAAACCCATCCTCAATGTGTTGGGTGAGGTTGAGCTCTGTCAAGCACAGGAGCGGCCGGGACGGAAACCAGCTTGGTCTTTAGTCAGCTTGGTGTCTATGAGTGGCATGAGGCGTTGGAGTAGCAGCCTCTCTTGTAGGTGATGCAGAGGAGGGAAATGGGTCGGTAGCTCTTTGTGGATGATGGGTCTTTGCCAGGTTTGGGGATTGCAACCACTTTGGCCGTTCTCTAGACAGAAGGGATGGGACAGTGGGGCAGTGAAGATCATTTACTAGTCTTATGAAGGTCATTTATACTGGTCAAGGTCATTTACTAGTCTCACGGAGGTAATTCATACTGGTCAGTCATACACTGGTCACGGTCATTTATACTGGTGAAGGTCATTTATACTGGTCAAGTTAATTTGTACTTGTCAAGGTCATTTATACTGGTCAAGGTCATTTACTAGTCTTATTGAAGGTCATTTATACTGCTCAAGGTAATTGATATTGGTCAAGGTCATTAAGTGGCATGCTATAGTGCGCGATTCTTCATCATTGTTTAGGATTTGAAAAAAGGTGAAAATCACGGAAAAGCTAAAGGCTAGTCCATAGTCTCGGAGGGCATACAAAAATGTGTGGTGCTATACAGGCCGTTCTGGAAAATTTGGGACAGAGGTTCATCGTTGGCATCTAGGGAGTGTGTGTGCAAAATTTGGCATCGACCGGGTTAATGGTGCTGGAGATTAGCTGTTAACAAACTGACGGACACACACACACACACACACACACACTCAGAGTGCAAAACATACTCTCTCCCCATGGCTTTGGCCTGGTGCCATACCGTTATTAATTATTGCCTACAATGTCAATTGTGAAATTACTTTACCGTTGAAATGCAAAATTTACATTTCAACAAATGGACCTCGTAAAACAAAACAAAAACCAAGGCACTGGTTGTGGTACTTCTGGGTTGGGTTTCAACTTTCCCATTGCAGTTTCGAGTTCTTCTAGGTCGAAGGGTTTGGTTTGAGGGCTGGCTGATTGTGGTTGGTCTGATACCACTGTGCGATGGTATTCTCCTGTGGGTCGGCAGGGGGCGGTGTTGGTTACGACTGTTGGCCACCAGTTGTGATGCAACAGAGTTCGCTGTGACCGTTGTGAATTATGGGTGGCTCCCTGAGGTCCTTGATCCCCATGGGGTCCAACAGTGGTCATTGAAGCGTGCACACACATGCACCTACACACGCACAGGCGCACATGCGTATGCACACCTGGACCTTTAAATGAACAACAACACAAAAACTAAGGCACTGGTGTCGGACTTCTGGTTTACCGGAACGGGGTTCAACTCCCTGCAGTGCCCTGCTCAATGTGTTGTATTTCATTCATTGGTCCATGGTCTCAGGTCATTGAGCGGCGCGCTATAGTGCGCGATTCTTCATCATTGTTGAGGATTTTAAAAAAGGTGAAAATCAAGGAAAAGCAAAAGGCTATAATCCATGGTCACGGACCGCATACTGGTCAAGGTAATTTATACTGGTGAAGATCATTTACTAGTCTTATGAAGGTCATTTATACTGGTCAAGTTTATTTACTAGTCTCATGAAGGTAATTTATAATGCCTTCCTGCTGTTATTTGTCATGTTGGTTTTCTCTATCTTTTCGTCCTGGGCATGACGTTAAACTGTTCCGTTCGAGAGGACCGGCGACCCTCGAATGTAAACAGCCACGAAAGGAAACTATGTGTGTGTGAGGTGTTCTCTATCATTTCATTCCAGTACTACTACTTTGGGTATTGGCTGGACGTTTGTGTAGATATTGAAAAGGAGGGGGAGAGCAGGCTACCTTGTGGTAGGCCGTTCTTTTGGGCTTTCCATTTACTCCTCTGGTCATTTAACTGGACATAGAAGCGCCTGTTGTTGAGGAGGCTTTTCCTGACCATTGTGCGGTGTTGGACAGTGTCGTAGGCAGCAGAGAGATCTCTGAATGCTGCTCCAGTTATTTGTTTTCCCTCAAACCCATCCTCAATGTGTTGGGTGAGGTTGAGCTCTGTCCAGCACAGGAGCGTCCAGGACGGAAACCAGTTTGGTCTTTAGTCAGCTTGGTATCTATGAGTGGCATGAGGCGTTGGAGTAGCAGCCTCTCTTGTAGGTGATGCAGAGGAGGGAAATGGGTCGGTAGCTCTTTGGGGATAATGGGTCTTTGCCAGGTTTAGGGATTGCAACCACTTTGGCCTTTTTCCAGACAGAAGGGATGGTTTTCTGTGCTATGCATGTGTTCAGCATCCCCACAAGCCAGGTCTTTCCGTTAGGTCCCAGGTGCTGTATCATTTCTGCCAGTAGGTCATCAATCCCTGCTGCTTTTCCGGGTTTCAATTTTCCCATTGCAGTTTCAAGTTATTCTAGGTCGAAGGGTTTGGTTTGAGGGCTGGCTGATTGTGGTTGGTCTGATACCACTGTGCGATGGTATTCTCCTGTGGGTCGGTGGCGGTCTTGGTCACAACTGGTGGCCAACAGTTGTAACCAACACCGCCACCGACCCACATAGAATACCATTGCACAGTGGTATCAGACCAACCAAAATCAGCCATCCCTCAAACCAAACCCTTCGACCTAGAAGAATTTGAAACTGCAATGGGAAAGTTGAAACCCGGAAAAGCAGCAGCGATTGATGACATACTGGCAGAAATGATACAGCACCTGGGACCTAACACAGAGAACTGGCTTGTGGGGATGCTGAACACATGCATAGCACAGAAATCTACCCCTTCTGTCTGGAAAAAGGCCAAAGTGGTTGCAATCCCTAAACCTGGCAAAGACCCATTATCCCTGAAGAGCAACCGACCCATTTCCCTCCTCTGCATCACGTCTTTCTTATACCTGTGGTGTGCGTGCTCCATCCAATACCTATACCAGTTGTGATGCAACAGAGTTTGCTGTGACCGTTGTGAATTTTGGGTGGTGTGGTCTTTGCCAAGACGGTGGATTGTGGCCCATGCCTTCCTGCTGTTATTTGTCATGTTGGTGTTCTCTATATCTTTTCGTCCTGGGCATGACGTTAAACTGTTCTGTTCGAGAGGACCGGCAACCCTCGAATGTAAACAGCCACGAAAGGAAACTATGTGTGTGTGAGGTGTTCTCTATCATTTCATTCCAGACTTCACTGTCTATCTCCTGTGTTCTCCATTTATCTTGAGCGATACACAGTCGTCTGATGTGCGGGGGGAGGTGCCGGCTAGTGCATAAAGGCACGGGACAGGTGTTGTCTTGATGCATCCCGCGATGATGCCACAGGTGTCATTTAGGGCTGTGTCGACCAATTTGGTGTGACGTGATCGTCTCCAGCTTGAGCAGGCATACGCTGCTGTAGAGAAAGACAGGGCCATGGCAGTTGCACGGATTGTTGGTGGGTCTGCGCCCCACTTGGAGTTAACTCGCTTTCACAGGATGTTATTGTGGGTGTTGACCGTGGCTTTTGTGTTCTCCAGGTGTTTTTTTGAAGAAGGGTGTCCTGTCCAGTGTAAATCCAAGATACATGGGGTGGGTATGGTTTGAAAGTTTGTGACCATTCCAGGTGACGCTCAGTTCTTTTTTCGCGTCTCGGTTCCTCAGGTGGAAGCTGCATAGTTGGGTTTGTGTGTCTTTCTTTTTCTGTCTTTCTTTCTTAGGACGGAGATCAAGGTAGAAGCCGTTGGAAGGCTCGACACTATAGCTGATGCCCCTAGAGATCCATTCCAAAGCTTCCCTCATGGAGCCCAGCAAGCCAGCTAGCCAGCAAGCCTGCCCAGTCAGCCAACGCAGCCAGTCAGCTCCGCCAGTCAGCCAGTGTAGAAAGTCAGGCTGCCAAGCCAGAGCATATCAGCCCTTGCAGTCAGCCATTGCAGCCATACCAGCCTTGCTCAGTCAGCTCAGCCAGGCCTCTCTCGAGGCCTGGCTCTCTGTCTGCCTGGCCCGGTCTGCCCTGCCCTGCCTTGCAGCAACAGAACCAGCCTTTCTGGCAAGCCAGCCAGCTCAGAATGCGAGCTGAGCAAGCCAGTGCAGCAACAAGCCCAGACTATGTTACCGCAGCCTTACTGTGCAGCCACAGCCACTCAGCCAAGACCAGCAGGAGCTGGCCAGGCTCCAACCCTTGCAGCGCAGCCTTAGGCCGGATAGTCCCCCTGCCTGCACTTTGTTGCCTTCCTGGCCTGTCTGCCTGCCTAGGCGCCTCGGTCTTCCTGTCTGTCTGCCCTGGCCTGCCGGTCTGAAACTGGTTTAGACTAACTGCGTGCTTGCCAGCTGCGCTGGCTTGCTGAGCTCGTATTCTGAGCTGGCTGGCTTGCCAGCAAGGCTGGTTCTGTTGCTGCAAGGCAGGGCGGGGCAGACCGAGCCAGGCAGACAGAGAGCCAGGCCTTGAGAGAGGCCTGGCTGAGCTGACTGAGCAAGGCTGGTATGGCTACAATGGTTGACTGCAAGGGCTGATGTGCGCTGGCTTGGCAGCCTGGCTTTCTACACTGGCTGACTGGCGAAGCTGGCTGGCTGCGTTGGCTGACTGGGCGGGCTTGCTGGCTAGCTGGCTTGCTGGGCTCCCTGAGGGAAGCTTTGGGATGGATCTCTAGGGGCATCGGCTTGTGTTGAGCCTTCAAACAGCGTCTACCTTGATCTTCGTCCTAAGAAAGAAAGACAGAAAAAGATACACACACAAACTCAACTATGCAGCTTCCACATGAGGAAGGCAGGCAGGAAGGCAGGCAGGCAGGCACGCAGGCAGGTACAAGCTGTCTGCGTGCTTGCTTCGCCCTCCAGTTGCTGCTCCAGTTATTTGTTTTCCTTCAAACCCATCCTCAATGTGTTGGGTGAGGTTGAGCTCTGTCAAGCACAGGAGCGGCCGGGACGGAAACCAGCTTGGTCTTTAGTCAGCTTGGTGTCTATGAGTGGCATGAGGCGTTGGAGTAGCAGCCTCTCTTGTAGGTGATGCAGAGGAGGGAAATGGGTCGGTAGCTCTTTGTGGATGATGGGTCTTTGCCAGGTTTGGGGATTGCAACCACTTTGGCCGTTCTCTAGACAGAAGGGATGGGACAGTGGGGCAGTGAAGATCATTTACTAGTCTTATGAAGGTCATTTATACTGGTCAAGGTCATTTACTAGTCTCACGGAGGTAATTCATACTGGTCAGTCATACACTGGTCACGGTCATTTATACTGGTGAAGGTCATTTATACTGGTCAAGTTAATTTGTACTTGTCAAGGTCATTTATACTGGTCAAGGTAATTTACTAGTCTTATTGAAGGTCATTTATACTGCTCAAGGTCATTGATATTGGTCAAGGTCATTAAGTGGCATGCTATAGTGCGCGATTCTTCATCATTGTTTAGGATTTGAAAAAAGGTGAAAATCACGGAAAAGCTAAAGGCTAGTCCATAGTCTCGGAGGGCATACAAAAATGTGTGGTGCTATACAGGCCGTTCTGGAAAATTTGGGACAGAGGTTCATCGTTGGCATCTAGGGAGTGTGTGTGCAAAATTTGGCATCGACCGGGTTAATGGTGCTGGAGATTAGCTGTTAACAAACTGACGGACACACACACACACACACACACACACACTCAGAGTGCAAAACATACTCTCTCCCCATGGCTTTGGCCTGGTGCCATACCGTTATTAATTATTGCCTACAATGTCAATTGTGAAATTACTTTACCGTTGAAATTCAAAATTTACATTTCAACAAATGGACCTCGTAAAACAAAACAAAAACCAAGGCACTGGTTGTGGTACTTCTGGGTTGGGTTTCAACTTTCCCATTGCAGTTTCGAGTTCTTCTAGGTCGAAGGGTTTGGTTTGAGGGCTGGCTGATTGTGGTTGGTCTGATACCACTGTGCGATGGTATTCTCCTGTGGGTCGGCAGGGGGCGGTGTTGGTTACGACTGTTGGCCACCAGTTGTGATGCAACAGAGTTCGCTGTGACCGTTGTGAATTATGGGTGGCTCCCTGAGGTCCTTGATCCCCATGGGGTCCAACAGTGGTCATTGAAGCGTGCACACACATGCACCTACACACGCACAGGCGCACATGCGTATGCACACCTGGACCTTTAAATGAACAACAACACAAAAACTAAGGCACTGGTGTCGGACTTCTGGTTTACCGGAACGGGGTTCAACTCCCTGCAGTGCCCTGCTCAATGTGTTGTATTTCATTCATTGGTCCATGGTCTCAGGTCATTGAGCGGCGCGCTATAGTGCGCGATTCTTCATCATTGTTGAGGATTTAAAAAAAGGTGAAAATCAAGGAAAAGCAAAAGGCTATAATCCATGGTCACGGACCGCATACTGGTCAAGGTAATTTATACTGGTGAAGATCATTTACTAGTCTTATGAAGGTCATTTATACTGGTCAAGTTTATTTACTAGTCTCATGAAGGTAATTTATAATGCCTTCCTGCTGTTATTTGTCATGTTGGTTTTCTCTATATCTTTTCGTCCTGGGCATGACGTTAAACTGTTCCGTTCGAGAGGACCGGCGACCCTCGAATGTAAACAGCCACGAAAGGAAACTATGTGTGTGTGAGGTGTTCTCTATCATTTCATTCCAGTACTACTACTTTGGGTATTGGCTGGACGTTTGTGTAGATATTGAAAAGGAGGGGGAGAGCAGGCTACCTTGTGGTAGGCCGTTCTTTTGGGCTTTCCATTTACTCCTCTGGTCATTTAACTGGACATAGAAGCGCCTGTTGTTGAGGAGGCTTTTCCTGACCATTGTGCGGTGTTGGATAGTGTCGTAGGCAGCAGAGAGATCTCTGAATGCTGCTCCAGTTATTTGTTTTCCCTCAAACCCATCCTCAATGTGTTGGGTGAGGTTGAGCTCTGTCCAGCACAGGAGCGTCCAGGACGGAAACCAGCTTGGTCTTTAGTCAGCTTGGTATCTATGAGTGGCATGAGGCGTTGGAGTAGCAGCCTCTCTTGTAGGTGATGCAGAGGAGGGAAATGGGTCGGTAGCTCTTTGGGGATAATGGGTCTTTGCCAGGTTTAGGGATTGCAACCACTTTGGCCTTTTTCCAGACAGAAGGGATGGTTTTCTGTGCTATGCATGTGTTCAGCATCCCCACAAGCCAGGTCTTTCCGTTAGGTCCCAGGTGCTGTATCATTTCTGCCAGTAGGTCATCAATCCCTGCTGCTTTTCCGGGTTTCAATTTTCCCATTGCAGTTTCAAGTTATTCTAGGTCGAAGGGTTTGGTTTGAGGGCTGGCTGATTGTGGTTGGTCTGATACCACTGTGCGATGGTATTCTCCTGTGGGTCGGTGGCGGTCTTGGTCACAACTGGTTGCCAACAGTTGTAACCAACACCGCCACCGACCCACATAGAATACCATTGCACAGTGGTATCAGACCAACCAAAATCAGCCATCCCTCAAACCAAACCCTTCGACCTAGAAGAATTTGAAACTGCAATGGGAAAGTTGAAACCCGGAAAAGCAGCAGCGATTGATGACATACTGGCAGAAATGATACAGCACCTGGGACCTAACACAGAGAACTGGCTTGTGGGGATGCTGAACACATGCATAGCACAGAAATCTACCCCTTCTGTCTGGAAAAAGGCCAAAGTGGTTGCAATCCCTAAACCTGGCAAAGACCCATTATCCCTGAAGAGCAACCGACCCATTTCCCTCCTCTGCATCACGTCTTTCTTATACCTGTGGTGTGCGTGCTCCATCCAATACCTATACCAGTTGTGATGCAACAGAGTTTGCTGTGACCGTTGTGAATTTTGGGTGGTGTGGTCTTTGCCAAGACGGTGGATTGTGGCCCATGCCTTCCTGCTGTTATTTGTCATGTTGGTGTTCTCTATATCTTTTCGTCCTGGGCATGACGTTAAACTGTTCTGTTCGAGAGGACCTGCGACCCTCGAATGTAAACAGCCACGAAAGGAAACTATTTGTGTGTGAGGTGTTCTCTATCATTTCATTCCAGACTTCACTGTCTATCTCCTGTGTTCTCCATTTATCTTGAGCGATACACAGTCGTTTGATGTGCGGGGGGAGGTGCCGGCTAGTGCATAAAGGCACGGGACAGGTGTTTTCTTGATGCATCCCGCGATGATGCCACAGGTGTCATTTAGGGCTGTGTCGACCAATTTGGTGTGACGTGATCGTCTCCAGCTTGAGCAGGCATACGCTGCTGTAGAGAAAGACAGGGCCATGGCAGTTGCACGGATTGTTGGTGGGTCTGCGCCCCACTTGGAGTTAACTCGCTTTCACAGGATGTTATTGTGGGTGTTGACTGTGGCTTTTGTGTTCTCCAGGTGTTTTTTTGAAGAAGGGTGTCCTGTCCAGTGTAAATCCAAGATACATGGGGTGGGTATGGTTTGAGAGTTTGTGACCATTCCAGGTGACGCTCAGTTCTTTTTTCGCGTCTCGGTTCCTCAGGTGGAAGCTGCATAGTTGGGTTTGTGTGTCTTTCTTTTTCTGTCTTTCTTTCTTAGGACGGAGATCAAGGTAGAAGCCGTTGGAAGGCTCAACACTATAGCTGATGCCCCTAGAGATCCATTCCAAAGCTTCCCTCATGGAGCCCAGCAAGCCAGCTAGCCAGCAAGCCTGCCCAGTCAGCCATGCAGCCAGTCAGCTCCGCCAGTCAGCCAGTGTAGAAAGTCAGGCTGCCAAGCCAGAGCATATCAGCCCTTGCAGTCAGCCATTGCAGCCATACCAGCCTTGCTCAGTCAGCTCAGCCAGGCCTCTCTCGAGGCCTGGCTCTCTGTCTGCCTGGCCCGGTCTGCCCTGCCCTGCCTTGCAGCAACAGAACCAGCCTTTCTGGCAAGCCAGCCAGCTCAGAATGCGAGCTGAGCAAGCCAGTGCAGCAACAAGCCCAGACTAGGTTACCGCAGCCTTACTGTGCAGCCACAGCCACTCAGCCAAGACCAGCAGGAGCTGGCCAGGCTCCAACCCTTGCAGCGCAGCCTTAGGCCGGATAGTCCCCCTGCCTGCACTTTGTTGCCTTCCTGGCCTGTCTGCCTGCCTAGGCGCCTCGGTCTTCCTTTCTGTCTGCCCTGGCCTGCCTGTCTGAAACTGGTTTAGACTAACTGCGTGCTTGCCAGCTGTGCTGGCTTGCTGAGCTTGTATTTTGAGCTGGCTGGCTTGCCAGCAAGGCTGGTTCTGTTGCTGCAAGGCAGGGCAGGGCAGACCGGGCCAGGCAGACGGAGAGCCAGGCCTCGAGAGAGCTTGGTGTCTATGAGTGGCATGAGGCGTTGGAGTAGCAGCCTCTCTTGTAGGTGATGCAGAGGAGGGAAATGGGTCGGTAGCTCTTTGGGGATGATGGGTCTTTGCCAGGTTTGGGGATTGCAACCACTTTGGCCTTTCTCCAGACAGAAGGGATGGTTTTCTGTGCCATGCATGTATTCAGCATCCCCACGAGCCAGGTCTTTGCGTTAGGTTCCAGGTGCTGTATCATTTCTGCCAGTATGTCATCAATCCCTGCTGCTTTTCCGGGTTTCAACTTTCCCATTGCAGTTTTGAGTTCTTCTAGGTCGACGGGTTTGGTTTGAGGGCTGGCTGATTGTGGTTGGTCTGATACCACTGTGCGATGGTATTCTCCTGTGGGTCGGCGGCGGTGTTGGTTACGACTGTTGGCCACCAGTTGTGATGCAACAGAGTTCGCTGTGACCGTTGTGAATTATGGGTGTCCAACAGTGGTCATTGAAGCGTTCACACACACATGCACCTACACACGCACAGGCGCACATGCGTATGCACACATGGACCTGTAAATAAACAACAACACAAAAACTAAGGCACTGGTGTCGGACTTCTGGTTTACCGGAACGGGGTTCAACTCCCTGCAGTGCTCTGCTCAATGTGTTGTATTGACATGGTTCATTGAACGGGGTTCAACTCCCTGCAGTGCCCTGCTCAATGTGTTGTATTTACATGGTTCATTGAACGGGGTTCAACTCCCTGCAGTGCCCTGCTCAATGTGTTGTATTTACATGGTTCATTGGTCCATGGTCTCAGGTCATTGAGCGGCGCGCTATAGTGCGTGATTCTTCATCATTGTTGAGGATTTAAAAAAAAGGTGAAAATCAAGGAAAAGCGAAAGGCTTTAGTCCATGGTCACGGACCGCATACTGGTCAAGGTCATTTATACTGGTGAAGATCATTTACTAGTCTTATGAAGGTCATTTATACTGGTCTAGGACCTAGACTCTAGGTCATTTACTAGTCTCATGAAGGTAATCTATACTGGTCAGTCATATACTGGTCACGGTCATTTATACTGGTAAAGGTCATTTATACTGCAAACTGTCATTTGTACTTGTCAAGGTCATGTATACTAGTCAAGGTCATTTACTAGTCTCATTGAAGGTCATTTATACTGCTCAAGGTCATTTGTATTTGTCAAGGTCATGTATACTAGTCAAGGTCATTTACTAGTCTCATTGAAGGTCATTTATACTGCTCAAGGTCATTGATGTTGGTCAAGGTCATTAAGTGGCATGCTATAGTGCGTGATTCTTCATCATTGTTGAGGATTTGAAAAAAGGTGAAATCGCGGAAAAGCGAAAGGCTAAAATCCATGGTCACGGAGGGCATACTATAGTATGTTGTTTTTCACGATTTCGGAGATTTGAAAAAAAGGTGAAAATCACAGGAAAGCTAAAGGCTAAAGTCCATAGTCTCGGAGGGCATACAAAAATGTGTGGTGCTATACAGGCCGTCCTGGAAAATTTGGGGCAGAGGTTCATCGTTGGCATCGACCGGGTTAATGGTGCTGGAGATTAGCTGTTAACAAACTGACGGACACACACACACACACACACTCAGAGTGCAAAATATACTCTCTCCCCATGGCTTTTTGCCTGGTGCCATACCGTTATTAATTATTGCCTACAATGTCAATTGTGAAATTAATTTACAGTTGAAAGGCAAAATTTACATTTCAACGAATGGACCTCGTAAAACAAAACAAAAACCAAGGCACTGGTTGTGGTACTTCTGGTTTACCGGAATGGGGTTCAACTCCCTGCAGTGCTCTCCTCAATTTGTTGTATTTACATGGTTCATTTCTTTCCCCTGCTCATTGTGTTACCTTTTCATATAGCCCCGCCCCCAGGTTCTTTACTGTGTTTGCACTCCCTACAGTTAGGTTACCAACTATTTATTTATTATTTCTGTTCACTAGAACTAGAACCAATTGATGGAACCTTACAGGTCTGTAACTCTGAGAGTACGTATGGTGGCCGACGGGCACGTACAGGACTTTTACACGGCTGCCATCTTGCCAGCAAGGTGCTACCTAGGTGCAACTCCCCAGCTTACTGTGGAGGTACATTCTGGAAAGTTTTACTTTGAAATGAGTTATTTAACTTAAACGCCAAATGCATTCTCTATGGCAATAGCACAAACTTTGGCATGCTACTAGTCCTACATACAAAATGATGAAAAACGAGGATAATTTCTTTTTTTCAAAAATAAAAAAAATGATGGGCTATAACCCATCGTTTAAAAAATAAATTCAAACCCTCAAAAATGATGAAAAACGGCGTGCTATAGTATGCCGTACGATATGGGCTATAGTCCATGGTCAAAAATGATGAAAAACGAGGATAAAAAAGAAATTCAAAAATTCAAAAAATGATGGGCTATAACCCATCTTTTTGAATGATGAAAAACGGCGTGATATAGTATGCCGTACGATATGGGCTATGGCCCATGGTCAAAAATGATGAAAAACGGCGTGCTATAGTATGCCGTACGATATGGGCTATGGCCCATGGTCAAAAATGATGAAAAACGGCGTGCTATAGTATGCCATACGATATGGGCTATGGCCCATGGTCAAAAATGATGAAAAACGGCGTGCTATAGTATGCCATACGATATGGGCTATAGCCCATGGTCAAAAATGATGAAAAACGAGGATATAAAAACCCATCGTTTTTTTCATTCTTTTCAAATCCTCAAAATTTTTGAGGATTTGAAAAAAATGAAAAAATGAAAAAAAAAACGATGGCCCATCGTTTTTAAAATTTTGAATTTATTTTTTATCCTCATTTTTGACAATGGGCTAAAGCCCATATCGTATGGCATACTACAGGATGCCGTTTTTCATCATAATTGAGGATTTAAAAAAAAATCAAAATTTCAAAAAGATGGGCCATCGTTTTTTGAATTTTTGAATTGATTTTTTATCCTCGTTTTTCATCATTTTTGACCATGGGCTATAGCCCATATCGTATAGCATACTATAGCACGCCGTTTTTCATCATTTTTGAGGATTTGAAAAAAAATCTAAATTTAAAAAAGATGGGTTATAGCCCATATCGTATGGCATACTATAGCACGCCGTTTTTTTTAATCATTTTTGAGGATTTGAAAAAAAATCAAAATTTCAAAAAGATGGGTTATAGCCCATCGTTTTTTGAATTTATTTTTTATCCTCGTTTTTCATCATTTTTGACCATGGGCGTATCGTATGGCATACTATAGCACGCCGTTTTTCATCATTTTTGAGGATTAAAAAAATAATAATAATTAAAAAAGATGGGTTATAGCCCATCGTTTTTTAAAAATTAAAAATTTATTTTTTATCCTCGTTTTTTATCATTTTTGACAATGGGCTATAGCCCATATCGTATGGCATACTATAGCACGCCGTTTTTCATCATATTTGAGGATTTAAAAAAAAAATCAAAATTTCAAAAAGATGGGTTATAGCCCATCGTTTTTTGAATTTTTGAATTTATTTTTTATCCTCGTTTTTCATCATTTTTGACCATGGGCTATAGCCCATATCGTATGGCATACTATAGCACGCCGTTTTTCATCATTTTTGAGGATTAAAAAAAAAAAAAAAAAATCAAAAAGATGGGTTATAGCCCATCGTTTTTTGAATTTTTGAATTTATTTTTTATCCTCGTTTTTCATCATTTTTGACCATGGGCTATAGCCCATATCGTATGGCATACTATAGCACACCGTTTCTCATCATTTTTGAGGATTTGAAAAAAAATCTAAATATCAAAAAGATGGGTTATAGCCCATCGTTTTTTGAATTTTTGGAAAAAATAAGTAACCTTATTTTTCATCATTTTTGAACATGGGCTATAGGCCCTACTGTACGGCATACTATAACACGCCGTTTTTCATCATTTTTGAGGATTTGAAAAAAATTCAAAATTTCAAAAAACATGAGTTATAGCCCATCGTTCTTTTTTATTTTAAATTTTTATTAAACCTCGTTTTTCATCATTTTTAAACATGGGCTATAGCCCCTACCGTACGGCATACTATAACACGCCGTTTTTCATCATTTTTGAGGATTTGAAAAAAAATCAAAATTTCAAAAAACATGAGTTATAGCCCATCGTTTTTTTGAAAATTTGAAAAAAAATTAAACCTCGTTTTTCATCATTTTTAAACATGGGCTATAGCCCCTACCATACGGCATACTATAACACGCCGTTTTTCATCATTTTTGAGGATTAAAAAAAAAATCAAAATGTCAAAAAACATGGGTTATAGCACATCGTTTTTTTTTAATTTTTAATTTTTTTTAAACCTCGTTTTTCATAATTTTTAAACATGGGCTATAGCCCCTACCATACGGCATACTATAACACGCCGTTTTTCATCATTTTTGAGGATTTAAAAAAAATTCAAAATTTCAAAAAACATGGGTTATAGCCCATCGTTTTTTTGAAATTTTGAAAAAATTTTAAACCTCGTTTTTCATCATTTTTAAACATGGGCTATAGCCCCTACCGTACGGCATACTATAACACGCCGTTTTTCATCATTTTTGAAGATTTGAAAAAAAATCAAAATTTCAAAAAACATGGGTTATAGCCCATCGTTTTTTTTTAATTTTGATTTTTTTTAAACCTCGTTTTTCATCATTTTTAAACATGGGATATAGCCCCTACCATACGGCATACTATAACACGCCGTTTTTCATCATTTTTGAGGATTTAAAAAAAATTCAAAATTTCAAAAAACATGGGTTATAGCCCATCGTTTTTTGAATTTTTGGAAAAAATAAGTAACCTCATTTTTCATCATTTTTGAACATGGGCTATAGCCCCTACCGTACGGCATACTATAACACGCCGTTTTTCATCATTTTTGAGGATTTTAAAAAAATTCAAAATTTCAAAAAACATGGGTTATAGCCCATTGCTTTTTTTTTAATTTTGATTTTTTTTAATCCTCGTTTTTCATCATTTTTAAACATGGGCTATAGCCCCTACCGTACGGCATATTATAACACGCCGTTTTTCATCATTTTTGAGGATTTAAAAAAAATTCAAAATTTCAAAAAACATGGGTTATAGCCCATCGTTTTTTGAATTTTTGGAAAAAATAAGTAACCTCATTTTTCATCATTTTTGAACATGGGCTATAGCCCCTACCGTACGGCATACTATAACACGCCGTTTTTCATCATTTTTGAGGATTTGAAAAAAAATCAAAATTTAAAAAAACATGGGTTATAGCCCATCGTTTTTTTGAAATTTAGAAAAAAATTTAAACCTCGTTTTTCATCATTTTTAAACATGGGCTATAGCCCCTACCGTACGGCATACTATAACACGCCGTTTTTCATCATTTTTGAGGATTTGAAAAAAAATTAAAATTAAAAAAAACATGGGTTATAGCCCATCGTTTTTTGAATTTTTGGAAAAAATAAGTAACCTCATTTTTCATCATTTTTGAACATGGGCTATAGCCCCTACCGTACGGCATACTATAACACGCCGTTTTTCATCATTTTTGAGGATTTGAAAAAAATTAAAAATTTAAAAAAACATGGGTTATAGCCCATCGTTTTTTTTAAATTTTGAATTTTTTTTAAACCTCGTTTTTCATCATTTTTAAACATGGGCTATAGCCCCTACCGTACGGCATACTATAACACGCTGTTTTTCATAATTTTTGAGGATTTAAATTTTTTTCAAAATTTCAAAAAACATGGGTTATAGCCCATCGTTTTTTTGAAATTTTGAAATTTTTCTAAACCTCGTTTTTCATCATTTTTAAACATGGGCTATAGCCCCTACCGTACGGCATACTATAACACACCGTTTTTCATCATTTTTGAGGATTTAAAAAAAATTCAAAATTTCAAAAAACATGGGTTATAGCCCATCGTTTCTTTTTAATTTTAAATTTTTTTTAAACCTCGTTTTTCATCATTTTTAAACATGGGCTATAGCCCATACCGTATGGCATACTATAACACGCCGTTTTTCATCATTTTTGAGGATTTGAAAAATTTAAAAAATATAAAAAAACATGGGTTATAGACCATGGTTTTTTGAATTTTTGGAAAAAATAAGTAACCTCATTTTTCATCATTTTTGAACATGGGCTATAGCCCATACCGTACGGCATACTATAACACGCCGTTTTTCATCATTTTTGAGGATTTGAAAAAATTTCAAAATTAAAAAAAACATGGGTTATAGCCCATCGTTTTTTTTGAAATTTTGAAAAAAATTTAAACCTCGTTTTTCATCATTTTTAAACATGGGCTATAGCCCCTACCGTACGGCATACTATAACACGCCGTTTTTCATCATTTTTGAAGATTTGAAAAAAAATCAAAATTTCAAAAAACATGGGTTATAGCCCATCGTTTTTTTTTAATTTTGATTTTTTTTTAAACCTCGTTTTTCATCATTTTTAAACATGGGCTATAGCCCCTACCATACGGCATACTATAACACGCCGTTTTTCATCATTTTTGAGGATTTAAATTTTTTTCAAAATTTCAAAAAACATGGGTTATAGCCCATCGTTTTTTTTGAAATTTTGAAAAAATTTTAAACCTCGTTTTTCATCATTTTTAAACATGGGCTATAGCCCCTACCGTACGGCATACTATAACACGCCGTTTTTCATCATTTTTGAAGATTTGAAAAAAAATCAAAATTTAAAAAAACATGGGTTATAGCCCATCGTTTTTTTTTTATTTTGATTTTTTTTTAATCCTCGTTTTTCATCATTTTTAAACATGGGCTATAGCCCCTACCGTACGGCATATTATAACACGCCGTTTTTCATCATTTTTGAGGATTTAAAAAAAATTCAAAATTTCAAAAAACATGGGTTATAGCCCATCGTTTTTTGAATTTTTGGAAAAAATAAGTAACCTCATTTTTCATCATTTTTGAACATGGGCTATAGCCCCTACCGTACGGCATACTATAACACGCCGTTTTTCATCATTTTTGAGGATTTGAAAAAAAATCAAAATTTCAAAAAACATGGGTTATAGCCCATCGTTTTTTTGAAATTTTGAAAAAATTTTAAACCTCGTTTTTCATCATTTTTAAACATGGGCTATAGCCCCTACCGTACGGCATACTATAACTAGGGATGCACCGATCCGGCTTTTTGGCATTCGATACCGATTCCGATACATGGGGGTCCAGTATCTGCCGATCCAGAGTACCGATCCGATACCCTATGTCTAATGTATAATGTAATGTATTTAATACATTATTATATTATATATAAAAATATAATATATTATTAACACGTGGATTAATAATATTGGTCAACCACGGCGATTTCTGAGGGTTTAACATTCTAAGTACAAATAAAAGCTGTGCAGTATTATGCACTTTCATAGTTTTTATTGATTTAATACGCAGATTACGTCTTTGGCCACTAGGGGGTTTTATTATTATGCCTATAATTATTATTTTTGGTTTATAATCCATAGTTACTATGCATAATAATATTATGCCTATAATTATTATAATAATTATTATTTTAGGTTTATAATCCATAGTTACTATGTATATTATTATTATTATTATTATTATACATAGTAACTATGGATTATAAACCAGCTAGGCCTACACATAAAAGGAAAGTTGTAAAGCACAACCACAATTTAATTTATTTCTGACGATAGTCAACCACATCATTTTGGTTTCTATTCCTTTTATAACTCTAGTTAATGTTCTATTCAGATATTATTCAATGCATCATTGCCAGCATTAGCCCCATATGTTCCCTCTCCCTACGCACATTCTGTAGCTACTGTGGGCCAGCATACTCAAACTACTATTATTATTTTAATATTCGGAATCCCCGCACGCACGCACGCACACACACACACACACACACACACACACACACACCAACGATCCCTTTGCTGCAACGTTAGCTTGCTAGCCTAGCAATGTTGTGTAGGTAGGCTACTGTTGATAGCTTTAGCAGCTATCGCTAACATGAGGAACAGCAACAACAAGTAGGATGTAATTGAATGGAGGCTTTGGCAACTGTCCTCTTTGGCTCTCCGTGTTCATCGGATTCTTTATCTTACATAAAGAAATACGAGCGACCTGCTAAAAAAGTTAAGAACACAGCGGGGGGACACCCGGGACAGAAGTGACAGAACGAGACTAGTGTAGTGCACAGTGACTGAGCGCAGCCCGAGCCCCTCCTCTCCCTCGAGGATCAGGAGGGAGAGGGCTGAGGGAGCGAGGGGGCTGTTTGACTGTGTGTGCGCACTGGGAAGGAGCATGTCTCAAGTTCCAACGGGAGAACGGAGCGGCATCTGACTGGATCGGATAATGGATCGGCCCATTGCCACCGATTCCCGATCTAGAATTTTAGCCTGGATCGGCGCCGATCTCCGATACGAGTATCGGATCGGCGCATCCCTAACTATAACACGCCGTTTTTCATCATTTTTGAGGATTTGAAAAAAATTAAAAAATTAAAAAAACATGGGTTGTAGCCCATCGTTTTTTGAATTTTTGGAAAAAATAAGTAACCTCATTTTTCATCATTTTTGAACATGGGCTATAGCCCCTACCGTACGGCATACTATAACACGCCGTTTTTCATCATTTTTGAGGATTTGAAAAAAATTCAAAATTTCAAAAAACATGGGTTATAGCCCATCGTTTTTTTTTTATTTTGAATTTTTTTTAAACCTCGTTTTTCATCATTTTTAAACATGGGATATAGCCCCTACCGTACGGCATACTATAACACGCTGTTTTTCATAATTTTTGAGGATTAAATTTTTTTTCAAAATTTCAAAAAACATGGGTTATAGCCCATCGTTTTTTTGAAATTTTGAAATTTTTCTAAACCTCGTTTTTCATCATTTTTAAACATGGGCTATAGCCCCTACCGTACGGCATACTATAACACACCGTTTTTCATCATTTTTGAGGATTTAAAAAAAATTCAAAATTTCAAAAAACATGGGTTATAGCCCATCGTTTCTTTTTAATTTTTAATTTTTTTTAAACCTCGTTTTTCATCATTTTTAAACATGGGCTATAGCCCATACCGTATGGCATACTATAACACGCCGTTTTTCATCATTTTTGAGGATTTGAAAAATAAAAAAAAAATAAAAAAACATGGGTTATAGACCATGGTTTTTTGAATTTTTGGAAAAAATAAGTAACCTCATTTTTCATCATTTTTGAACATGGGCTATAGCCCCTACCGTACGGCATACTATAACACGCCGTTTTTCATCATTTTTGAGGATTTGAAAAAATTTCAAAATTTAAAAAAACATGGGTTATAGCCCATCGTTTTTTTGAAAATTTGAAATTTTTCTAAACCTCGTTTTTCATCATTTTTAAACATGGGCTATAGCCCCTACCGTACGGCATACTATAACACGCCGTTTTTCATCATTTTTGAGGATTTGAAAAAAAATCAAAATTTCAAAAAACATGGGTTATAGCCCATTGTTTTTTTGAATTTTTGAATTTGTATTAAACCTCGTTTTTCATCATTTTTAAACATGGGCTATAGCCCCTACCGTACGGCATACTATAACACGCCGTTTTTCATCATTTTTGAGGATTTAAAAAAAAATCAAAATTTCAAAAAACATGGGTTATAGCCCATCGTTTTTTTAAAATTTTGAATTTTTATTAAACCTCGTTTTTCATCATTTTTAAACATGGGCTATAGCCCATACCGTATGGCATACTATAACACGCCGTTTTTCATCATTTTTGAGGATTTGAAAAATTTAAAACATTTAAAAAAACATGGGTTATAGCCCATGGTTTTTTTGAAATTTTGAAAACATTTTAAACCTCGTTTTTCATCATTTTTAAACATGGGCTATAGCCCATACCGTATGGCATACTATAACACGCCGTTTTTCATCATTTTTGAGGATTTGAAAAATTTAAAAAAAATAAAAAAACATGGGTTATAGACCATCGTTTTTTGAATTTTTGGAAAAAAAAAGTAACCTCATTTTTCATCATTTTTGAACATGGGCTATAGCCCCTACCGTACGGCATACTATAACACGCCGTTTTTCATCATTTTTGAGGATTTGAAAAAAATTCAAAATTTAAAAAAACATGGGTTATAGCCCATCGTTTTTTTGAAAATTTGAAAATTTTCTAAACCTCGTTTTTCATCATTTTTAAACATGGGCTATAGCCCCTACCGTACGGCATACTATAACACGCCGTTTTTCATCATTTTTGAGGATTTGAAAAAAAATCAAAATTTCTAAAAACATGGGTTATAGCCCATTGTTTTTTTGAAATTTTGAATTTTTATTAAACCTCGTTTTTCATCATTTTTAAACATGGGCTATAGCCCCTACCGTACGGCATACTATAACACGCCGTTTTTCATCATTTTTGAGGATTTAAAAAAAATTCAAAATTTCAAAAAACATGGGTTATAGCCCATCGTTTTTTTAAAATTTTGAATTTTTATTAAACCTCGTTTTTCATCATTTTTAAACATGGGCTATAGCCCATACCGTATGGCATACTATAACACGCCGTTTTTCATCATTTTTGAGGATTTGAAAAAAATTCAAAATTTCAAAAAACATGGGTTATAGCCCATCGTTTTTTTAAAATTTTGAATTTTTATTAAACCTCGTTTTTCATCATTTTTAAACATGGGCTATAGCCCATACCGTATGGCATACTATAACACGCCGTTTTTCATCATTTTTGAGGATTTGAAAAATTAAAAAAAATTAAAAAAACATGGGTTATAGCCCATCGTTTTTTTGAAATTTTGAAAAAATTTTAAACCTCGTTTTTCATCATTTTTAAACATGGGCTATAGCCCATACCGTACGGCATACTATAACACGCCGTTTTTCATCATTTTTGAGGATTTGAAAAAATTTCAAAATTTCAAAAAACATGGGTTATAGCCCATCGTTTTTTTGAAATTTTGAAATTTTTCTAAACCTCGTTTTTCATCATTTTTAAACATGGGCTATAGCCCCTACCGTACGGCATACTATAACACGCCGTTTTTCATCATTTTTGAGGATTTGAAAAAAAATCAAAATTTCAAAAAACATGGGTTATAGCCCATCGTTTTTTTGAATTTTTGAATTTTTATTAAACCTCGTTTTTCATCATTTTTAAACATGGGCTATAGCCCCTACCGTACGGCATACTATAACACGCCGTTTTTCATCATTTTTGAGGATTAAAAAAAAAAATCAAAATTTCAAAAAACATGGGTTATAGCCCATCGTTTTTTTTTTTTTTTTTTACATTTTTTTAAACCTCGTTTTTCATCATTTTTAAACATGGGCTATAGCCCCTACCATACGGCATACTATAACACGCCGTTTTTCATCATTTTTGAGGATTTTTAAAAAATTCTAAATTTCAAAAAACATGGTTTATAGCCCATCGTTTTTTTTAAATTTAGATTTTTTTTTAAACCTCGTTTTTCATCATTTTTTAACATGGGCTATAGCCCCTACCGTACGGCATACTATAGCACGCCGTTTTTCATCATTTTTGAGGATTTAAAAAAAAATCTAAATTTCAAAAAACATGGGTTATAGCCCATCGTTTTTTTTTTTTATATTAAATTTTTTTTAAACCTCGTTTTTCATCATTTTTAAACATGGGCTATAGCCCCTACCATACGGCATACTATAACACGCCGTTTTTCATCATTTTTGAGGATTTAAAAAAAAATCTAAATTTCAAAAAACATGGGTTATAGCCCATCGTTTTTTGAATTTTTGGAAAAAATAAGTTACCTCATTTTCATCATTTTTGAACATGGGCTATAGCCCCTACCGTACGGCATACTATAAAACGCAGTTTTTCATCATTTTTGAGGATTTGAAAAAAAATCAAAATTTCAAAAAACATGGGTTATAGCCCATCGTTTTTTTAAAATTTTGATTTTTTTTTAAACCTCGTTTTTCATCATTTTTAAACATGGGCTATAGCCCCTACCATACGGCATATTATAACATGCCTTTTTTCATAATTTTTGAGGATTTGAAAAAAATTCAAAATTTCAAAAAACATGGGTTATAGCCCATCGTTTTTTTTTTTTTTTTTTACATTTTTTTAAACCTCGTTTTTCATCATTTTTAAACATGGGCTATAGCCCCTACCATACGGCATACTATAACACGCCGTTTTTCATCATTTTTGAGGATTTTTAAAAAATTCTAAATTTCAAAAAACATGGGTTATAGCCCATCGTTTTTTTTAAATTTAGATTTTTTTTTAAACCTCGTTTTTCATCATTTTTTAACATGGGCTATAGCCCCTACCGTACGGCATACTATAACACGCCGTTTTTCATCATTTTTTAGGATTTAAAAAAAATTCAAAATTTCAAAAAACATGGGTTATAGCCCATCGTTTTTTTAAAATTTTGAATTTTTATTAAACCTCGTTTTTCATCATTTTTAAACATGGGCTATAGCCCATACCGTATGGCATACTATAACACGCCGTTTTTCATCATTTTTGAGGATTTGAAAAATTTAAAAAATTTAAAAAAAACATGGGTTATAGCCCATGGTTTTTTTGAAATTTTGAAAAAAATTTAAACCTCGTTTTTCATCATTTTTAAACATGGGCTATAGCCCATACCGTATGGCATACTATAACACGCCGTTTTTCATCATTTTTGAGGATTTGAAAAATTTAAAAAAAATAAAAAAACATGGGTTATAGACCATCGTTTTTTGAATTTTTGGAAAAAAAAAGTAACCTCATTTTTCATCATTTTTGAACATGGGCTATAGCCCCTACCGTACGGCATACTATAACACGCCGTTTTTCATCATTTTTGAGGATTTGAAAAAAATTCAAAATTTAAAAAAACATGGGTTATAGCCCATCGTTTTTTTGAAAATTTGAAAATTTTCTAAACCTCGTTTTTCATCATTTTTAAACATGGGCTATAGCCCCTACCGTACGGCATACTATAACACGCCGTTTTTCATCATTTTTGAGGATTTGAAAAAAAATCAAAATTTCTAAAAACATGGGTTATAGCCCATTGTTTTTTTGAAATTTTGAATTTTTATTAAACCTCGTTTTTCATCATTTTTAAACATGGGCTATAGCCCCTACCGTACGGCATACTATAACACGCCGTTTTTCATCATTTTTGAGGATTTAAAAAAAATTCAAAATTTCAAAAAACATGGGTTATAGCCCATCGTTTTTTTAAAATTTTGAATTTTTATTAAACCTCGTTTTTCATCATTTTTAAACATGGGCTATAGCCCATACCGTATGGCATACTATAACACGCCGTTTTTCATCATTTTTGAGGATTTGAAAAATTTAAAAAATTTAAAAAAACATGGGTTATAGCCCATCGTTTTTTTGAAATTTTGAAAAAATTTTAAACCTCGTTTTTCATCATTTTTAAACATGGGCTATAGCCCATACCGTACGGCATACTATAACACGCCGTTTTTCATCATTTTTGAGGATTTGAAAAAATTTCAAAATTTCAAAAAACATGGGTTATAGCCCATCGTTTTTTTGAAATTTTGAAATTTTTCTAAACCTCGTTTTTCATCATTTTTAAACATGGGCTATAGCCCCTACCGTACGGCATACTATAACACGCCGTTTTTCATCATTTTTGAGGATTTGAAAAAAAATCTAAATTTCAAAAAACATGGGTTATAGCCCATCGTTTTTTTGAATTTTTGAATTTTTATTAAACCTCGTTTTTCATCATTTTTAAACATGGGCTATAGCCCCTACCGTACGGCATACTATAACACGCCGTTTTTCATCATTTTTGAGGATTAAAAAAAAAAATCAAAATTTCAAAAAACATGGGTTATAGCCCATCGTTTTTTTTAAATTTTGAATTTTTATTAAACCTCGTTTTTCATCATTTTTAAACATGGGCTATAGCCCCTACCATACGGCATACTATAACACGCCGTTTTTCATCATTTTTGAGGATTTTTAAAAAATTCTAAATTTCAAAAAACATGGTTTATAGCCCATCGTTTTTTTTTAATTTAGATTTTTTTTTAAACCTCGTTTTTCATCATTTTTTAACATGGGCTATAGCCCCTACCGTACGGCATACTATAGCACGCCGTTTTTCATCATTTTTGAGGATTTAAAAAAAATTCTAAATTTCAAAAAACATGGGTTATAGCCCATCGTTTTTTTTTTTATATTTAATTTTTTTTAAACCTCGTTTTTCATCATTTTTAAACATGGGCTATAGCCCCTACCATACGGCATACTATAACACGCCGTTTTTCATCATTTTTGAGGATTTAAAAAAAAATCTAAATTTCAAAAAACATGGGTTATAGCCCATCGTTTTTTGAATTTTTGGAAAAAATAAGTTACCTCATTTTCATCATTTTTGAACATGGGCTATAGCCCCTACCGTACGGCATACTATAAAACGCAGTTTTTCATCATTTTTGAGGATTTGAAAAAAAATCAAAATTTCAAAAAACATGGGTTATAGCCCATCGTTTTTTTTAAATTTTGATTTTTTTTTAAACCTCGTTTTTCATCATTTTTAAACATGGGCTATAGCCCCTACCATACGGCATATTATAACATGCCTTTTTTCATAATTTTTGAGGATTTGAAAAAAATTCAAATTTTCAAAAAACATGGGTTATAGCCCATCGTTTTTTTTTTTTTTTTTTACATTTTTTTAAACCTCGTTTTTCATCATTTTTAAACATGGGCTATAGCCCCTACCATACGGCATACTATAACACGCCGTTTTTCATCATTTTTGAGGATTTTTAAAAAATTCTAAATTTCAAAAAACATGGGTTATAGCCCATCGTTTTTTTTAAATTTAGATTTTTTTTTAAACCTCGTTTTTCATCATTTTTTAACATGGGCTATAGCCCCTACCGTACGGCATACTATAACACGCCGTTTTTCATCATTTTTGAGGATTTAAAAAAAATTCTAAATTTCAAAAAACATGGGTTATAGCCCATCGTTTTTTTTTTAATTTTGATTTTTTTTTTAAACCTCGTTTTTCATCATTTTTAAACATGGGCTATAGCCCCTACCATACGGCATACTATAACACGCCGTTTTTCATCATTTTTGAGGATTTAAAAAAAAATCTAAATTTCAAAAAACATGGGTTATAGCCCATCGTTTTTTGAATTTTTGGAAAAAATAAGTTACCTCATTTTCATCATTTTTGAACATGGGCTATAGCCCCTACCGTACGGCATACTATAAAACGCAGTTTTTCATCATTTTTGAGGATTTGAAAAAAAATCAAAATTTCAAAAAACATGGGTTATAGCCCATTGTTTTTTTGAAATTTTGAATTTTTTTTAAACCTCGTTTTTCATCATTTTTAAACATGGGCTATAGCCCCTACCGTACGGCATACTATAACACTCCGTTTTTCATCATTTTTGAGGATTTGAAAAAAATAAAAAAAATAAAAAAACATGGGTTATAGCCCATCGTTTTTTAGAAATTTTGAAAAAAATTTAAACCTCGTTTTTCATCATTTTTAAACATGGGCTATAGCCCCTACCGTACGGCATACTATAACACGCCGTTTTTCATCATTTTTGAGGATTTAAAAAATTCAAAAAAACATGGGTTATAGCCCATCGTTTTTTTGAAATTTTGATTTTTTTTTAAACCTCGTTTTTCATCATTTTTAAACATGGGCTATAGCCCCTACCATACGGCATACTATAACACGCCGTTTTTCATCATTTTTGAGGATTAAAAAAAAAATTCCAAATTTTAAAAAACATGGGTTATAGCCCATCGTTTTTTGAATTTTTGGAAAAAATAAGTAACCTCATTTTCATCATTTTTGAACATGGGCTATAGCCCCTACCGTACGGCATACTATAACACGCCGTTTCTCATCATTTTTGAGGATTTGAAAAAAATTCAAAATTTAAAAAAACATGGGTTATAGCCCATCGTTTTCTTTGAAATTTTGAAAAAAATTTAAACCTCGTTTTTCATCATTTTTAAACATGGGCTATAGCCCCTACCATACGGCATACTATAACACGCCGTTTTTCATCATTTTTAAACATGGGCTATAGCCCCTACCGTACGGCATACTATAACACTCCGTTTTTCATCATTTTTGAGGATTTGAAAAAAATTAAAAAAAAAAAAAAACATGGGTTATAGCCCATCGTTTTTTAGAAATTTTGAAAAAATTTTAAACCTCGTTTTTCATCATTTTTAAACATGGGCTATAGCCCCTACCGTACGGCATACTATAACACGCCGTTTTTCATCATTTTTGAGGATTTAAAAAATTCAAAAAAACATGGGTTATAGCCCATCGTTTTTTTGAAATTTTGATTTTTTTTTAAACCTCGTTTTTCATCATTTTTAAACATGGGCTATAGCCCCTACCATACGGCATACTATAACACGCCGTTTTTCATCATTTTTGAGGATTAAAAAAAAAAATCCAAATTTAAAAAAACATGGGTTATAGCCCATCGTTTTTTGAATTTTTGGAAAAAATAAGTAACCTCATTTTCATCATTTTTGAACATGGGCTATAGCCCCTACCGTACGGCATACTATAACACGCCGTTTCTCATCATTTTTGAGGATTTGAAAAAAATTCAAAATTTAAAAAAACATGGGTTATAGCCCATCGTTTTCTTTGAAATTTTGAAAAAATTTTAAACCTCGTTTTTCATCATTTTTAAACATGGGCTATAGCCCCTACCATACGGCATACTATAACACGCCGTTTTTCATCATTTTTGAGGATTTAAAAAAAAAATCCAAATTAAAAAAAACATGGGTTATAGCCCATCGTTTTTTGAATTTTTGGAAAAAATAAGTAACCTCATTTTCATCATTTTTGAACATGGGCTATAGCCCCTACCGTACGGCATACTATAACACGCCGTTTTTCATCATTTTTGAGGATTTGAAAAAAATTCAAAATTAAAAAAAACATGGGTTATAGCCCATCGTTTTCTTTGAAATTTTGAAAAAAATTTAAACCTCGTTTTTCATCATTTTTAAACATGGGCTATAGCCCCTACCATACGGCATACTATAACACGCCGTTTTTCATCATTTTTGAGGATTTAAAAAAAAAATCCAAATTTAAAAAAACATGGGTTATAGCCCATCGTTTTTTGAATTTTTGGAAAAAATAAGTAACCTCATTTTCATCATTTTTGAACATGGGCTATAGCCCCTACCGTACGGCATACTATAACACGCCGTTTTTCATCATTTTTGAGGATTTGAAAAAAAATCTAAATTTCAAAAACATGGGTTATAGCCCATCGTTTTTTTAAAATTTTGAATTTTTTTTAAACCTCGTTTTTCATCATTTTTAAACATGGGCTATAGCCCCTACTATACGGCATATTATAACACGCCCTTTTTCATCATTTTTGAGGATTTAAAAAAAAATCAAAATTTCAAAAACATGGGTTATAGCCCATCGTTTTTTTTAAATTTAGATTTTTTTTTAAACCTCGTTTTTCATCATTTTTTAACATGGGCTATAGCCCCTACCGTACGGCATACTATAACACGCCGTTTTTCATCATTTTTGAGGATTTAAAAAAAATTCTAAATTTCAAAAAACATGGGTTATAGCCCATCGTTTTTTTTTTAATTTTGATTTTTTTTTTAAACCTCGTTTTTCATCATTTTTAAACATGGGCTATAGCCCCTACCATACGGCATACTATAACACGCCGTTTTTCATCATTTTTGAGGATTTAAAAAAAAATCTAAATTTCAAAAAACATGGGTTATAGCCCATCGTTTTTTGAATTTTTGGAAAAAATAAGTTACCTCATTTTCATCATTTTTGAACATGGGCTATAGCCCCTACCGTACGGCATACTATAAAACGCAGTTTTTCATCATTTTTGAGGATTTGAAAAAAAATCAAAATTTCAAAAAACATGGGTTATAGCCCATTGTTTTTTTGAAATTTTGAATTTTTTTTAAACCTCGTTTTTCATCATTTTTAAACATGGGCTATAGCCCCTACCGTACGGCATACTATAACACTCCGTTTTTCATCATTTTTGAGGATTTGAAAAAAATAAAAAAAATAAAAAAACATGGGTTATAGCCCATCGTTTTTTAGAAATTTTGAAAAAAATTTAAACCTCGTTTTTCATCATTTTTAAACATGGGCTATAGCCCCTACCGTACGGCATACTATAACACGCCGTTTTTCATCATTTTTGAGGATTTAAAAAATTCAAAAAAACATGGGTTATAGCCCATCGTTTTTTTGAAATTTTGATTTTTTTTTAAACCTCGTTTTTCATCATTTTTAAACATGGGCTATAGCCCCTACCATACGGCATACTATAACACGCCGTTTTTCATCATTTTTGAGGATTAAAAAAAAAATTCCAAATTTTAAAAAACATGGGTTATAGCCCATCGTTTTTTGAATTTTTGGAAAAAATAAGTAACCTCATTTTCATCATTTTTGAACATGGGCTATAGCCCCTACCGTACGGCATACTATAACACGCCGTTTCTCATCATTTTTGAGGATTTGAAAAAAATTCAAAATTTAAAAAAACATGGGTTATAGCCCATCGTTTTCTTTGAAATTTTGAAAAATTTTTAAACCTCGTTTTTCATCATTTTTAAACATGGGCTATAGCCCCTACCATACGGCATACTATAACACGCCGTTTTTCATCATTTTTAAACATGGGCTATAGCCCCTACCGTACGGCATACTATAACACTCCGTTTTTCATCATTTTTGAGGATTTGAAAAAAATTAAAAAAATAAAAAAACATGGGTTATAGCCCATCGTTTTTTAGAAATTTTGAAAAAATTTTAAACCTCGTTTTTCATCATTTTTAAACATGGGCTATAGCCCCTACCGTACGGCATACTATAACACGCCGTTTTTCATCATTTTTGAGGATTTAAAAAATTCAAAAAAACATGGGTTATAGCCCATCGTTTTTTTGAAATTTTGATTTTTTTTTAAACCTCGTTTTTCATCATTTTTAAACATGGGCTATAGCCCCTACCATACGGCATACTATAACACGCCGTTTTTCATCATTTTTGAGGATTAAAAAAAAATTTCCAAATTTAAAAAAACATGGGTTATAGCCCATCGTTTTTTGAATTTTTGGAAAAAATAAGTAACCTCATTTTCATCATTTTTGAACATGGGCTATAGCCCCTACCGTACGGCATACTATAACACGCCGTTTCTCATCATTTTTGAGGATTTGAAAAAAATTCAAAATTTAAAAAAACATGGGTTATAGCCCATCGTTTTCTTTGAAATTTTGAAAAAATTTTAAACCTCGTTTTTCATCATTTTTAAACATGGGCTATAGCCCCTACCATACGGCATACTATAACACGCCGTTTTTCATCATTTTTGAGGATTTAAAAAAAAAATCCAAATTAAAAAAAACATGGGTTATAGCCCATCGTTTTTTGAATTTTTGGAAAAAATAAGTAACCTCATTTTCATCATTTTTGAACATGGGCTATAGCCCCTACCGTACGGCATACTATAACACGCCGTTTTTCATCATTTTTGAGGATTTGAAAAAAATTCAAAATTAAAAAAAACATGGGTTATAGCCCATCGTTTTCTTTGAAATTTTGAAAAAAATTTAAACCTCGTTTTTCATCATTTTTAAACATGGGCTATAGCCCCTACCATACGGCATACTATAACACGCCGTTTTTCATCATTTTTGAGGATTTAAAAAAAAAATCCAAATTTAAAAAAACATGGGTTATAGCCCATCGTTTTTTGAATTTTTGGAAAAAATAAGTAACCTCATTTTCATCATTTTTGAACATGGGCTATAGCCCCTACCGTACGGCATAATATAACACGCCGTTTTTCATCATTTTTGAGGATTTGAAAAAAAATCTAAATTTCAAAAACATGGGTTATAGCCCATCGTTTTTTTAAAATTTTGAATTTTTTTTAAACCTCGTTTTTCATCATTTTTAAACATGGGCTATAGCCCCTACTATACGGCATATTATAACACGCCCTTTTTCATCATTTTTGAGGATTTAAAAAAAAATCAAAATTTCAAAAACATGGGTTATAGCCCATCGTTTTTTTTAAATTTAGATTTTTTTTTAAACCTCGTTTTTCATCATTTTTTAACATGGGCTATAGCCCCTACCGTACGGCATACTATAACACGCCGTTTTTCATCATTTTTGAGGATTTAAAAAAAATTCTAAATTTCAAAAAACATGGGTTATAGCCCATCGTTTTTTTTTTAATTTTGATTTTTTTTTTAAACCTCGTTTTTCATCATTTTTAAACATGGGCTATAGCCCCTACCATACGGCATACTATAACACGCCGTTTTTCATCATTTTTGAGGATTTAAAAAAAAATCTAAATTTCAAAAAACATGGGTTATAGCCCATCGTTTTTTGAATTTTTGGAAAAAATAAGTTACCTCATTTTCATCATTTTTGAACATGGGCTATAGCCCCTACCGTACGGCATACTATAAAACGCAGTTTTTCATCATTTTTGAGGATTTGAAAAAAAATCAAAATTTGTTTTTTTGAAATTTTGAATTTTTTTTTTTTAGCCCATCGTTTTTTTGAAATTTTGATTTTTTTTTAAACCTCGTTTTTCATCATTTTTAAACATGGGCTATAGCCCCTACCATACGGCATACTATAACACGCCGTTTTTCATCATTTTTGAGGATTAAAAAAAAAATTCCAAATTTTAAAAAACATGGGTTATAGCCCATCGTTTTTTGAATTTTTGGAAAAAATAAGTAACCTCATTTTCATCATTTTTGAACATGGGCTATAGCCCCTACCGTACGGCATACTATAACACGCCGTTTCTCATCATTTTTGAGGATTTGAAAAAAATTCAAAATTTAAAAAAACATGGGTTATAGCCCATCGTTTTCTTTGAAATTTTGAAAAAATTTTAAACCTCGTTTTTCATCATTTTTAAACATGGGCTATAGCCCCTACCATACGGCATACTATAACACGCCGTTTTTCATCATTTTTAAACATGGGCTATAGCCCCTACCGTACGGCATACTATAACACTCCGTTTTTCATCATTTTTGAGGATTTGAAAAAAATTAAAAAAATAAAAAAACATGGGTTATAGCCCATCGTTTTTTAGAAATTTTGAAAAAAATTTAAACCTCGTTTTTCATCATTTTTAAACATGGGCTATAGCCCCTACCGTACGGCATACTATAACACGCCGTTTTTCATCATTTTTGAGGATTTAAAAAATTCAAAAAAACATGGGTTATAGCCCATCGTTTTTTTGAAATTTTGATTTTTTTTTAAACCTCGTTTTTCATCATTTTTAAACATGGGCTATAGCCCCTACCATACGGCATACTATAACACGCCGTTTTTCATCATTTTTGAGGATTAAAAAAAAAATTCCAAATTTAAAAAAACATGGGTTATAGCCCATCGTTTTTTGAATTTTTGGAAAAAATAAGTAACCTCATTTTCATCATTTTTGAACATGGGCTATAGCCCCTACCGTACGGCATACTATAACACGCCGTTTCTCATCATTTTTGAGGATTTGAAAAAAATTCAAAATTTAAAAAAACATGGGTTATAGCCCATCGTTTTCTTTGAAATTTTGAAAAAATTTTAAACCTCGTTTTTCATCATTTTTAAACATGGGCTATAGCCCCTACCATACGGCATACTATAACACGCTGTTTTTCATCATTTTTGAGGATTTAAAAAAAAAATCCAAATTAAAAAAAACATGGGTTATAGCCCATCGTTTTTTGAATTTTTGGAAAAAATAAGTAACCTCATTTTCATCATTTTTGAACATGGGCTATAGCCCCTACCGTACGGCATACTATAACACGCCGTTTTTCATCATTTTTGAGGATTTGAAAAAAATTCAAAATTAAAAAAAACATGGGTTATAGCCCATCGTTTTCTTTGAAATTTTGAAAAAAATTTAAACCTCGTTTTTCATCATTTTTAAACATGGGCTATAGCCCCTACCATACGGCATACTATAACACGCCGTTTTTCATCATTTTTGAGGATTTAAAAAAAAAATCCAAATTTAAAAAAACATGGGTTATAGCCCATCGTTTTTTGAATTTTTGGAAAAAATAATAACCTCATTTTCATCATTTTTGAACATGGGCTATAGCCCCTACCGTACGGCATACTATAACACGCCGTTTTTCATCATTTTTGAGGATTTGAAAAAAAATCTAAATTTCAAAAACATGGGTTATAGCCCATCGTTTTTTTTAAATTTTGAATTTTTTTTAAACCTCGTTTTTCATCATTTTTAAACATGGGCTATAGCCCCTACTATACGGCATATTATAACACGCCCTTTTTCATCATTTTTGAGGATTTAAAAAAAAATCAAAATTTCAAAAACATGGGTTATAGCCCATCGTTTTTTTGAAATTTTGATTTTTTTTTTTAACCTCGTTTTTCATCATTTTTAAACATGGGCTATAGCCCCTACCGTACGGCATACTATAACACGCGGTTTTTCATCATTTTTGAGAATTTGAAAAAAAATCAAAATTTCAAAAAACATGGGTTATAGCCCATTGTTTTTTTGAAATTTTGAATTTTTTTTAAACCTCGTTTTTCATCATTTTTAAACATGGGCTATAGCCCCTACCGTACGGCATACTATAACACGCCGTTTTTCATCATTTTTGAGGATTTGAAAAAAATTCAAAATAAAAAAAAACATGGGTAGCCCATCGTTTTTTTTTAATTTTGAATTTTTTTTAAACCTCGTTTTTCATCATTTTTGAACATGGGCTATAGCCCCTACCGTATGGCATACTATAACACGCCGTTTTTCATCATTTTTGAGGATTTGAAAAAAATTCAAAATAAAAAAAAACATGGGTAGCCCATCGTTTTTTTTTAATTTTGAATTTTTTTTAAACCTCGTTTTTCATCATTTTTAAACATGGGCTATAGCCCCTACCGTACGGCATACTATAACACACCGTTTTTCATCATTTTTGAGGATTTAAAAAAAAATCAAAATTTCAAAAAACATGGGTTATAGCCCATCGTTTTTTGAATTTTTGAATTTTTTTAAACCTCGTTTTTCATCATTTTTAAACATGGGCTATAGCCCCTACTATACGGCATATTATAACACGCCCTTTTTCATCATTTTTGAGGATTTAAAAAAAAATCAAAATTTCAAAAAACATGGGTTATAGCCCATCGTTTTTTTGAAATTTTGAATTTTTTTTAAACCTGTTTTTCATCATTTTTAAACATGGGCTATAGCCCCTACCGTACGGCATACTATAACACGCTGTTTTTCATCATTTTTGAGGATTTGAAAAAAAAATCAAAATTTCAAAAAACATGGGTTATAGCCCATCGTTTTTTTTTTACTTTTGAATTTTTTCTAAACCTCGTTTTTCATCATTTTTAAACATGGGCTATAGCCCCTACCGTACGGCATACTATAACACGCCGTTTTTCATCATTTTTGAGGATTTGAAAAAAAATCAAAATTTCAAAAAACATGGGTTATAGCCCATCGTTTTTTGAATTTTTGGAAAAAATAAGTAACCTCATTTTCATCATTTTTGAACATGGGCTATAGCCCCTACCGTATGGCATACTATAACACGCCGTTTTTCATAATTTTTGAGGATTTGAACAAAATTCAAAATGTCAAAAAACATGGGTTATAGCCCATCGTTTTTTTTGAAATTTTGAAAAAAATTTAAACCTCGTTTTTCATCATTTTTAAACATGGGCTATAGCCCCTACCATACGGCATACTATAACACGCCGTTTTTCATCATTTTTGAGGATTTAAAAAAAGAATCAAAATTTCAAAAAACATAGGTTATAGCCCATCGTTTTTTGAATTTTTGGAAAAAATAAGTAACCTCATTTTCATCATTTTTGAACATGGGCTATAGCCCCTACCGTATGGCATACTATAACACGCCGTTTTTCATCATTTTTGAGGATTTGAACAAAATTCAAAATGTCAAAAAACATGGGTTATAGCCCATCGTTTTTTTGAAATTTTGAAAAAAATTTAAACCTCGTTTTTCATCATTTTTAAACATGGGCTATAGCCCCTACCGTACGGCATACTATAACACGCCGTTTTTCATCATTTTTGAGGATTTAAAAAAAAAATCAAAATTTCAAAAAACATGGGTTATAGCCCATCGTTTTTTGAATTTTTGATTTTTTTTAAACCTCGTTTTTCATCATTTTTAAACATGGGCTATAGCCCCTACTATACGGCATATTATAACACGCCCTTTTTCATCATTTTTGAGGATTTAAAAAAAAATCAAAATTTCAAAAAACATGGGTTATAGCCCATCGTTTTTTTTGAAATTTTGATTTTTTTTAAACCTCGTTTTTCATCATTTTTAAACATGGGCTATAGCCCCTACCGTACGGCATACTATAACACGCCGTTTTTCATCATTTTTGAGGATTTGAAAAAAAATCAAAATTTCAAAAAACATGGGTTATAGCCCATCGTTTTTTGAATTTTTGGAAAAAATAAGTAACCTCATTTTCATCATTTTTGAACATGGGCTATAGCCCCTACCGTATGGCATACTATAACACGCCGTTTTTCATAATTTTTGAGGATTTGAACAAAATTCAAAATGTCAAAAAACATGGGTTATAGCCCATCGTTTTTTTGAAATTTTGAAAAAAATTTAAACCTCGTTTTTCATCATTTTTAAACATGGGCTATAGCCCCTACCATACGGCATACTATAACACGCCGTTTTTCATCATTTTTGAGGATTTAAAAAAAGAATCAAAATTTCAAAAAACATAGGTTATAGCCCATCGTTTTTTGAATTTTTGATTTTTTTTAAACCTCGTTTTTCATCATTTTTAAACATGGGCTATAGCCCCTACTATACGGCATATTATAACACGTCCTTTTTCATTATTTTTGAGGATTTAAAAAAAAATCAAAATTTCAAAAAACATGGGTTATAGCCCATCGTTTTTTGAATTTTTGGAAAAAATAAGTAACCTCATTTTCATCATTTTTGAACATGGGCTATAGCCCCTACCGTACGGCATACTATAACACGCCGTTTTTCATCATTTTTGAGGATTTGAACAAAATTCAAAATGTCAAAAAACATGGGTTATAGCCCATCGTTTTTTTTTAATTTTGAAAAAAATTTAAACCTCGTTTTTCATCATTTTTAAACATGGGCTAAAGCCCCTACCGTACGGCATACTATAACACGCCGTTTTTCATCATTTTTGAGGATTTCAAAAAAAATCAAAATTTCAAAAAAACATGGGTTATAGCCCATCGTTTTTTGAATTTTTGGAAAAAATAAGTAACCTCATTTTCATCATTTTTGAACATGGGCTATAGCCCCTACCGTACGGCATACTATAACACGCCGTTTTTCATCATTTTTGAGGATTTGAAAAAAAATCAAAATTTCAAAAAACATGGGTTATAGCCCATCGTTTTTTGAATTTTTGGAAAAAATAAGTAACCTCATTTTCATCATTTTTGAACATGGGCTATAGCCCCTACCGTACGGCATACTATAACACGCCGTTTTTCATCATTTTTGAGGATTTGAACAAAATTCAAAATGTCAAAAAACATGGGTTATAGCCCATCGTTTTTTTTGAAATTTTGAAAAAAAATTAAACCTCGTTTTTCATCATTTTTAAACATGGGCTATAGCCCCTACCGTACGGCATACTATAACACGCCGTTTTTCATCATTTTTGAGGATTTAAAAAAGAATTCTAAATTTCAAAAAACATGGGTTATAGCCCATCGTTTTTTGAATTTTTGGAAAAAATAAGTAACCTCATTTTCATCATTTTTGAAGATGGGCTATAGCCCCTACCGTACGGCATACTATAACACGCCGTTTTTCATCATTTTTGAGGATTTGAACAAAATTCAAAATGTCAAAAAACATGGGTTATAGCCCATCGTTTTTTTTTTAATTTTGAAAAAAATTTAAACCTCGTTTTTCATCATTTTTAAACATGGGCTAAAGCCCCTACCGTACGGCATACTATAACACGCCGTTTTTCATCATTTTTGAGGATTAAAAAAAAAATCAAAATTTCAAAAAAACATGGGTTATAGCCCATCGTTTTTTGAATTTTTGGAAAAAATAAGTAACCTCATTTTCATAATTTTTGAACATGGGCTATAGCCCCTACCGTACGGCATACTATAACACGCCGTTTTTCATCATTTTTGAGGATTTGAACAAAATTCAAAATGTCAAAAAACATGGGTTATAGCCCATCGTTTTTTTTTTTAATTTGAAAAAAATTTAAACCTCGTTTTTCATCATTTTTAAACATGGGCTAAAGCCCCTACCGTACGGCATACTATAACACGCCGTTTTTCATCATTTTTGAGGATTTGAAAAAAAATCAAAATTTCAAAAAAACATGGGTTATAGCCCATCGTTTTTTTTTAATTTTGAATTTTTTTTAAACCTCGTTTTTCATCATTTTTAAACATGGGCTATAGCCCCTACCGTACGGCATACTATAACACGCCGTTTTTCATCATTTTTGAGGATTTGAAAAAATTTCAAAATTTCAAAAAACATGGTTTATAGCCCATTGTTTTTTTTTTTTTTTTTTTAAATTTTAAACCTCGTTTTTTATCATTTTAAAACATGGGCTATAGCCCCTACCGTACGGCATACTATAACACGCCGTTTTTCATCATTTTTGAGGATTTAAAAAAAAAATCTAAATTAAAAAAAACATGGGTTATAGCCCATCGTTTTTTGAATTTTTGGAAAAAATAAGTAACCTCATTTTAACATGGGTTATAGCCCATTGTTTTTTTTTAATTTTGATTTTTTTTTAAACCTCGTTTTTCATCATTTTTAAACATGGGCTATAGCCCCTACCGTACGGCATACTATAACACGCCGTTTCTCATCATTTTTGAGGATTTGAAAAAATTTCAAAATTTCAAAAAACATGGTTTATAGCCCATTGTTTTTTTGAAATTTTGATTTTTTTTTAAATCTCGTTTTTCATCATTTTTAAACATGGGCTATAGCCCCTACCGTACGGCATACTATAACACGCCGTTTTTCATCATTTTTGAGGATTTAAAAAAAAATTCTAAATTAAAAAAAACATGGGTTATAGCCCATCGTTTTTTGAATTTTTGGAAAAAATAAGTAACCTCATTTTCATCATTTTTGAACATGGGCTATAGCCCCTACCGTACGGCATACTATAACACGCCGTTTTTCATCATTTTTGAGGATTTGAACAAAATTCAAAATGTCAAAAAACATGGGTTATAGCCCATCGTTTTTTTGAAATTTTGAAAAAAAATTAAACCTCGTTTTTCATCATTTTTAAACATGGGCTATAGCCCCTACCGTACGGCATACTATAACACGCCGTTTTTCATCATTTTTGAGGATTTGAAAAAAATTCAAAATTAAAAAAAACATGGGTTATAGCCCATCGTTTTCTTTGAAATTTTGAAAAAAATTTAAACCTCGTTTTTCATCATTTTTAAACATGGGCTATAGCCCCTACCATACGGCATACTATAACACGCCGTTTTTCATCATTTTTGAGGATTTAAAAAAAAAATCCAAATTTAAAAAAACATGGGTTATAGCCCATCGTTTTTTGAATTTTTGGAAAAAATAAGTAACCTCATTTTCATCATTTTTGAACATGGGCTATAGCCCCTACCGTACGGCATACTATAACACGCCGTTTTTCATCATTTTTGAGGATTTGAAAAAAAATCTAAATTTCAAAAACATGGGTTATAGCCCATCGTTTTTTTTAAATTTTGAATTTTTTTTAAACCTCGTTTTTCATCATTTTTAAACATGGGCTATAGCCCCTACTATACGGCATATTATAACACGCCCTTTTTCATCATTTTTGAGGATTTAAAAAAAAATCAAAATTTCAAAAACATGGGTTATAGCCCATCGTTTTTTTGAAATTTTGATTTTTTTTTTTAACCTCGTTTTTCATCATTTTTAAACATGGGCTATAGCCCCTACCGTACGGCATACTATAACACGCGGTTTTTCATCATTTTTGAGAATTTGAAAAAAAATCAAAATTTCAAAAAACATGGGTTATAGCCCATTGTTTTTTTGAAATTTTGAATTTTTTTTAAACCTCGTTTTTCATCATTTTTAAACATGGGCTATAGCCCCTACCGTACGGCATACTATAACACGCCGTTTTTCATAATTTTTGAGGATTTGAAAAAAATTCAAAATAAAAAAAAACATGGGTAGCCCATCGTTTTTTTTTAATTTTGAATTTTTTTTAAACCTCGTTTTTCATCATTTTTAAACATGGGCTATAGCCCCTACCGTACGGCATACTATAACACACCGTTTTTCATCATTTTTGAGGATTTAAAAAAAAATCAAAATTTCAAAAAACATGGGTTATAGCCCATCGTTTTTTGAATTTTTGAATTTTTTTAAACCTCGTTTTTCATCATTTTTAAACATGGGCTATAGCCCCTACTATACGGCATATTATAACACGCCCTTTTTCATCATTTTTGAGGATTTAAAAAAAAATCAAAATTTCAAAAAACATGGGTTATAGCCCATCGTTTTTTTGAAATTTTGAATTTTTTTTAAACCTGTTTTTCATCATTTTTAAACATGGGCTATAGCCCCTACCGTACGGCATACTATAACACGCTGTTTTTCATCATTTTTGAGGATTTGAAAAAAAAATCAAAATTTCAAAAAACATGGGTTATAGCCCATCGTTTTTTTTTTACTTTTGAATTTTTTCTAAACCTCGTTTTTCATCATTTTTAAACATGGGCTATAGCCCCTACCGTACGGCATACTATAACACGCCGTTTTTCATCATTTTTGAGGATTTGAAAAAAAATCAAAATTTCAAAAAACATGGGTTATAGCCCATCGTTTTTTGAATTTTTGGAAAAAATAAGTAACCTCATTTTCATCATTTTTGAACATGGGCTATAGCCCCTACCGTATGGCATACTATAACACGCCGTTTTTCATAATTTTTGAGGATTTGAACAAAATTCAAAATGTCAAAAAACATGGGTTATAGCCCATCGTTTTTTTGAAATTTTGAAAAAAATTTAAACCTCGTTTTTCATCATTTTTAAACATGGGCTATAGCCCCTACCATACGGCATACTATAACACGCCGTTTTTCATCATTTTTGAGGATTTAAAAAAAGAATCAAAATTTCAAAAAACATAGGTTATAGCCCATCGTTTTTTGAATTTTTGGAAAAAATAAGTAACCTCATTTTCATCATTTTTGAACATGGGCTATAGCCCCTACCGTATGGCATACTATAACACGCCGTTTTTCATCATTTTTGAGGATTTGAACAAAATTCAAAATGTCAAAAAACATGGGTTATAGCCCATCGTTTTTTTGAAATTTTGAAAAAAATTTAAACCTCGTTTTTCATCATTTTTAAACATGGGCTATAGCCCCTACCGTACGGCATACTATAACACGCCGTTTTTCATCATTTTTGAGGATTTAAAAAAAAAAATCAAAATTTCAAAAAACATGGGTTATAGCCCATCGTTTTTTGAATTTTTGATTTTTTTTAAACCTCGTTTTTCATCATTTTTAAACATGGGCTATAGCCCCTACTATACGGCATATTATAACACGCCCTTTTTCATCATTTTTGAGGATTTAAAAAAAAATCAAAATTTCAAAAAACATGGGTTATAGCCCATCGTTTTTTTTGAAATTTTGATTTTTTTTAAACCTCGTTTTTCATCATTTTTAAACATGGGCTATAGCCCCTACCGTACGGCATACTATAACACGCCGTTTTTCATCATTTTTGAGGATTTGAAAAAAAATCAAAATTTCAAAAAACATGGGTTATAGCCCATCGTTTTTTGAATTTTTGGAAAAAATAAGTAACCTCATTTTCATCATTTTTGAACATGGGCTATAGCCCCTACCGTATGGCATACTATAACACGCCGTTTTTCATAATTTTTGAGGATTTGAACAAAATTCAAAATGTCAAAAAACATGGGTTATAGCCCATCGTTTTTTTGAAATTTTGAAAAAAATTTAAACCTCGTTTTTCATCATTTTTAAACATGGGCTATAGCCCCTACCATACGGCATACTATAACACGCCGTTTTTCATCATTTTTGAGGATTTAAAAAAAGAATCAAAATTTCAAAAAACATAGGTTATAGCCCATCGTTTTTTGAATTTTTGATTTTTTTTAAACCTCGTTTTTCATCATTTTTAAACATGGGCTATAGCCCCTACTATACGGCATATTATAACACGTCCTTTTTCATTATTTTTGAGGATTTAAAAAAAAATCAAAATTTCAAAAAACATGGGTTATAGCCCATCGTTTTTTGAATTTTTGGAAAAAATAAGTAACCTCATTTTCATCATTTTTGAACATGGGCTATAGCCCCTACCGTACGGCATACTATAACACGCCGTTTTTCATCATTTTTGAGGATTTGAACAAAATTCAAAATGTCAAAAAACATGGGTTATAGCCCATCGTTTTTTTTTAATTTTGAAAAAAATTTAAACCTCGTTTTTCATCATTTTTAAACATGGGCTAAAGCCCCTACCGTACGGCATACTATAACACGCCGTTTTTCATCATTTTTGAGGATTTCAAAAAAAAACAAAATTTCAAAAAAACATGGGTTATAGCCCATCGTTTTTTGAATTTTTGGAAAAAATAAGTAACCTCATTTTCATCATTTTTGAACATGGGCTATAGCCCCTACCGTACGGCATACTATAACACGCCGTTTTTCATCATTTTTGAGGATTTGAAAAAAAATCAAAATTTCAAAAAACATGGGTTATAGCCCATCGTTTTTTGAATTTTTGGAAAAAATAAGTAACCTCATTTTCATCATTTTTGAACATGGGCTATAGCCCCTACCGTACGGCATACTATAACACGCCGTTTTTCATCATTTTTGAGGATTTGAACAAAATTCAAAATGTCAAAAAACATGGGTTATAGCCCATCGTTTTTTTTGAAATTTTGAAAAAAAATTAAACCTCGTTTTTCATCATTTTTAAACATGGGCTATAGCCCCTACCGTACGGCATACTATAACACGCCGTTTTTCATCATTTTTGAGGATTTAAAAAAGAATTCTAAATTTCAAAAAACATGGGTTATAGCCCATCGTTTTTTGAATTTTTGGAAAAAATAAGTAACCTCATTTTCATCATTTTTGAAGATGGGCTATAGCCCCTACCGTACGGCATACTATAACACGCCGTTTTTCATCATTTTTGAGGATTTGAACAAAATTCAAAATGTCAAAAAACATGGGTTATAGCCCATCGTTTTTTTTTTAATTTTGAAAAAAATTTAAACCTCGTTTTTCATCATTTTTAAACATGGGCTAAAGCCCCTACCGTACGGCATACTATAACACGCCGTTTTTCATCATTTTTGAGGATTAAAAAAAAAATCAAAATTTCAAAAAAACATGGGTTATAGCCCATCGTTTTTTGAATTTTTGGAAAAAATAAGTAACCTCATTTTCATAATTTTTGAACATGGGCTATAGCCCCTACCGTACGGCATACTATAACACGCCGTTTTTCATCATTTTTGAGGATTTGAACAAAATTCAAAATGTCAAAAAACATGGGTTATAGCCCATCGTTTTTTTTTTAAATTTGAAAAAAATTTAAACCTCGTTTTTCATCATTTTTAAACATGGGCTAAAGCCCCTACCGTACGGCATACTATAACACGCCGTTTTTCATCATTTTTGAGGATTTGAAAAAAAATCAAAATTTCAAAAAAACATGGGTTATAGCCCATCGTTTTTTTTTAATTTTGAATTTTTTTTAAACCTCGTTTTTCATCATTTTTAAACATGGGCTATAGCCCCTACCGTACGGCATACTATAACACGCCGTTTTTCATCATTTTTGAGGATTTGAAAAAATTTCAAAATTTCAAAAAACATGGTTTATAGCCCATTGTTTTTTTTTTTTTTTTTTTAAATTTTAAACCTCGTTTTTTATCATTTTAAAACATGGGCTATAGCCCCTACCGTACGGCATACTATAACACGCCGTTTTTCATCATTTTTGAGGATTTAAAAAAAAAATCTAAATTAAAAAAAACATGGGTTATAGCCCATCGTTTTTTGAATTTTTGGAAAAAATAAGTAACCTCATTTTAACATGGGTTATAGCCCATTGTTTTTTTTTAATTTTGATTTTTTTTTAAACCTCGTTTTTCATCATTTTTAAACATGGGCTATAGCCCCTACCGTACGGCATACTATAACACGCCGTTTCTCATCATTTTTGAGGATTTGAAAAAATTTCAAAATTTCAAAAAACATGGTTTATAGCCCATTGTTTTTTTGAAATTTTGATTTTTTTTTAAACCTCGTTTTTCATCATTTTTAAACATGGGCTATAGCCCCTACCGTACGGCATACTATAACACGCCGTTTTTCATCATTTTTGAGGATTTAAAAAAAAATTCTAAATTAAAAAAAACATGGGTTATAGCCCATCGTTTTTTGAATTTTTGGAAAAAATAAGTAACCTCATTTTCATCATTTTTGAACATGGGCTATAGCCCCTACCGTACGGCATACTATAACACGCCGTTTTTCATCATTTTTGAGGATTTGAACAAAATTCAAAATGTCAAAAAACATGGGTTATAGCCCATCGTTTTTTTGAAATTTTGAAAAAAAATTAAACCTCGTTTTTCATCATTTTTAAACATGGGCTATAGCCCCTACCGTACGGCATACTATAACACGCCGTTTTTCATCATTTTTGAGGATTTGAAAAAAAATCAAAATTTCAAAAAACATGGGTTATAGCCCATCGTTTTCTTTTAATTTTTTTAATTTTTTAAACCTCGTTTTTCATAATTTTTAAACATGGGCTATAGCCCCTACCGTACGGCATACTATAACACGCCGTTTTTCATCATTTTTGAGGATTTGAACAAAATTCAAAATGTCAAAAAACATGGGTTATAGCCCATCGTTTTTTTTTAATTTTGAAAAAAATTTAAACCTCGTTTTTCATCATTTTTAAACATGGGCTAAAGCCCCTACCGTACGGCATACTATAACACGCCGTTTTTCATCATTTTTGAGGATTTGAAAAAAAATCAAAATTTAAAAAAAACATGGGTTATAGCCCATCGTTTTTTTTAAATTTTTAATTTTTTTTAAACCTCGTTTTTCATCATTTCTAAACATGGGCTATAGCCCCTACCGTACGACATACTATAACACGCCGTTTTTCATCATTTTTGAGGATTTTAAAAAAAAATCTAAATTTAAAAAAACATGGGTTATAGCCCATCGTTTTTTGAATTTTTGGAATAAATAAGTAACCTCATTTTCATCATTTTTGAACATGGGCTATAGCCCCTACCGTACGGCATACTATAACACGCCGTTTCTCATCATTTTTGAGAGGATTTGAAAAAAAATCAAAATTTCAAAAAACATGGGTTATAGCCCATTGTTTTTTTGAAATTTTGATTTTTTTTTAAACCTCGTTTTTCATCATTTTAAAACATGGGCTATAGCCCCTACCGTACGGCATACTATAACACGCCGTTTCTCATCATTTTTGAGGATTTGAAAAAATTTCAAAATTTCAAAAAACATGGGTTATAGCCCATTGTTTTTTTTAAATTTTGATTTTTTTTAAACCTCGTTTTTCATCATTTCTAAACATGGGCTATAGCCCCTACCGTTCGGCATACTATAACACGCCGTTTCTCATCATTTTTGAGAGGATTTGAAAAAAAATCAAAATTTCAAAAAACATGGGTTATAGCCCATTGTTTTTTTGAAATTTTGATTTTTTTTTAAACCTCGTTTTTCATCATTTTTAAACATGGGCTATAGCCCCTACCGTACGGCATACTATAACACGCCGTTTCTCATCATTTTTGAGGATTTGAAAAAATTTAAAAATTTCAAAAAACATGGGTTATAGCCCATTGTTTTTTTTAAATTTAGATTTTTTTTTAAACCTCGTTTTTCATCATTTTTAAACATGGGCTATAGCCCCTACCGTACGGCATACTATAACACGCCGTTTTTCATCATTTTTGAGGATTAAAAAAAAAAATCTAAATAAAAAAAAACATGGGTTATAGCCCATCGTTTTTTGAATTTTTGGAAAAAATAAGTTACCTCATTTTCATCATTTTTGAACATGGGCTATAGCCCCTACCGTACGGCATACTATAACACGCCGTTTTTCATCATTTTTGAGGATTTGAACAAAATTCAAAATGTCAAAAAACATGGGTTATAGCCCATCGTTTTTTTGAAATTTTGAAAAAAAATTAAACCTCGTTTTTCATCATTTTTAAACATGGGCTATAGCCCCTACCGTACGGCATACTATAACACGCCGTTTTTCATCATTTTTGAGGATTTGAACAAAATTCAAAATGTCAAAAAACATGGGTTATAGCCCATCGTTTTTTTGAAATTTTGAAAAAAAATTAAACCTAGTTTTTCATCATTTTTAAACATGGGCTATAGCCCCTACCGTACGGCATACTATAACACGCCGTTTTTCATCATTTTTGAGGATTTGAACAAAATTCAAAATGTCAAAAAACATGGGTTATAGCCCATCGTTTTTTTTAAATTTTGAATTTTTTTTAAACCTCGTTTTTCATCATTTTTAAACATGGGCTATAGCCCCTACCGTACGACATACTATAACACGCCGTTTTTCATCATTTTTGAGGATTTAAAAAAAAAATCTAAATTTCAAAAAACATGGGTTATAGCCCATCGTTTTTTGAATTTTTGGAATAAATAAGTAACCTCATTTTCATCATTTTTGAACATGGGCTATAGCCCCTACCGTACGGCATACTATAACACGCCGTTTTTCATCATTTTTGAGGATTTGAACAAAATTCAAAATGTCAAAAAACATGGGTTATAGCCCATCGTTTTTTTGAAATTTTGAAAAAAAATTAAACCTCGTTTTTCATCATTTTTAAACATGGGCTATAGCCCCTACCGTACGGCATACTATAACACGCCGTTTTTCATCATTTTTGAGGATTTGAAAAAATTTCAAAATTTCAAAAAACATGGGTTATAGCCCATCGTTTTCTTTTAATTTTTTTAATTTTTTAAACCTCGTTTTTCATCATTTTTAAACATGGGCTATAGCCCCTACCGTACGGCATACTATAACACGCCGTTTTTCATCATTTTTGAGGATTTGAACAAAATTCAAAATGTCAAAAAACATGGGTTATAGCCCATCGTTTTTTTTTAATTTTGAAAAAAATTTAAACCTCGTTTTTCATCATTTTTAAACATGGGCTAAAGCCCCTACCGTACGGCATACTATAACACGCCGTTTTTCATCATTTTTGAGGATTTGAAAAAAAATCAAAATTTAAAAAAAACATGGGTTATAGCCCATCGTTTTTTTTTAATTTTTAAAAAATTTTAAACCTCGTTTTTCATCATTTCTAAACATGGGCTATAGCCCCTACCGTACGACATACTATAACACGCCGTTTTTCATCATTTTTGAGGATTTAAAAAAAAAATCTAAATTTAAAAAAACATGGGTTATAGCCCATCGTTTTTTGAATTTTTGGAATAAATAAGTAACCTCATTTTCATCATTTTTTAACATGGGCTATAGCCCCTACCGTACGGCATACTATAACACGCCGTTTCTCATCATTTTTGAGAGGATTTGAAAAAAAATCAAAATTTCAAAAAACATGGGTTATAGCCCATTGTTTTTTTGAAATTTTGATTTTTTTTTAAACCTCGTTTTTCATCATTTTAAAACATGGGCTATAGCCCCTACCGTACGGCATACTATAACACGCCGTTTCTCATCATTTTTGAGGATTTGAAAAAATTTCAAAATTTCAAAAAACATGGGTTATAGCCCATTGTTTTTTTTAAATTTTGATTTTTTTTAAACCTCGTTTTTCATCATTTCTAAACATGGGCTATAGCCCCTACCGTTCGGCATACTATAACACGCCGTTTCTCATCATTTTTGAGAGGATTTGAAAAAAAATCAAAATTTCAAAAAACATGGGTTATAGCCCATTGTTTTTTTGAAATTTTGATTTTTTTTTAAACCTCGTTTTTCATCATTTTTAAACATGGGCTATAGCCCCTACCGTACGGCATACTATAACACGCCGTTTCTCATCATTTTTGAGGATTTGAAAAAATTTAAAAATTTCAAAAAACATGGGTTATAGCCCATTGTTTTTTTTAAATTTAGATTTTTTTTTAAACCTCGTTTTTCATCATTTTTAAACATGGGCTATAGCCCCTACCGTACGGCATACTATAACACGCCGTTTTTCATCATTTTTGAGGATTAAAAAAAAAAATCTAAATAAAAAAAAACATGGGTTATAGCCCATCGTTTTTTGAATTTTTGGAAAAAATAAGTAACCTCATTTTCATCATTTTTGAACATGGGCTATAGCCCCTACCGTACGGCATACTATAACACGCCGTTTTTCATCATTTTTGAGGATTTGAACAAAATTCAAAATGTCAAAAAACATGGGTTATAGCCCATCGTTTTTTTGAAATTTTGAAAAAAAATTAAACCTCGTTTTTCATCATTTTTAAACATGGGCTATAGCCCCTACCGTACGGCATACTATAACACGCCGTTTTTCATCATTTTTGAGGATTTGAACAAAATTCAAAATGTCAAAAAACATGGGTTATAGCCCATCGTTTTTTTGAAATTTTGAAAAAAAATTAAACCTCGTTTTTCATCATTTTTAAACATGGGCTATAGCCCCTACCGTACGGCATACTATAACACGCCGTTTTTCATCATTTTTGAGGATTTGAACAAAATTCAAAATGTCAAAAAACATGGGTTATAGCCCATCGTTTTTTTTTAATTTTGAATTTTTTTTAAACCTCGTTTTTCATCATTTTTAAACATGGGCTATAGCCCCTACCGTACGACATACTATAACACGCCGTTTTTCATCATTTTTGAGGATTTAAAAAAAAAATCTAAATTTCAAAAAACATGGGTTATAGCCCATCGTTTTTTGAATTTTTGGAATAAATAAGTAACCTCATTTTCATCATTTTTGAACATGGGCTATAGCCCCTACCGTACGGCATACTATAACACGCCGTTTTTCATCATTTTTGAGGATTTGAACAAAATTCAAAATGTCAAAAAACATGGGTTATAGCCCATCGTTTTTTTGAAATTTTGAAAAAAAATTAAACCTCGTTTTTCATCATTTTTAAACATGGGCTATAGCCCCTACCGTACGGCATACTATAACACGCCGTTTTTCATCATTTTTGAGGATTTGAAAAAATTTCAAAATTTCAAAAAACATGGGTTATAGCCCATCGTTTTTTTGAAATTTTGAAAAAAAATTAAACCTTGTTTTTCATCATTTTTAAACATGGGCTATAGCCCCTACCGTACGGCATACTATAACACGCCGTTTTTCATCATTTTTGAGGATTTGAAAAAAAATCAAAATTTCAAAAAACATGGGTTATAGCCCATCGTTTTCTTTTAATTTTTTTAATTTTTTAAACCTCGTTTTTCATCATTTTTAAACATGGGCTATAGCCCCTACCGTACGGCATACTATAACACGCCGTTTCTCATCATTTTTGAGGATTTGAAAAAATTTAAAAATTTAAAAAAACATGGGTTATAGCCCATTGTTTTTTTGAAATTTTGATTTTTTTTTAAACCTCCTTTTTCATCATTTTTAAACATGGGCTATAGCCCCTACCGTACGGCATACTATAACACGCCGTTTTTCATCATTTTTGAGGATTTTAAAAAGAAATTCTAAATTTAAAAAACATGGGTTATAGCCCATCGTTTTTTGAATTTTTGGAAAAAATAAGTAACCTCATTTTCATCATTTTTGAACATGGGCTATAGCCCCTACCGTACGGCATACTATAACACGCCGTTTTTCATCATTTTTGAGGATTTGAACAAAATTAAAAATGTCAAAAAACATGGGTTATAGCCCATCGTTTTTTTTAAATTTTGAAAAAAATTTAAACCTTGTTTTTCATCATTTTTAAACATGGGCTATAGCCCCTACCGTACGGCATACTATAACACGCCGTTTTTCATCATTTTTGAGGATTTGAAAAAAAATCAAAATTTCAAAAAACATGGGTTATAGCCCATCGTTTTCTTTTAATTTTTTTAATTTTTTAAACCTCGTTTTTCATCATTTTTAAACATGGGCTATAGCCCCTACCGTACGGCATACTATAACACGCCGTTTCTCATCATTTTTGAGGATTTGAAAAAATTTCAAAATTAAAAAAAACATGGGTTATAGCCCATTGTTTTTTTGAAATTTTGATTTTTTTTTAAACCTCCTTTTTCATCATTTTTAAACATGGGCTATAGCCCCTACCGTACGGCATACTATAACACGCCGTTTTTCATCATTTTTGAGGATTTTAAAAAGAAATTCTAAATTTAAAAAACATGGGTTATAGCCCATCGTTTTTTGAATTTTTGGAAAAAATAAGTAACCTCATTTTCATCATTTTTGAACATGGGCTATAGCCCCTACCGTACGGCATACTATAACACGCCGTTTTTCATCATTTTTGAGGATTTGAACAAAATTAAAAATGTCAAAAAACATGGGTTATAGCCCATCGTTTTTTTGAAATTTTGAAAAAAATTTAAACCTCGTTTTTCATCATTTTTAAACATGGGCTATAGCCCCTACCGTACGGCATACTATAACACGCCGTTTTTCATCATTTTTGAGGATTTGAGAAAAAAATCAAAATTTAAAAAAACATGGGTTATAGCCCATCGTTTTTTTTTAATTTTAATTTTTTTTTAAACCTCGTTTTTCATCATTTTTAAACATGGGCTATAGCCCCTACCGTACGGCATACTATAACACGCCGTTTTTCATCATTTTTGAGGATTTAAAAAAAAATCTAAATTTCTAAAAACATGGGTTATAGCCCATCGTTTTTTGAATTTTTGGAAAAAATAAGTAACCTCGTTTTTCATCATTTTTAAACATGGGCTATAGCCCCTACCGTACGGCATACTATAACATGCCGTTTTTCATCATTTTTGAGGATTTAAAAAAAATTCAAATTTTCAAAAAACATGGGTTATATAGCCCATCGTTTTTTTTAAATTTTGAAAAAAATGTAAACCTCGTTTTTCATCATTTTTAAACATGGGCTATAGCCCCTACCGTACGGCATACTATAACACGCCGTTTTTCATCATTTTTGAGGATTTTTAAAAAAATCTAATTTTCAAAAAACATGGGTTATAGCCCATCGTTGTTTTTTTTTTAGAAATTTTGAATAAAAAAAAAAAAATGGGATAAAAAACGTCTAAAAATAGACGTCTAAAACACGTCTATTTTTAGACGTGTTTTAGACGTCTATTTTTAGACGTTTTTATCCCATTTTTAGACGCTCGTCTAATAGCCCATACTTTACGGCATACTATAGCACACGGTTTTTCATCATTTTTGAGGATTTGAAAAAAAAAAAAAAAAGAAAAACGATGGGTTATAGCCATCGTTTTTAGATTTTTTTTTTGATTTTTTTCAAATCCTCAAAAATGATGGAAAACGGCGTGCTATAGTATGCCGTACAGTATGGGCTATATAGCCCATGGTCAAAAATGGGATAAAAAACGTCTAAAAATAGACGTCTAAAACACGTCTATTTTTAGACGTGTTTTTTTTTAAACCTCGTTTTTCATCATTTTTAAACATGGGCTATAGCCCCTACCGTACGGCATACTATAACATGCCGTTTTTCATCATTTTTGAGGATTTGAAAAAAATTCAAAATTTCAAAAAACATGGGTTATAACCCATCGTTTTTGAAATTTTGAAAAAAATGTAAACCTCGTTTTTCATCATTTTTAAACATGGGCTATAGCCCCTACCGTACGGCATACTATAACACGCCGTTTCTCATCATTTTTGAGGATTTGAAAAAATTTCAAAATTTCAAAAAACATGGGTTATAGCCCATTGTTTTTTTGAAATTTTGATTTTTTTTTAAACCTCGTTTTTCATAATTTTTAAACATGGGCTATAGCCCCTACCGTACGGCATACTATAACACGCCGTTTTTCATCATTTTTGAGGATTTGAAAAAAATTAAAAAATTAAAAAAACATGGGTTGTAGCCCATCGTTTTTTGAATTTTTGGAAAAAATAAGTAACCTCATTTTCATCATTTTTGAACATGGGCTATAGCCCCTACCGTACGGCATACTATAACACGCCGTTTTTCATCATTTTTGAGGATTTGAAAAAAATTAAAAAATTAAAAAAACATGGGTTGTAGCCCATCGTTTTTTGAATTTTTGGAAAAAATAAGTAACCTCATTTTCATCATTTTTGAACATGGGCTATAGCCCCTACCGTACGGCATACTATAACACGCCGTTTTTCATCATTTTTGAGGATTTGAACAAAATTCAAAATGTCAAAAAACATGGGTTATACCCCATCGTTTTTTTGAAATTTTGAAAAAAAAATTAACCTCGTTTTTCATCATTTTTAAACATGGGCTATAGCCCCTACCGTACGGCATACTATAACACGCCGTTTTTCATCATTTTTGAGGATTTGAAAATTTTTCAAAATTTCAAAAAACATGGGTTATAGCCCATCGTTTTTTTTAAATTTAATTTTTTTTTTAAACCTCGTTTTTCATCATTTTTAAACATGGGCTATAGCCCCTACCGTACGGCATACTATAACACGCCGTTTTTCATCCTTTTTGAGGATTTAAAAAAAAATCAAAATTTCTAAAAACATGGGTTATAGCCCATCGTTTTTTGAATTTTTGGAAAAAATAAGTAACCTCGTTTTTCATCATTTTTAAACATGGGCTATAGCCCCTACCGTACGGCATACTATAACATGCCGTTTTTCATCATTTTTGAGGATTTAAAAAAAAATCAAATTTTCAAAAAACATGGGTTATAGCCCATCGTTTTTTTTTTTTTTTGAAAAAAATGTAAACCTCGTTTTTCATCATTTTTAAACATGGGCTATAGCCCCTACCGTACGGCATACTATAACACGCCGTTTTTCATCATTTTTGAGGATTTTTAAAAAAATCTAATTTTCAAAAACATGGGTTTATAGCCCATCGTTGTTTTTTTTTTTAGAAATTTTGAATTAAAAAAAAAAATGGGATAAAAAACGTGTAAAAATAGACGTCTAAAACACGTCTATTTTTAGACGTGTTTTAGACGTCTATTTTTAGACGTTTTTATCCCATTTTTAGACGCTCGTCTAATAGCCCATACTTTACGGCATACTATAGCACACGGTTTTTCATCATTTTTGAACATGGGCTATAGCCCCTACCGTACGGCATACTATAACACGCCGTTTTTCATCATTTTTGAGGATTTGAAAAAAATTCAAAATTTCAAAAAACATGGGTTATAGCCCATCGTTTTTTTTAATATATATTTTTTTTTAAACCTCGTTTTTCATCATTTTTAAACATGGGCTATAGCCCCTACCGTACGGCATACTATAACACGCCGTTTTTCATCATTTTTGAGGATTTAAAAAAAAATCAAAATTTCAAAAAACATGGGTTATAGCCCATCGTTTTTTTTTAATTTTAAATTTTTTTTAAACCTCGTTTTTCATCATTTTTAAACATGGGCTATAGCCCCTACCGTACGGCATACTATAACACACCGTTTTTCATCATTTTTGAGGATTTTTAAAAAAATTCTAAATTTCAAAAAACATGGGTTATAGCCCATCGTTTTTTGAATTTTTGGAAAAAATAAGTAACCTCATTTTCATCATTTTTGAACATGGGCTATAGCCCCTACCGTACGGCATACTATAACACGCCGTTTTTCATCATTTTTGAGGATTTGAACAAAATTCAAAATGTCAAAAAACATGGGTTATAGCCCATCGTTTTTTTGAAATTTTTGAAATTTTTTAAACCTCGTTTTTCATCATTTTTAAACATGGGCTATAGCCCCTACCGTACGGCATACTATAACACACCGTTTTTCATCATTTTTGAGGATTTGAAAAAAAATCAAAATTTCAAAAAACATGGGTTATAGCCCATCGTTTTTTTAAATTAAAAAAAAAAAAAAAAAACTCGTTTTTCATCATTTTTAAACATGGGCTATAGCCCCTACCGTACGGCATACTATAACACGCCGTTTTTCATCATTTTTGAGGATTTTAAAAAAAAATCAAAATTTCAAAAAACATGGGTTATAGCCCATCGTTTTTTTTTAATTTTGAAAAAAATGTAAACCTCGTTTTTCATCATTTTTAAACATGGGCTATAGCCCCTACCGTACGGCATACTATAACACGCCGTTTTTCATCATTTTTGAGGATTAAAAAAAAAAATCTAATTTTCAAAAACATGGGTTTATAGCCCATCGTTGTTTTTTTTTTTTTGAAATTTTGAATTAAAAAAAAAATGGGATAAAAAACGTCTAAAAATAGACGTCTAAAACACGTCTATTTTTAGATGTGTTTTAGACGTCTATTTTTAGACGTTTTTATCCCATTTTTAGACGCTCGTCTAATAGCCCATACTTTACGGCATACTATAGCACACGGTTTTTCATCATTTTTGAGGATTTAAAAAAAAATCAAAATTTCAAAAAACATGGGTTATAGCCCATCGTTTTTTGAATTTTTGGAAAAAATAAGTAACCTCGTTTTTCACCATTTTTAAACATGGGCTATAGCCCCTACCGTACGGCATACTATAACACGCCGTTTTTCATCATTTTTGAGGATTTGAAAAAAAATCAAATTTTCAAAAAACATGGGTTATAGCCCATCGTTTTTTTTTTTTATTTAAAAAAAATTTAACCTCGTTTTTCATCATTTTTAAACATGGGCTATAGCCCCTACCGTACGGCATACTATAACACGCCGTTTTTCATCATTTTTGAGGATTTTAAAAAAAATCAAAATTTCAAAAAACATGGGTTATAGCCCATCGTTTTTTGAATTTTTGGAAAAAATAAGTAACCTCGTTTTTCATCATTTTTAAACATGGGCTATAGCCCCTACCGTACGGCATACTATAACATGCCGTTTTTCATCATTTTTGAGGATTTAAAAAAAATTCAAATTTTCAAAAAACATGGGTTATAGCCCATCGTTGTTTTTTTTTTTTAATTTTGAAAAAAAAAAAAAAATGGGATAAAAAACGTCTAAAAATAGACGTCTAAAACACGTCTATTTTTAGACGTGTTTTAGACGTCTATTTTTAGACGTTTTTATCCCATTTTTAGACGCTCGTCTAATAGCCCATACTTTACGGCATACTATAGCACACGGTTTTTCATCATTTTTGAGGATTTGAAAAAAAAAAAAAAAAGAAAAACGATGGGTTATAGCCATCGTTTTTTGATTTTTTTTTTGATTTTTTCAAATCCTCAAAAATGATGGAAAACGGCGTGCTATAGTATGCCGTACAGTATGGGCTATATAGCCCATGGTCAAAAATGGGATAAAAAACGTCTAAAAATAGACGTCTAAAACACGTCTATTTTTAGACGTGTTTTTTTTTAAACCTCGTTTTTCATCATTTTTAAACATGGGCTATAGCCCCTACCGTACGGCATACTATAACATGCCGTTTTTCATCATTTTTGAGGATTTGAAAAAAATTCAAAATTTCAAAAAACATGGGTTATAGCCCATCGTTTTTGAAATTTTGAAAAAAATGTAAACCTCGTTTTTCATCATTTTTAAACATGGGCTATAGCCCCTACCGTACGGCATACTATAACACGCCGTTTCTCATCATTTTTGAGGATTTGAAAAAATTTCAAAATTTCAAAAAACATGGGTTATAGCCCATTGTTTTTTTTGAAATTTTGATTTTTTTTTAAACCTCGTTTTTCATAATTTTTAAACATGGGCTATAGCCCCTACCGTACGGCATACTATAACACGCCGTTTTTCATCATTTTTGAGGATTTAAAAAAAAAATCTAAATTAAAAAAAACATGGGTTATAGCCCATCGTTTTTTGAATTTTTGGAAAAAATAAGTAACCTCATTTTCATCATTTTTGAACATGGGCTATAGCCCCTACCGTACGGCATACTATAACACGCCGTTTTTCATCATTTTTGAGGATTTGAACAAAATTCAAAATTAAAAAAAACATGGGTTATAGCCCATCGTTTTTTGAATTTTTGGAAAAAATAAGTAACCTCATTTTCATCATTTTTGAACATGGGCTATAGCCCCTACCGTACGGCATACTATAACACGCCGTTTTTCATCATTTTTGAGGATTTAAAAAAAAATCAAATTTTCTAAAAACATGGGTTATAGCCCATCGTTTCTTTTTTATTTTGAAAAAAATGTAAACCTCGTTTTTCATCATTTTTAAACATGGGCTATAGCCCCTACCGTACGGCATACTATAACACGCCGTTTTTCATCATTTTTGAGGATTTTTAAAAAAATCTAATTTTCAAAAACATGGGTTTATAGCCCATCGTTGTTTTTTTTAGAAATTTTGAATTAAAAAAAAAAATGGGATAAAAAACGTGTAAAAATAGACGTCTAAAACACGTCTATTTTTAGACGTGTTTTAGACGTCTATTTTTAGACGTTTTTATCCCATTTTTAGACGCTCGTCTAATAGCCCATACTTTACGGCATACTATAGCACACGGTTTTTCATCATTTTTGAACATGGGCTATAGCCCCTACCGTACGGCATACTATAACACGCCGTTTTTCATCATTTTTGAGGATTTGAAAAAAATTCTAAATTTAAAAAAACATGGGTTATAGCCCATCGTTTTTTTTAATATATTTTTTTTTTTAAACCTCGTTTTTCATCATTTTTAAACATGGGCTATAGCCCCTACCGTACGGCATACTATAACACGCCGTTTTTCATCATTTTTGAGGATTTAAAAAAAAATCAAAATTTCAAAAAACATGGGTTATAGCCCATCGTTTTTTTTAAATTTTGAATTTTTTTTAAACCTCGTTTTTCATCATGTTTAAACATGGGCTATAGCCCCTACCGTACGGCATACTATAACACGCCGTTTTTCATCATTTTTGAGGATTTTTAAAAAAATTCTAAATTTCAAAAAACATGGGTTATAGCCCATCGTTTTTTGAATTTTTGGAAAAAATAAGTAACCTCATTTTCATCATTTTTGAACATGGGCTATAGCCCCTACCGTACGGCATACTATAACACGCCGTTTTTCATCATTTTTGAGGATTTGAACAAAATTCAAAATGTCAAAAAACATGGGTTATAGCCCATCGTTTTTTTGAAATTTTGAAAAAAAATTAAACCTCGTTTTTCATCATTTTTAAACATGGGCTATAGCCCCTACCGTACGGCATACTATAACACGCCGTTTTTCATCATTTTTGAGGATTTGAAAAAATTTCAAAATTTCAAAAAACATGGGTTATAGCCCATCGTTTTTTTGAAATTTTGAAAAAAAATTAAACCTTGTTTTTCATCATTTTTAAACATGGGCTATAGCCCCTACCGTACGGCATACTATAACACGCCGTTTTTCATCATTTTTGAGGATTTGAAAAAAAATCAAAATTTCAAAAAACATGGGTTATAGCCCATCGTTTTCTTTTAATTTTTTTAATTTTTTAAACCTCGTTTTTCATCATTTTTAAACATGGGCTATAGCCCCTACCGTACGGCATACTATAACACGCCGTTTCTCATCATTTTTGAGGATTTGAAAAAATTTCAAAATTTCAAAAAACATGGTTTATAGCCCATTGTTTTTTTGAAATTTTGATTTTTTTTTTAAACCTCGTTTTTCATCATTTTTAAACATGGGCTATAGCCCCTACCGTACGGCATACTATAACACGCCGTTTTTCATCATTTTTGAGGATTTAAAAAAAAATTCTAAATTAAAAAAAACATGGGTTATAGCCCATCGTTTTTTGAATTTTTGGAAAAAATAAGTAACCTCATTTTCATCATTTTTGAACATGGGCTATAGCCCCTACCGTACGGCATACTATAACACGCCGTTTTTCATCATTTTTGAGGATTTGAACAAAATTCAAAATGTCAAAAAACATGGGTTATAGCCCATCGTTTTTTTGAAATTTTGAAAAAAAATTAAACCTCGTTTTTCATCATTTTTAAACATGGGCTATAGCCCCTACCGTACGGCATACTATAACACGCCGTTTTTCATCATTTTTGAGGATTTGAAAAAAAATCAAAATTTCAAAAAACATGGGTTATAGCCCATCGTTTTCTTTTAATTTTTTTAATTTTTTAAACCTCGTTTTTCATCATTTTTAAACATGGGCTATAGCCCCTACCGTACGGCATACTATAACACGCCGTTTTTCATCATTTTTGAGGATTTGAACAAAATTAAAAATGTCAAAAAACATGGGTTATAGCCCATCGTTTTTTTTTAATTTTGAAAAAAATTTAAACCTCGTTTTTCATCATTTTTAAACATGGGCTAAAGCCCCTACCGTACGGCATACTATAACACGCCGTTTTTCATCATTTTTGAGGATTTGAAAAAAAATCAAAATTTAAAAAAAACATGGGTTATAGCCCATCGTTATTTAAAAAAAAATTTAAACCTCGTTTTTCATCATTTCTAAACATGGGCTATAGCCCCTACCGTACGACATACTATAACACGCCGTTTTTCATCATTTTTGAGGATTTAAAAAAAAAATCTAAATTAAAAAAAACATGGGTTATAGCCCATCGTTTTTTGAATTTTTGGAATAAATAAGTAACCTCATTTTCATCATTTTTTAACATGGGCTATAGCCCCTACCGTACGGCATACTATAACACGCCGTTTCTCATCATTTTTGAGAGGATTTGAAAAAAAATCAAAATTTCAAAAAACATGGGTTATAGCCCATTGTTTTTTTGAAATTTTGATTTTTTTTTAAACCTCGTTTTTCATCATTTTAAAACATGGGCTATAGCCCCTACCGTACGGCATACTATAACACGCCGTTTCTCATCATTTTTGAGGATTTGAAAAAATTTCAAAATTTCAAAAAACATGGGTTATAGCCCATTGTTTTTTTTAAATTTTGATTTTTTTTAAACCTCGTTTTTCATCATTTCTAAACATGGGCTATAGCCCCTACCGTTCGGCATACTATAACACGCCGTTTCTCATCATTTTTGAGAGGATTTGAAAAAAAATCAAAATTTCAAAAAACATGGGTTATAGCCCATTGTTTTTTTGAAATTTTGATTTTTTTTTAAACCTCGTTTTTCATCATTTTTAAACATGGGCTATAGCCCCTACCGTACGGCATACTATAACACGCCGTTTCTCATCATTTTTGAGGATTTGAAAAAATTTAAAAATTTCAAAAAACATGGGTTATAGCCCATTGTTTTTTTTTAATTTAGATTTTTTTTTAAACCTCGTTTTTCATCATTTTTAAACATGGGCTATAGCCCCTACCGTACGGCATACTATAACACGCCGTTTTTCATCATTTTTGAGGATTAAAAAAAAAAATCTAAATAAAAAAAAACATGGGTTATAGCCCATCGTTTTTTGAATTTTTGGAAAAAATAAGTAACCTCATTTTCATCATTTTTGAACATGGGCTATAGCCCCTACCGTACGGCATACTATAACACGCCGTTTTTCATCATTTTTGAGGATTTGAACAAAATGTCAAAAAACATGGGTTATAGCCCATCGTTTTTTTGAAATTTTGAAAAAAAATTAAACCTCGTTTTTCATCATTTTTAAACATGGGCTATAGCCCCTACCGTACGGCATACTATAACACGCCGTTTTTCATCATTTTTGAGGATTTGAACAAAATTCAAAATGTCAAAAAACATGGGTTATAGCCCATCGTTTTTTTGAAATTTTGAAAAAAAATTAAACCTCGTTTTTCATCATTTTTAAACATGGGCTATAGCCCCTACCGTACGGCATACTATAACACGCCGTTTTTCATCATTTTTGAGGATTTGAACAAAATTCAAAATGTCAAAAAACATGGGTTATAGCCCATCGTTTTTTTGAAATTTTGAAAAAAAATTAAACCTTGTTTTTCATCATTTTTAAACATGGGCTATAGCCCCTACCGTACGGCATACTATAACACGCCGTTTTTCATCATTTTTGAGGATTTGAAAAAAAATCAAAATTTCAAAAAACATGGGTTATAGCCCATCGTTTTCTTTTAATTTTTTTAATTTTTTAAACCTCGTTTTTCATCATTTTTAAACATGGGCTATAGCCCCTACCGTACGGCATACTATAACACGCCGTTTCTCATCATTTTTGAGGATTTGAAAAAAATTCAAAATTTAAAAAAACATGGGTTATAGCCCATTGTTTTTTTGAAATTTTGATTTTTTTTTAAACCTCCTTTTTCATCATTTTTAAACATGGGCTATAGCCCCTACCGTACGGCATACTATAACACGCCGTTTTTCATCATTTTTGAGGATTTTAAAAAGAAATTCTAAATTTAAAAAAACATGGGTTATAGCCCATCGTTTTTTTTGAATTTTTGGAAAAAATAAGTAACCTCATTTTCATCATTTTTGAACATGGGCTATAGCCCCTACCGTACGGCATACTATAACACGCCGTTTTTCATCATTTTTGAGGATTTGAACAAAATTAAAAATGTCAAAAAACATGGGTTATAGCCCATCGTTTTTTTGAAATTTTGAAAAAAATTTAAACCTCGTTTTTCATCATTTTTAAACATGGGCTATAGCCCCTACCGTACGGCATACTATAACACGCCGTTTTTCATCATTTTTGAGGATTTGAAAAAAAAATCAAAATTTAAAAAAACATGGGTTATAGCCCATCGTTTTTTTTTAATTTTAATTTTTTTTTAAACCTCGTTTTTCATCATTTTTAAACATGGGCTATAGCCCCTACCGTACGGCATACTATAACACGCCGTTTTTCATCATTTTTGAGGATTTAAAAAAAAATCTAAATTTCTAAAAACATGGGTTATAGCCCATCGTTTTTTGAATTTTTGGAAAAAATAAGTAACCTCGTTTTTCATCATTTTTAAACATGGGCTATAGCCCCTACCGTACGGCATACTATAACATGCCGTTTTTCATCATTTTTGAGGATTTAAAAAAAATTCAAATTTTCAAAAAACATGGGTTATAGCCCATCGTTTTTTTTAAATTTTGAAAAAAATGTAAACCTCGTTTTTCATCATTTTTAAACATGGGCTATAGCCCCTACCGTACGGCATACTATAACACGCCGTTTTTCATCATTTTTGAGGATTTTTAAAAAAATCTAATTTTCAAAAAACATGGGTTATAGCCCATCGTTGTTTTTTTTTTTGAAATTTTGAATAAAAAAAAAAAAATGGGATAAAAAACGTCTAAAAATAGACGTCTAAAACACGTCTATTTTTAGACGTGTTTTAGACGTCTATTTTTAGACGTTTTTATCCCATTTTTAGACGCTCGTCTAATAGCCCATACTTTACGGCATACTATAGCACACGGTTTTTCATCATTTTTGAGGATTTGAAAAAAAAAAAAAAAAGAAAAACGATGGGTTATAGCCATCGTTTTTAGATTTTTTTTTAGATTTTTTTCAAATCCTCAAAAATGATGGAAAACGGCGTGCTATAGTATGCCGTACAGTATGGGCTATATAGCCCATGGTCAAAAATGGGATAAAAAACGTCTAAAAATAGACGTCTAAAACACGTCTATTTTTAGACGTGTTTTTTTTTAAACCTCGTTTTTCATCATTTTTAAACATGGGCTATAGCCCCTACCGTACGGCATACTATAACATGCCGTTTTTCATCATTTTTGAGGATTTGAAAAAAATTCAAAATTTCAAAAAACATGGGTTATAACCCATCGTTTTTGAAATTTTTAAAAAAATGTAAACCTCGTTTTTCATCATTTTTAAACATGGGCTATAGCCCCTACCGTACGGCATACTATAACACGCCGTTTCTCATCATTTTTGAGGATTTGAAAAAATTTCAAAATTTCAAAAAACATGGGTTATAGCCCATTGTTTTTTTGAAATTTTGATTTTTTTTTAAACCTCGTTTTTCATAATTTTTAAACATGGGCTATAGCCCCTACCGTACGGCATACTATAACACGCCGTTTTTCATCATTTTTGAGGATTTGAAAAAAATTAAAAAATTAAAAAAACATGGGTTGTAGCCCATCGTTTTTTGAATTTTTGGAAAAAATAAGTAACCTCATTTTCATCATTTTTGAACATGGGCTATAGCCCCTACCGTACGGCATACTATAACACGCCGTTTTTCATCATTTTTGAGGATTTGAAAAAAATTAAAAAATTAAAAAAACATGGGTTGTAGCCCATCGTTTTTTGAATTTTTGGAAAAAATAAGTAACCTCATTTTCATCATTTTTGAACATGGGCTATAGCCCCTACCGTACGGCATACTATAACACGCCGTTTTTCATCATTTTTGAGGATTTGAACAAAATTCAAAATGTCAAAAAACATGGGTTATACCCCATCGTTTTTTTGAAATTTTGAAAAAAAAATTTACCTCGTTTTTCATCATTTTTAAACATGGGCTATAGCCCCTACCGTACGGCATACTATAACACGCCGTTTTTCATCATTTTTGAGGATTTAAAAAAAAATCTAAATTTCTAAAAACATGGGTTATAGCCCATCGTTTTTTGAATTTTTGGAAAAAATAAGTAACCTCGTTTTTCATCATTTTTAAACATGGGCTATAGCCCCTACCGTACGGCATACTATAACATGCCGTTTTTCATCATTTTTGAGGATTTAAAAAAAATTCAAATTTTCAAAAAACATGGGTTATAGCCCATCGTTTTTTTTAAATTTTGAAAAAAATGTAAACCTCGTTTTTCATCATTTTTAAACATGGGCTATAGCCCCTACCGTACGGCATACTATAACACGCCGTTTTTCATCATTTTTGAGGATTTTTAAAAAAATCTAATTTTCAAAAAACATGGGTTATAGCCCATCGTTGTTTTTTTTTTAGAAATTTTGAAAAAAAAAAAAAAATGGGATAAAAAACGTCTAAAAATAGACGTCTAAAACACGTCTATTTTTAGACGTGTTTTAGACGTCTATTTTTAGACGTTTTTATCCCATTTTTAGACGCTCGTCTAATAGCCCATACTTTACGGCATACTATAGCACACGGTTTTTCATCATTTTTGAGGATTTGAAAAAAAAAAAAAAAAGAAAAACGATGGGTTATAGCCATCGTTTTTAGATTTTTTTTTAGATTTTTTTCAAATCCTCAAAAATGATGGAAAACGGCGTGCTATAGTATGCCGTACAGTATGGGCTATATAGCCCATGGTCAAAAATGGGATAAAAAACGTCTAAAAATAGACGTCTAAAACACGTCTATTTTTAGACGTGTTTTTTTTTAAACCTCGTTTTTCATCATTTTTAAACATGGGCTATAGCCCCTACCGTACGGCATACTATAACATGCCGTTTTTCATCATTTTTGAGGATTTGAAAAAAATTCAAAATTTCAAAAAACATGGGTTATAACCCATCGTTTTTGAAATTTTAAAAAAAATGTAAACCTCGTTTTTCATCATTTTTAAACATGGGCTATAGCCCCTACCGTACGGCATACTATAACACGCCGTTTCTCATCATTTTTGAGGATTTGAAAAAATTTCAAAATTTCAAAAAACATGGGTTATAGCCCATTGTTTTTTTGAAATTTTGATTTTTTTTTAAACCTCGTTTTTCATAATTTTTAAACATGGGCTATAGCCCCTACCGTACGGCATACTATAACACGCCGTTTTTCATCATTTTTGAGGATTTGAAAAAAATTAAAAAATTAAAAAAACATGGGTTGTAGCCCATCGTTTTTTGAATTTTTGGAAAAAATAAGTAACCTCATTTTCATCATTTTTGAACATGGGCTATAGCCCCTACCGTACGGCATACTATAACACGCCGTTTTTCATCATTTTTGAGGATTTGAAAAAAATTAAAAAATTAAAAAAACATGGGTTGTAGCCCATCGTTTTTTGAATTTTTGGAAAAAATAAGTAACCTCATTTTCATCATTTTTGAACATGGGCTATAGCCCCTACCGTACGGCATACTATAACACGCCGTTTTTCATCATTTTTGAGGATTTGAACAAAATTCAAAATGTCAAAAAACATGGGTTATACCCCATCGTTTTTTTGAAATTTTGAAAAAAAAATTTACCTCGTTTTTCATCATTTTTAAACATGGGCTATAGCCCCTACCGTACGGCATACTATAACACGCCGTTTTTCATCATTTTTGAGGATTTGAAAATTTTTCAAAATTTCAAAAAACATGGGTTATAGCCCATCGTTTTTTTTAATTTTTTTTTTTTTTTTAAACCTCGTTTTTCATCATTTTTAAACATGGGCTATAGCCCCTACCGTACGGCATACTATAACACGCCGTTTTTCATCCTTTTTGAGGATTTAAAAAAAAATCAAAATTTCTAAAAACATGGGTTATAGCCCATCGTTTTTTGAATTTTTGGAAAAAATAAGTAACCTCGTTTTTCATCATTTTTAAACATGGGCTATAGCCCCTACCGTACGGCATACTATAACATGCCGTTTTTCATCATTTTTGAGGATTTAAAAAAAAATCAAATTTTCAAAAAACATGGGTTATAGCCCATCGTTTTTTTTTTTTTTTGAAAAAAATGTAAACCTCGTTTTTCATCATTTTTAAACATGGGCTATAGCCCCTACCGTACGGCATACTATAACACGCCGTTTTTCATCATTTTTGAGGATTTTTAAAAAAATCTAATTTTCAAAAACATGGGTTTATAGCCCACCGTTGTTTTTTTTTTTAGAAATTTTGAATTAAAAAAAAAAATGGGATAAAAAACGTGTAAAAATAGACGTCTAAAACACGTCTATTTTTAGACGTGTTTTAGACGTCTATTTTTAGACGTTTTTATCCCATTTTTAGACGCTCGTCTAATAGCCCATACTTTACGGCATACTATAGCACACGGTTTTTCATCATTTTTGAACATGGGCTATAGCCCCTACCGTACGGCATACTATAACACGCCGTTTTTCATCATTTTTGAGGATTTGAAAAAAATTCAAAATTTCAAAAAACATGGGTTATAGCCCATCGTTTTTTTTAATATTTTTTTTTTTTTAAACCTCGTTTTTCATCATTTTTAAACATGGGCTATAGCCCCTACCGTACGGCATACTATAACACGCCGTTTTTCATCATTTTTGAGGATTTAAAAAAAAATCAAAATTTCAAAAAACATGGGTTATAGCCCATCGTTTTTTTTTAATTTTAAATTTTTTTTAAACCTCGTTTTTCATCATTTTTAAACATGGGCTATAGCCCCTACCGTACGGCATACTATAACACACCGTTTTTCATCATTTTTGAGGATTTTTAAAAAAATTCTAAATTTCAAAAAACATGGGTTATAGCCCATCGTTTTTTGAATTTTTGGAAAAAATAAGTAACCTCATTTTCATCATTTTTGAACATGGGCTATAGCCCCTACCGTACGGCATACTATAACACGCCGTTTTTCATCATTTTTGAGGATTTGAACAAAATTCAAAATGTCAAAAAACATGGGTTATAGCCCATCGTTTTTTTGAAATTTTTGAAATTTTTTAAACCTCGTTTTTCATCATTTTTAAACATGGGCTATAGCCCCTACCGTACGGCATACTATAACACACCGTTTTTCATCATTTTTGAGGATTTGAAAAAAAATCAAAATTTCAAAAAACATGGGTTATAGCCCATCGTTTTTTAAAATTAAAAGAAAAAAAAAAAACTCGTTTTTCATCATTTTTAAACATGGGCTATAGCCCCTACCGTACGGCATACTATAACACGCCGTTTTTCATCATTTTTGAGGATTTTAAAAAAAAATCAAAATTTCAAAAAACATGGGTTATAGCCCATCGTTTTTTTTTAATTTTGAAAAAAATGTAAACCTCGTTTTTCATCATTTTTAAACATGGGCTATAGCCCCTACCGTACGGCATACTATAACACGCCGTTTTTCATCATTTTTGAGGATTAAAAAAAAAAAATCTAATTTTCAAAAACATGGGTTTATAGCCCATCGTTGTTTTTTTTTTTTTGAAATTTTGAATTAAAAAAAAAATGGGATAAAAAACGTCTAAAAATAGACGTCTAAAACACGTCTATTTTTAGATGTGTTTTAGACGTCTATTTTTAGACGTTTTTATCCCATTTTTAGACGCTCGTCTAATAGCCCATACTTTACGGCATACTATAGCACACGGTTTTTCATCATTTTTGAGGATTTAAAAAAAAATCAAAATTTCAAAAAACATGGGTTATAGCCCATCGTTTTTTGAATTTTTGGAAAAAATAAGTAACCTCGTTTTTCACCATTTTTAAACATGGGCTATAGCCCCTACCGTACGGCATACTATAACACGCCGTTTTTCATCATTTTTGAGGATTTGAAAAAAAATCAAAATTTCAAAAAACATGGGTTATAGCCCATCGTTTTTTTTAATATTTTTTTTTTTTTAAACCTCGTTTTTCATCATTTTTAAACATGGGCTATAGCCCCTACCGTACGGCATACTATAACACGCCGTTTTTCATCATTTTTGAGGATTTAAAAAAAAATCAAAATTTCAAAAAACATGGGTTATAGCCCATCGTTTTTTTTTAATTTTAAATTTTTTTTAAACCTCGTTTTTCATCATTTTTAAACATGGGCTATAGCCCCTACCGTACGGCATACTATAACACACCGTTTTTCATCATTTTTGAGGATTTTTAAAAAAATTCTAAATTTCAAAAAACATGGGTTATAGCCCATCGTTTTTTGAATTTTTGGAAAAAATAAGTAACCTCATTTTCATCATTTTTGAACATGGGCTATAGCCCCTACCGTACGGCATACTATAACACGCCGTTTTTCATCATTTTTGAGGATTTGAACAAAATTCAAAATGTCAAAAAACATGGGTTATAGCCCATCGTTTTTTTGAAATTTTTGAAATTTTTTAAACCTCGTTTTTCATCATTTTTAAACATGGGCTATAGCCCCTACCGTACGGCATACTATAACACACCGTTTTTCATCATTTTTGAGGATTTGAAAAAAAATCAAAATTTCAAAAAACATGGGTTATAGCCCATCGTTTTTTAAAATTAAAAGAAAAAAAAAAAACTCGTTTTTCATCATTTTTAAACATGGGCTATAGCCCCTACCGTACGGCATACTATAACACGCCGTTTTTCATCATTTTTGAGGATTTTAAAAAAAAATCAAAATTTCAAAAAACATGGGTTATAGCCCATCGTTTTTTTTTAATTTTGAAAAAAATGTAAACCTCGTTTTTCATCATTTTTAAACATGGGCTATAGCCCCTACCGTACGGCATACTATAACACGCCGTTTTTCATCATTTTTGAGGATTAAAAAAAAAAAATCTAATTTTCAAAAACATGGGTTTATAGCCCATCGTTGTTTTTTTTTTTTTGAAATTTTGAATTAAAAAAAAAATGGGATAAAAAACGTCTAAAAATAGACGTCTAAAACACGTCTATTTTTAGATGTGTTTTAGACGTCTATTTTTAGACGTTTTTATCCCATTTTTAGACGCTCGTCTAATAGCCCATACTTTACGGCATACTATAGCACACGGTTTTTCATCATTTTTGAGGATTTAAAAAAAAATCAAAATTTCAAAAAACATGGGTTATAGCCCATCGTTTTTTGAATTTTTGGAAAAAATAAGTAACCTCGTTTTTCACCATTTTTAAACATGGGCTATAGCCCCTACCGTACGGCATACTATAACACGCCGTTTTTCATCATTTTTGAGGATTTGAAAAAAAATCAAAATTTCAAAAAACATGGGTTATAGCCCATCGTTTTTTTTTTTTTTTTTTTTTAAATTAAACCTCGTTTTTCATCATTTTTAAACATGGGCTATAGCCCCTACCGTACGGCATACTATAACACGCCGTTTTTCATCATTTTTGAGGATTTAAAAAAAAATCAAAATTTCAAAAAACATGGGTTATAGCCCATCGTTTTTTGAATTTTTGGAAAAAATAAGTAACCTCGTTTTTCATCATTTTTAAACATGGGCTATAGCCCCTACCGTACGGCATACTATAACATGCCGTTTTTCATCATTTTTGAGGATTTAAAAAAAATTCAAATTTTCAAAAAACATGGGTTATAGCCCATCGTTGTTTTTTTTTTGAAATTTTGAAAAAAAAAAAAAAAATGGGATAAAAAACGTCTAAAAATAGACGTCTAAAACACGTCTATTTTTAGACGTGTTTTAGACGTCTATTTTTAGACGTTTTTATCCCATTTTTAGACGCTCGTCTAATAGCCCATACTTTACGGCATACTATAGCACACGGTTTTTCATCATTTTTGAGGATTTGAAAAAAAAAAAAAAAAGAAAAACGATGGGTTATAGCCATCGTTTTTTGATTTTTTTTTTGATTTTTTCAAATCCTCAAAAATGATGGAAAACGGCGTGCTATAGTATGCCGTACAGTATGGGCTATATAGCCCATGGTCAAAAATGGGATAAAAAACGTCTAAAAATAGACGTCTAAAACACGTCTATTTTTAGACGTGTTTTTTTTTAAACCTCGTTTTTCATCATTTTTAAACATGGGCTATAGCCCCTACCGTACGGCATACTATAACATGCCGTTTTTCATCATTTTTGAGGATTTGAAAAAAATTCAAAATTTCAAAAAACATGGGTTATAGCCCATCGTTTTTGAAATTTTGAAAAAAATGTAAACCTCGTTTTTCATCATTTTTAAACATGGGCTATAGCCCCTACCGTACGGCATACTATAACACGCCGTTTCTCATCATTTTTGAGGATTTGAAAAAAATTCAAAATTTCAAAAAACATGGGTTATAGCCCATTGTTTTTTTGAAATTTTGATTTTTTTTTAAACCTCGTTTTTCATAATTTTTAAACATGGGCTATAGCCCCTACCGTACGGCATACTATAACACGCCGTTTTTCATCATTTTTGAGGATTTAAAAAAAAAATCTAAATTAAAAAAAACATGGGTTATAGCCCATCGTTTTTTGAATTTTTGGAAAAAATAAGTAACCTCATTTTCATCATTTTTGAACATGGGCTATAGCCCCTACCGTACGGCATACTATAACACGCCGTTTTTCATCATTTTTGAGGATTTGAACAAAATTCAAAATTAAAAAAAACATGGGTTATAGCCCATCGTTTTTTGAATTTTTGGAAAAAATAAGTAACCTCATTTTCATCATTTTTGAACATGGGCTATAGCCCCTACCGTACGGCATACTATAACACGCCGTTTTTCATCATTTTTGAGGATTTGAAAAATTTTCAAAATTTCAAAAAACATGGGTTATAGCCCATCGTTTTTTTTAAATTTTAAAAAAATTTTAAACCTCGTTTTTCATCATTTTTAAACATGGGCTATAGCCCCTACCGTACGGCATACTATAACACGCCGTTTTTCATCCTTTTTGAGGATTTTAAAAAAAATCAAAATTTCTAAAAACATGGGTTATAGCCCATCGTTTTTTGAATTTTTGGAAAAAATAAGTAACCTCGTTTTTCATCATTTTTAAACATGGGCTATAGCCCCTACCGTACGGCATACTATAACATGCCGTTTTTCATCATTTTTGAGGATTTAAAAAAAAATCAAATTTTCAAAAAACATGGGTTATAGCCCATCGTTTTTTTTTTTTTTTGAAAAAAATGTAAACCTCGTTTTTCATCATTTTTAAACATGGGCTATAGCCCCTACCGTACGGCATACTATAACACGCCGTTTTTCATCATTTTTGAGGATTTTTAAAAAAATCTAATTTTCAAAAACATGGGTTTATAGCCCATCGTTGTTTTTTTTTTTAGAAATTTTGAATTAAAAACAAAAATGGGATAAAAAACGTGTAAAAATAGACGTCTAAAACACGTCTATTTTTAGACGTGTTTTAGACGTCTATTTTTAGACGTTTTTATCCCATTTTTAGACGCTCGTCTAATAGCCCATACTTTACGGCATACTATAGCACACGGTTTTTCATCATTTTTGAACATGGGCTATAGCCCCTACCGTACGGCATACTATAACACGCCGTTTTTCATCATTTTTGAGGATTTGAAAAAAATTCTAAATTTAAAAAAACATGGGTTATAGCCCATCGTTTTTTTTAATATTTTTTTTTTTTTAAACCTCGTTTTTCATCATTTTTAAACATGGGCTATAGCCCCTACCGTACGGCATACTATAACACGCCGTTTTTCATCATTTTTGAGGATTTAAAAAAAAATCAAAATTTCAAAAAACATGGGTTATAGCCCATCGTTTTTTTTAAATTTTGAATTTTTTTTAAACCTCGTTTTTCATCATTTTTAAACATGGGCTATAGCCCCTACCGTACGGCATACTATAACACGCCGTTTTTCATCATTTTTGAGGATTTTTAAAAAAATTCTAAATTTCAAAAAACATGGGTTATAGCCCATCGTTTTTTGAATTTTTGGAAAAAATAAGTAACCTCATTTTCATCATTTTTGAACATGGGCTATAGCCCCTACCGTACGGCATACTATAACACGCCGTTTTTCATCATTTTTGAGGATTTGAACAAAATTCAAAATGTCAAAAAACATGGGTTATAGCCCATCGTTTTTTTTAAATTTTTGAAATTTTTTAAACCTCGTTTTTCATCATTTTTAAACATGGGCTATAGCCCCTACCGTACGGCATACTATAACACACCGTTTTTCATCATTTTTGAGGATTTGAAAAAAAATCAAAATTTCAAAAAACATGGGTTATAGCCCATCGTTTTTTTAAATTAAAAAAAAAAATTAAACCTCGTTTTTCATCATTTTTAAACATGGGCTATAGCCCCTACCGTACGGCATACTATAACACGCCGTTTTTCATCATTTTTGAGGATTTAAAAAAAAATCAAAATTTCAAAAAACATGGGTTATAGCCCATCGTTTTTTGAATTTTTGGAAAAAATAAGTAACCTCGTTTTTCATCATTTTTAAACATGGGCTATAGCCCCTACCGTACGGCATACTATAACATGCCGTTTTTCATCATTTTTGAGGATTAAAAAAAAATTCAAATTTTCAAAAAACATGTGTTATAGCCCATCGTTTTTTTTTTTTTTTGAAAAAAATGTAAACCTCGTTTTTCATCATTTTTAAACATGGGCTATAGCCCCTACCGTACGGCATACTATAACACGCCGTTTTTCATCATTTTTGAGGATTTAAAAAAAAAATCTAATTTTCAAAAACATGGGTTTATAGCCCATCGTTGTTTTTTTTTTTTTAAATTTTGAATAAAAAAAAAAAATGGGATAAAAAACGTCTAAAAATAGACGTCTAAAACACGTCTATTTTTAGACGTGTTTTAGACGTCTATTTTTAGACGTTTTTATCCCATTTTTAGACGCTCGTCTAATAGCCCATACTTTACGGCATACTATAGCACACGGTTTTTCATAATTTTTGAGGATTTGAAAAAAAAAAAAAAAAGAAAAACGATTTTTTTAAACCTCGTTTTTCATCATTTTTAAACATGGGCTATAGCCCCTACCGTACGGCATACTATAACATGCCGTTTTTCATCATTTTTGAGGATTTGAAAAAAATTAAAAATTTCAAAAAACATGGTTTATAGCCCATCGTTTTTGAAATAAATTTAAACCTCGTTTTTCATCATTTTTAAACATGGGCTATAGCCCCTACCGTACGGCATACTATAACACGCCGTTTTTCATCATTTTTGAGGATAAAAAAAAAAATCAAATTTTCTAAAAACATGGGTTATAGCCCATCGTTTTTTTTTTATTTTGAAAAAAATGTAAACCTCGTTTTTCATCATTTTTAAACATGGGCTATAGCCCCTACCGTACGGCATACTATAACATGCCGTTTTTCATCATTTTTGAGGATTTGAAAAAAATTCAAAATTTCAAAAAACATGGGTTATAGCCCATCGTTGTTTTTTAGAAATTTTGAATTAAAAAAAGAAAATGGGATAAAAAACGACTAAAAATAGACGTCTAAAACACGTCTATTTTTAGACGTTTTTATCCCATTTTTAGACGCTCGTCTAATAGCCCATACTTTACGGCATACTATAGCACACGGTTTTTCATCATTTTTGAGGATTTGAAAAAAAAACGATGGGTTATAGCCCATCGTTTTTTGATTTTTTATTTTATTTTTTCAAATCCTCAAAAATGATGGAAAACGGCGTGCTATAGTATGCCGTACAGTATGGGCTATATAGCCCATGGTCAAAAATGGGATAAAAAACGTCTAAAAATAGACGTCTAAAACACGTCTATTTTTAGACGTGTTTTTTTTTAAACCTCGTTTTTCATCATTTTTAAACATGGGCTATAGCCCCTACCGTACGGCATACTATAACCACCGTTTTTCATCATTTTTGAGGATTTGAAAAAGAATTCAAAATTTCAAAAAACATGGGTTATAGCCCATCGTTTTTGAAATTTTGAAAAAAATGTAAACCTCGTTTTTCATCATTTATAAACATGGGCTATAGCCCCTACCGTACGGCATACTATAACACGCCGTTTTTCATCATTTTTGAGGATTTGAAAAAAATTCAAAATAAAAAAAAACATGTGTTATAGCCCATCGTTTTTTTTGAAAATTTGAATTTTTTTTAAACCTCGTTTTTCATCATTTTTAAACATGGGCTATAGCCCCTACCATACGGCATACTAAAACACGTCTATTTTTAGACGTGTTTTAGACGTCTACTTTTAGACGTTTTTTATCCCATTTTTCGACGCTCGTCTAATAGCCCATATCGTACGGCATACTATAGCACACCGTTTTTCATCATTTTTGAGGATTTGAAAAAAATGAAGAAAAAAAAAAACGATGGGTTATAGCCCATCGTTTTTTGAAAAAAAGAAAATCCTCGTTTTTCATCATTTTTGACCATGGGCTATAGCCCATACTGTACGGCATACTATAGCACGCCGTTTTTCATCATTTTTGAGGATTTGAAAAATAATAAAAAATAAAGACGATGGGTTATAGCCCATCGTTTTTTGATTTTTTTTTCAATCCTCGTTTTTCATCATTTTTGACCATCCCTCTGAGCAATAGCCGGCTATTAGACGTGCTTCTATAAATGGGATAAAAAAACGTCAAAAAATAGACGTCTAAAAAAACGTCTATTTTTAGACGTGTTTTAGACGTCTACTTTTAGACGTTTTTTATCCCATTTTTAGACGCTCGTCTAATAGCCCATATCGTACGGCATACTATAGCACGCCGTTTTTCATCATTTTTGAGGATTTGAAAAAAAAGAAGAAAAAAAAGATTGGTTATAGCCCATCATTTTTTGATTTTTTTTTATCCTCGTTTTTCATCATTTTTGACCATCCCTCTGAGCAATAGCCGGCTATTAGACGTCTTCTATAAATGGGATAAAAAACGTCTAAAAATAGACGTCTAAAACACGTCTATTTTTAGACGTGTTTTATCCCATTTTTAGATATTTTTTTTTTGATGATGATGAAAAACGAGGATTAAAAAAAAGACGAAAAAGACGAAAAAAAAGACGATGGGCTTTCGTCTTTTTTTCCAAGTCCTCAAAAATGATGAAAAACGGCATGCTATAGTATGCCGTACGATATGGGCTATAGCATTTTTTTTAATAACATGCCATTATTCATCATTCTGTCCCAGAATATATGTAATACCCTTTACATTAAAACATTAATTAACATTAAGATGATTGGTGTAAAACAAAAAGACACAGAGATGACAGTCATCAGTTTCCAGGCAGAATATGAATTTTACTCGTCATGGAAAAGTTCAGGCACACTGTAGAAATAATGCTAATAAACAACATTAGCACAAACATTATTATTATTATCATTATTATAGAGCCAGAGATACATTAAAACCAATGTTATGTTTTCATGATGTAATCAAGGCTTATTATGGTCGGTCAACCGTGAGGAAAAAAAAAAAAAAACGAAAAAAACTCAATCACTTCACACAGTGGACGGTGTTCAAAACATCTTTCTGAACCACAGCGCCCCACAGAAGAGAAGCCTTTCACCAGAACTGAACCAAGAATTATTTCATCAACTCGTGACATTTGTGTTTCCTCTGCCAGTGTTGGACGACATCTCCAAATATCCACAGGACGACCAGAAATTAGGTGTACAAAATGCAGAAGTGCTGCTAACTCGCCCGAACACACTTGAATCTATATTCATGAACGACATTTTTGCAGCACGGATCTTCAAAAATAGCCGATCTACAAGCTCTAAAAGCTCAAAAATGTTGAACTGTAATCCGGGAAAAGCAACAGTTTTGGACATTTGAGCAGCAACGATCGATGTGCTGAATTGTGGAGTGGAAATACGGTCATTAAACATTGCAGTGGATATTTTGGAGTTGCCGTCCAAGACTAAACAAAGATATATAATTATACACAAGTCAGAATCAAATCAATGTGTGTCAGTCTTAGTTCGAGGGCAGCAGAGCAGCTGTTTGGAGATCTGTTCTCCAAATTCTCTCTACATTAGTCAATCTACAAGTCCATCTCTGAGTAGTCCCTCTACTGCACAGGTCCTGGTTCGACACGCTCACATTGAAGAATAATCTGAACATTTAGAATGATTCACTAACTAAGACGTCTCTACTTGGATATATATATATATATATATGATATATGATTCTTAAAGGGGAATTTCACAAAAAAAAAGAAAAACACAGGGACTGTCCCTGCCCATCATTTTTACCGTTATAACAACCCAAAAGAAAACATATAGGAAGTGTGAGCCGTCCTGCACTGGGTTCATATGCAGGAAGGTTTTCAATGTCTGAGACAGACAAATAAATGAAAGATACCGTGACGTTACTATTATCGCTACTTTAGTTTCTATCTTGAATCTCACCTAATGAACAATCTCTATTTTTCATATAAATGCAGGTTAAATGTTAGGCTACATGACGGACAACACTACGTGACAAAAATAAAAATACATCTAACTAGTAAAATGCAGGGAGAATAAACAGTTCTGCATCAAGTCAACATCAGTCTGTATAGAATATATTGATCATTAATCACGTAAACCCAGCTTTGATTTATTTGACCCGGGAAAGAACAGTGAACCCAGAGAGTGAGGAGCTTTGTGCCGATTGGTCAGAGGCCATATCTCCCTCGAGCCGATACGGCGGCTGGCCAATCAACGCAAGCTAAAAAGTGCCGAGGCGTGTTGAACCTCCACAGAGAGCGAACTTTCTGCTTGGAACAAAAGAAAACATCGAAGACAGAACAATGTCAAGGACTCGTGTGCGGCTTCTAAGCTTGATTCTTCCATTTATTTGTTGCAATGGACACATGCGTGTTTGTTAATTGTTTGTATGTTTTTAATTTAATTTAGCCTTATATAAAAGTTGTTGCCTCTTATTTACACTGAGAAACGGGATTGTTTTGAACGAGTCTGATCCAGGAGCCCCTTTGACATTTTACGTTTTTGTTTAGTCTCCCGTGAGCACCTGGTTGCTTTATTCTCTCAAACTATACAGTTATGGACACTGTGGTTATGACATGCTGAGCAACAGCGACCTCAAGTGGCTGTGTGTTAGCATGACATAACCAGCAGTGCATGTTGCTTTTTGAAACAGACAATAGGCTCTATGTACAAATGGAGCCAAATGCTCCATTTGGTTCCATTTGTACACTCTCTGAGTTACACACCCGTACAGGGCCATTATTTGGAACCCACTCAAGGACACTTTGATTGTGTTTCTAGTGAGCCAACATGCACAATAACAGCAACCTGACTGTTTGACCAGAATGAAAGGGCTCAAACTGGGTGGAAACTATTCAGAAATGTCATTGGCATCACAGAACCAATGCAAAGACTTTACCGACATAATGTGCACACGGGGTCTTCTGCCACGATATTCAGGCAAAGGACCCCTTAGCCGAGAGACGGATGAAGCAGGGACCTCCACTACATAATTTATACAATTGTGTTGCAGAGTAAACCTTTTTTTCATACAGAATCATACTTTCTTTTAAAGCACTGTAGCACTTTTTCCTCCTGATTCGTATCTCTGAAAAAAGGCATTTCAGTGTCCGAATGATGGGGAAATTGTGCGGCTTGTGACGATTGTGACACATCTTTAGTCCAGTGACCATGGAGCTAAAGAATTATTTAGAATAGCCGTGTTCACGTTCCTCCAAACCAATTCCCGGGCTCCTCAAGAGGCAGCCACCAGTGTTGGAAAAAAGTACTACTTTTTTTACTTAAGTAAAAGTATCAATACTGCAATGTAGGAATACTTTAGTTTCAACTAAAAGTCCGGAATTCTAAATATACTTGAGTGAATGTACAAAAGTATTAGCATCAAAGCGTACTAGGAAGTACCAAAAGTAGAAAGTACAGAATATCTCATTTAAAGTTTTTCAAATGTTTAAAAAATATTGAGATGTAGTGGAGTAGAAGTAAAATAATTGGACAAAAGTACAAATACCTCAACATTTAGCACAGTTTACAGTATACTAAGTACATGTACTTAGTTACTTTCCACCACTGGCGGCTGGCCACCTACGTCACGCAGATACGAAGTGGTGAACCAGCACTACGGCCGCACTAGCCTGGAAACCAGACCAATCTCCCACAGGAAGAACATATTCCCTGGGGGGAGACTCCTCAGTTTGAATTACATTTCTCTCACCCCAACGTTGTGGGTGACCGTCACCAATCAGAGCACACTGTTCGTTTGTAACCGTGAGTTGGAAATAAACCTTCCACACCGAAGTTCCAGACTAATATACTGTACGCAGTGATATTAGTCTGGCCATGCCCTGTGACGACCCAGTAGGGGGCGCTGCCCACACTTTGAGAACCCCTTCTCTGTGTTCACGTGGTTTGAATTCCTCCTCCTAGCGATGTCATCATCACCCTAGTGATGTCATAATCAACCTAGTGATGTCATCAGGAGGCCATTCATGTATAGTGTTATATGTTATTAAATCAAGCTCAGTGAGTGACAGAACAAAGTGAGAATTTAGTACGGCTGTAGCATGGGCCTAATGGTGTGTTCGGATGAAACGATTTGGGGCAGCTCCACGCGTCATAGCTGCTTCGTAGCTTCCAGAGCCATAGAGTAAGACAGAGTTGCGACATTGAGGGGGCAGAAAAGGGGGCAGTTCATGCAGCCTGAACTGGGACAAGCTGGAGCTTGAAATACATCGTTTTCAACGAGGGCGGCGCAAATTAGAGCAATTTTAGTTTAGAGCATGTTTAATTTCGGCAGTTTTAAAGTATTGTACAGTAACAACTAAAGTCTCTGTAATGTTTATGTTGTACTATTACTAATAAAAAGCAATCTAAAACAGAGGGATTTAAGATCATTAAAGCTGGGCTGTTGCCCGAGTCCAATGCATTTCTGCCAACCTCCGGTCCAGGACTTGTCCCTATTCGCAATAGAAGTCTATGTAGAAGAGCCGCCATTGTTCTGGCCCCATGAAGTGAACGGAGTTGTCAGAACTCCGTCTTCCTCTATGGCTCTGGTAGCTTCACGTCGCTGGCTTCCATCGACAGTGAACGGTAGACTGCATCGTTTAAGCGATCATAGCGATCATAGCGCGCCACCGCTACGAGCTTGTAGGTCTGCTATTTTTTTTTAATCGAAGAACGACTGACATAGAAACATAGCTTTTTCAGAAAACTGTCAGGATGTAGAAGACATTTTTAGAATCTGATCTCAGGTCTTGCAGGGTTAATCTGCCCGTGTGAACGCAACATAAATAAAGCCTCGCCGAGGAGAAACACACGCATAGGGTTTACAGGAAGGACTAAACATCTCGACAACATACTGTATGGAATGAACACAGGCTGGGGTTAGTTACAGTTAACTGACAATTAACTGAGTTACTTATGGTTAGGTAACCCTAACTTACCCACTGGGTTTAGGGTTAAATTGCCCCGAAAATTGCCTTTCTCTATGAATCACTCAGCCTTGGATTCAAGGAGATGTTTTTAGTCATTTTCGGGGCGAACTACTCCTATAACTAACCCCAACTGTTGGCTCTTTTCGTCTATGAAGGGTTAATGCAGAACCTTCCAAGTTCCCACACCCTGATACTTCACAGCAGTGTTTTCCAAACTGTGGGCGGGGACCCTTTTTTTTTCATCCGCAATTTCAACAGGTCGCAAATACATCTACAGTACTTCTCTCTTTATTCTGATTTTCAGAAACAAAAGACAATACAATTTCAAAATCTAAATAATGTTTACTTTAACATTAGAACTATATATATATATATATATATATATATCTGACGAAGCCTACATTGCGAAACGCATCATGCGAATAAAGCCTGACATGAAGCATTTAGTCCTGTCCTCGAGCATCTTTTGGAGTGTGCGGTCCCTTCCTTTTCTAAGGTTAAGTTTTTGCTCTGGTTTTGCAGATCATATCTCGCCTACCGGGCAGCACAGTGAAAATAGCACATCTTACATTGTGACGTGATACGACAGACCGGCTATTTTCACTAGTTTTGGGAACCCAAACTAAATTTCTCTTTTGGGTCTCGAGCCAAACGGTTTGGGAAGCACTGCTTTACAGAACCTGAAGTGAAGTTCTCCGAGGCCTTTTTTCCGTTTAAATTATAACCACTACCAGTCATACAAAAAAAACAAAAAAACATGAATAATTAAAAAGAAAATGCTTAAAAAAACCCAGAAATATCAGATCCACAACTTCACAACGCTGTGCTGAGCTTGTAGATCTTCTGATTTCACTATATTTTAGAATTCGCGTAAGGGCTAGTATGATCTCCTGAGCAGGGCCCAAATGAGCTCTCAGACCTTCCGAGAGCCTTTATGTGAAACCCAAGTCGTAGCGTTATGGAAACACATCCAGAACCATGTTGAAACACATCCAGAACCATGTTGAAACACATCCAGAACCATGTCGAAACACATCCAGAACCATGTTGAAACACATCCAGAACCATGTTGAAACACGTTTCAGTGCACGGCGCGGTTCACTTTAGTCCCTAGTCAAAAAGAGCCTCAACAGACTGGGTTTAGGGTTAACTAGGGTTTTAATTAACTCCTCAAACGAGAGTTAATTAAGGTTAATGAACCCTCAACCAGGGTCATTTTAGGGTTTGTTAATAGTTTACAGCTGGATGAAGTCTCTGTGAAGCGCCAGGCCCTCGTGCCGCCTCATCAGGTCGGGCATGCCGAGCGGCCCGCCGTCGTGCCTCCTCAGGTCGGGCATGCCCGCCACCATGGGCGGCAGGCCGCCGTCCTTCCCCGGCTTGACGCCGCCCAGGTGCACCTTCATGTGGACGTCGCGCGAGCGCTTCTCCTGGTAGCTCTTGCCGCACACGCGGCAGCTGTAGGGCTTCTCGCCGCTGTGCGTCAGCAGGTGCTTCTTCAGGTCGTTCTTGGTGACGAAGGCCTTCCAGCACAGGTGGCAGCCGAACGGCTTGTCCTTCTTGTGGAAGCGCACGTGCGTCTCCAGGTAGCCCTTGGTGCTGAAGCTCTTGTTGCAGATGCCGCAGCTGAAGGGCTTCTCGCCCGTGTGCGTGAGCATGTGCGCGTTGAGTCCGCCCACCTGCCGGAAGGCCTTGCCGCACACGTGGCACTCGAAGGGCTTCTCGCCGGTGTGGATGCGCTTGTGCACCTCCAGCACGTGCGCCGACGCCAGGCTCTTGCCGCACACGTCGCAGGAGACGCGCGCGTTCAGCTTGTCGTCCGTGTGGCTCTTGAGGTGCGTGGAGAGGGCGCCGTTGTCTATGAAGGCCTTGCCGCAGAACTCGCAGATGTACGGCCTCTCGCCCGTGTGGAGCTTGCGGTGGCGGCGCAGCGCTCCCGGCCTTGGGAAGCTCTTGTTGCAGACGGGACAGGTGTACGGCTTGACCCCCGTGTGGATCCGCATGTGAGTGTCAATGTTCTGGTAGGTCTTACCTGGAGGGGGCAACCATTATTAAATATTAGTGGACAATTAATTGTCATACAAATTACAGGTTACCGATTTAGGTGTGGTAAGTGTGGTTTTTGTTAATTTTTGCATATACAAAGAACAACCCCAAAAGCAATTGTCCAATGCCAATCCAAATAGTTTAGCAACCGTTGCTAAACTAGCTGTCAATGTTATTTTGCATGGCTGTGTTGTTGAACACATACACAGCTTCCCACCCAGGTGATGGCAATAATACTAATCAAATCACCGTAGTCTTACTGTGAATTACATGAAAACTCCTAATTAAACATTCATTGGTAAATTGATTGAGTTGGATAGTGTTTCTCCCTCTAACGTTTCCTCGTATTTCTAATTGATTGAAATAATGTCATGCACATTTGTCCAGTGCATAGCCTACTGCAAGCCTGATTGACTAGATTTAGAAGACATGTGTCCAGTGCATAGCCTACTGCAGGCCTGGTTGACTACATTTAGAAGACATGTGTCCAGTGCATAGCCTACTGCAGGCCTGGTTGACTACATTTAGAAGACATGTGTCCAGTGCATAGCCTACTGCAGGCCTGGTTAACAACATTTAGAAGCTTTTGGTACTGAAATGATCGATTATTTATAATGGAGAAATCCCATCATTTAACATGAATCTCAATGGGTGCGATCGGAAGCTTGCCATCTCTCCTCTCTTAGGTTCAAGGTTCAAGGTTGTCTTTATTTGTCTCCCTTTGGAGAAATTTGTGTTGGAAATTTGTGTTGGAGACAGAGTCACAGCTCTATACAAATAACATACATGTTCACATAAGAAAAGGAAAAACACCATGAAACACCCAACATACAAAACAGAGATATTGCACACATTCCCTTGATAAAGTGCAACTAGTCAATAAAGTGCATTCGGCAATCTCTGAATCTCTGATTGAGACAATAAAGTGCATTTGGCAATCTCTGAATCTCTGATTGAGTTAATAATATATAAACTATACATATATACTATACTATGCTATAATATGCTATACATTATGTACTATGACGTGCTAATGCTATGACTACATACAATGCAATTATAGTACTGTCTACATAACATGCTACAGTATAAGTCTGTATCAAATGCTATCTAAGTCTACAGAAATGCTATCTAAGGGGGTGGGGTAAGTGCTATGGGCCATGATGGAGTCTGAACAGGTGGGTTTTCAGACTACGCCAGAAGATTGGGAGTGATGTTGCAGTTCTGACTGCAATGGGAAGTGCATTCCACAGTTTTGGAGCCAGAAGGGAGAAGAGTTTGGGGCGTGTGGAGCGTTGTCCCGGCGTTTTTAGTGAGGGTACTTCTAGCTTACCATTGCACATTGGAACTTGCACAGGGCAGATATGTCAAATAACATAACCCATTAAGACCTGAGGCCGATTCTACAAATGCCAAATGAAGTTTTCAAACTTCTTAATGCCAAGGACCCCCAAAATGATATGTATTTGGCCGCAGACACCCATCTGAAAATGTTTTGTGCCAGGGAGGGACCCACAGAAGAGAAGATGTGTGTTATTTCTATAACACACATGAAACTATACTATATGTATAGGTTCATTATATATATATTCCACTGTTACGTTATTAGCTTACGCATGTTTCATGCTTTTTATGTGATGTATTCCCATGCTTTTTGTTCTTGCTTAATGTAAGTCGCTCTGGATTAAGAGCGTCTGCCAAATGCCTAAATTGTAATTGTGAAAACTATATTACTACTCTATATTCTGATAGAGAGCTTGTTCGGCAACAGGCTAGGGTTAGGGATCTCCCCAGTCTCTCCAGCTCTTAACATTTTGGGGCGGGAACCCCTTTTGGTGTTTAAAACATTATGTTATAATTTAGCTATTGAAAAAGAGCTTGTGGGTCTGCTATTTTTGAAAAATCGTGAAAATGTAGTGCAAAGCTTTCAATATATTCTTTCAGAGCCAACGCTTTTAACTCAAATATTTGCTTCTTATCTGGGGGGGTCCCTGGAACAACATATTTTCCGATGGGGGTCGGTGGCCGAATACATTTTGCGGGTCCTTGACAGGAAACTGTTTGAGAACCACTGCTATAGAAACATGAGATTTTCAGAAAATTGTCATGATTTAGAAATAAAGACCTTTTTTTTATTTCGACGTCAGGCCTAAATGGGTTAACCCACGAAGACCTGAGGCCGATGACGAATGCCTTCTAAAATCAGGTTTAGTTTTCTGAAAAAATATAATTTAGCTATATAAATTATATTGCTAAAATCAAAAATGGTTTTAAAGCTCAGCTCAAGACCCACTTCTACAACATTGCTTTTAATTGATCTTTTATTTTATTTTTATTTTTTGTTATTCATGTCCTCACTGTATTGCATTACTGCTTGTTTTTTGACGTTGCCTTGCTTTTCTTTTATTCTCCATTGTTCTGTAAAGCACTTTGAGCTGCATTTCATGTCATGAAAGGTGCTATACAAATAAAGTTTTATTATTATTATTATTATTATTAAATGTCTGTGCACGCCACTGTCTTTCTTACCGCACACGTGACAGATCTTGCCGCCGGTCTCGATGTGCGAGCGCAGGTGCTCCGTCAGACTCTCGTGCGCCGGCACTCGCTCCCCGCAGACGCCGCAGCGGGACTCGGGGTCGTTGAAGTGCCTCTCGGCGTGCTTCCTCAGGTGACCTTTGCTCTGGAAGTTGTCGCCGCACACCATGCAGCGGTGCGGCGGACACAGCAGGTCCAGGTCGTCGGGGTCGGGAGCGCCGCCGCCGACCTTGTCCATCTCCGCTTGTTCCAGCATCTGTTTAAAAGATGGCGGGAAAGACAAAGAACTCAAATGTTTTACTCAAGGTTGAAAGTGTCAATACAATAAAATAAAAAAAACTCTATTTACAAGTACAAGTCCGGAATTAATAATGTACTTGTGTAAGTACAAAAGTATTAGCAAATAGCATCAACATGTGCTTAACAGATGGTGGGGAAGACAGAACTCAAATGTTTTACTCAAGGTTGAAAGTGTCAATACTGCAATGTAAAAAAATAAAACTCTATTTACAAGTACAAGTCCGGAATTAAAAATGTACTCGTGTAAAAGTACAAAAGTATTAGCAAATAGCATCAACATGTGCTTAAAGGTAGGGTACGTGATTTTCGTTGGTTAAAATAATCTGTTAGGCCTGAAAAATAAATCAAGTATTCTGAAAGAATATATATTCAAAGATTTGTGCCGCATTTTCACGATTAAAAAAATAAATAGCAGACCTACAGGCTCGTAGCGCGCCACGAGCTTGTAGATCTGCTATTTTTCAATAGCTAAAGTATAACATAATGCTTAGTTAAAACACCAAAAGGGGTTCCGTTCAGAATGGGTTAAAAAGCTCTATAGTACTCATTGCTATAGGAGTCTCCAGCTTTTTATTAAAACAAAACAAAATGCAATTTCAGTTCGGGATACCAATGTTATCCAATCAGGATAGAGAACTCAGTCAGGAATCGGGATACAGATTAACTCAGAAAGAACAGAACACCCTGTCCGCCTTCCACAAATTTTATTGGTCGTCAGGTTTACAAAACAATTCCCTATTGGCTGTGTGTTAAAACCCAGAACTATATTTGGCCATTTCCGTGGAAATTCTTCTTTGAACAGAGACATAAGGGCAGAAACTTTAGTTGCCCAAGCAGAAACAAAAAGAATCACACCTGTGTGAAGTGAGGGGTGCTCTTATCATCAGGGGTGCTCTTATCATGACGTAACATGTCAATTTGCTCAGACACATATGACATAAACAAATTATCCTTTCATTGTCAATGGCGTTTAATGTTTGTGTTAGCACAAAAAGCCGATTTGCTCAGACACGTATGACGTAAAATCTCCTTTCATTGTCAATGGCAAATGTGACACGAGTTAGGACAAAAAGCTGTATATAGGTGGGGCTAGCACCCCTCAATAATGGTCTGTCTCCTCTGTTGACCAGATTACATGGAGCAGCAGGGACAAGCTGCCATTTGCACATGTTTTACATCATTTGGAAGAATAGTGTGCTTATGGCTTGGGTTGTGTGAGAGAGCGTTGTGGGTTTAATGACAGACATAAACACAGGTTCTTCAATTCCCCTACCTGGCAAGTGGCCTAGGCATTTATTAAATCAAAACTGTTCAAAAACCCAACTAAAAGTCTCTGTCCCTCTCTGGGAAATAAACAAAGGCCTCTGTCTGTAGAGAGATCTACAGTCTCAGGTCTGAACCATAGACTGTAACAAATATGGACAAAGCATTCCCCGGGTCTAACATGGACGTAAAATTAAGCCTGTAATTTCTTGCACTGTAAGTCGCCATATTTCTAGATCCGTTTGGGCCCAGCTGGCCATTGGCTGGCTCCGTTTGGGCCCAGCTGGCCATTGGCTGGCCCAGACAACGAGGCGGGACTTCCCCCCTTACTCTCCGTTGGTTTTTATTTTGACTGAACGGGGGGTGGCTCCCGTTCATAGACTGTAAGGCCCCTCAGAACATACGCGACTTTATGGTAATTTCTTTAATAAATGGGACCATAATTTTCCAAAAAGAATATTATGACATGAGAAATTAGACTTTAAACTAGTGACTGGATGCAGAAAGTATTCATGACCATGTTAATTAAGGTAATACAGTCTAGGTGAAGTTGGGCCCAAATACATGGGCCTCTATGGAGCTATGGGGTTTTTTTGGGCCCAATGACAGCACCACAACAGGCCATTATATGAACTTTCAGGAAGTCCCGATTTCCTTAGTGGCTTCACAAAATATCTGTCTGACTGCCCCCCCCTGGTATCGATACACTTTTAGACCGACATGTTTGTGCCAGCGTGGTTTTATTCGATTTCTTTCTTGATCGCCTCTTGTCTTGATTGTTTAAACATGACGTCATGAGCTGCTATGCTCGACGATAACAGGCGTGATAAGCCCAAAGCTAATTGATAACGGGGACTCAATAAGCTTAATTCGGGTATCATGTTTTCGAGCTCCATCCCTATACTTATGACAACACACACATAAAATAACATAAAAATCACTTACTGTACCTTTAAGACAGAATCTCCTCCATCCCCATCCTTGTCCAAGTCACCGTCGTCACCTCCCCAGGACGGGTGACCCCCACCTCCTCCTCCTCCTCCTCCTCCTCCTCCCATGTGTGACTTCAGACCTCCGCCCTTCCCGTACGCCTTGGCCTGACTGGTGCTGGCGTGTGCCGCTCTCTCGGCCACGTGCGTCTTCTTGTGTCTCCGGAGCGCGCCCGGGCGAGGGAACCGCTTGTGGCAGATGGAACAGCTGTATAGGCCGAAGGAAGCGAGGGCAGGTTCCGGTTTACTTGTTCAGCACATTTCATTTAACACGACCATTCAACAAACGCATCAAACATCAAATATTAAAGATGGAGTGCCGTGATTTTTTTCCACCCTAAAACATGATCATCAGGCCTTATTGTGATATATAAGGAGGTATGATTTTTTTCGAAAAAAGTGTACAGTATTTACAGACACGCCCACCAGTTCATTAAGTATGCCTGGTTTGCCTGGTGGGTGGTGATCCACCTGAACTGAAGCCGCACCCACAGCTGTAGTTGTATGATAAAGGGGGAGGGGTTAGGGGAGGGGCTGATAATGTGATGTCACTATATTACTGTTTATTTCCATGGCCCGTTTGACTGTCAAGGGTTCAGCCTCCAGGAAGAAACCCTAAATACAAAGTTAATACACCATTGCACATAAAAACGACTCCAGGGTGTCTAATGAAGTACTGTCACCTCATAGACACATGAAAAACTGGAAAGATTGTGGCACTCCATCTTTAAGTGAAATATCCTCATAAAGAGGTGAGAGTTTTAGCTGTACTACCTGTAGGGTTTCTCTCCGGTGTGTCGTCTCATGTGCGTCTCCATGTTCTGGAAGACCTTTCCACAGATCTTGCAGGGCCCGCTGGGCTCTCTGTGCGAGCGCAGGTGAGTGGTCAGGCCCTCGCCAGACTCAAACCACTCGCCGCACACCCCGCACGCGCACTGCGCCTCCTTGCAGTGGCTCAGCGCGTGTTTCCTCAGGAAGCCCTGACAAAATGACCATTTAAGAATCACATTATGTACATTAACCCATTTAGACCCGAGGACGATTCAACAAATGCCTTCTAAATCCTGACAGTTTTCTGAAAAAACCAAATGTTTCTATGTCAAGTCGTTCTCAAACATTTTCATGTCAAGGACCCCCAATAATATATGTAATTGGCCTCCGACCCCCATCTGACAATATGTTGTTCCAGGGACCTCCCCCCCAGAAGCAAAGATTTGAGTTAAAAATGAAAAATAATATATATTCCAAATTTGAAACAAATTTTCAAGATGAAAAACATTTAGCAGACCTACAAGCTCGATGAGCTTGTAGATCTGCTATTTTTCAATAGCTAAAGCATAACATAATGCTTAGAACACAAAAAAACAAAACAAAAACTGCATGCATGTGTATACAATGAACTTAGCATGGTACTTTTTGAACTATATAGAAGACAAACCTGTGGGAATCACTGAATGTCAATGAATGTGCAGAACATTAGTAACATAATAATAATAATAATAATAATAATAGGGTAAATGCCTATTTTGAGGTATAATTGAGGTTCCTACCTTGCTGTAAAAGGTGTCTCCACACACTCGGCAGTAGTAGTTGCCGATGCCCGGCTCCCTCTCCTGGTCGGAGGTGGTCTCACCACCACCACCGCCCTCCTTCCAACCGCTCCCCTCCTCCTCTTCGTCATCATCATCCTCACAGTGATCCTCCCCTTTATGAGTGTCTTTTATGTGTGCCTGCACACGCACACACACACACACACACACACACACACACACACACACACACACACACACACACACACACACACACACACACACACACACACACACACACACACACACAGTGAGTCTTTTCTATGAGCCTCACAGAGGATCGACAGAAAATGTAACCATTCAATCATTACACAGCATAGCAATTTTTTATTCTCTCTCTGTCAAGTCCGTATGTATACATATATATATATATATATATATATATATATATATATACGTACCCCCCAGCTAGGGGACGTTATTTGCCATATACAGACCCCAACGTATACTCCGTGTATATAATGGTTTGAGCCCCACAGCAGCGTTTAACATTCATCCGGTTGCTATGCGACGCCTCCGTCACCACCAGCTATGGGTCGTAAAATCTGATGTGCGTTTACCTCGGCTACAATTACAATTCATGAATGGATTTCGTGACGTAGACGATACCACAAGACCAACAGCACGAGGGGGGACTATCATAGGAGCCAACCAATCCTCCGAACATCTCTCTAGAATCTAGAGAGATAGATCTAGAGCAGGGGTTGAACATCTCTCTAGAACCTAGATAGATATATCTAGAGCAGGGGTTGAACATCTCTCTAGAACCTAGAGAGATAGATCTAGGGGTTTAACATCTCTCAGAGAGATAGATCTAGAGCAGGGGTTTAACATCTCTCTAGAACCTAGAGAGATAGATCTAGAGCAGGGGTTTAACATCTCTCTAGAACCTAGAGAGATAGATCTAGAGCAGGGGTTGAACATCTCTCTAGAACCTAGAGAGATAGATCTAGAGCAGGGGTTGAACATCTCTCTAGAACCTAGAGAGACAGATCTAGAGCAGGGGTTGAACACAGGGCTTAAAGCCAAAAACAATCCCAAGACTGAAAATGTTTTTTTGCAAATCTGCACTGATCTCATTAAATGACCCCTTTGAGATCCTCAGGACTGAAATCAGTCCCCAGGACTGAGAACTTTAAGCCCTGTGGACATCTCTCTAGAACCTAGAGAGATATATCTAGAGCAGGGGTTGAACATCTCTCTAGAATCTGGAGAGATAGATCTAGAGCAGGGGTTGTGCTTCTGGCATCTGGCACCTGCCACTTGAATTAAATATACTTGATTAATTGATGGCCTGCAGCTCAAACCCACAAAGCAATACTTTAGTTATATACAATGTTTTCTAATATATAAGAAACGCTTCCAATTCCATTCCACCGGCTTCCTTTCCCATTCCAAGTGTTGTTTGTCTTATATGCAACGCCATCGCCGCTATTTTTGGAAATTCTTTCATGGGCCACAAGGGGGCGCTCTGTGGGCCGCAAATGGCCCGCGGGCCGCCTATTGGGGTACCCTGGTCTAGACGTATTATAACTCTATGAGCCTCACCTGTAGCTCCTCTTCTCCTCTGAACATCTCTCCGCACACGTAGCAGACGCGCGGGTCTCTGGCGTGGATCTTCTTGTGTCTCCGCAGCGCGCCGGGCCGCGGGAAGCGCTTGTAGCAGACGGGGCAGCTGTAGGGCTTGACGCCCGTGTGGCGCCGCATGTGGGTCTCCATGTTCTGGAAGCTCTTGCCGCAGATGGAGCACGTTCCGCCGGCGCCGCTGCTGTCCGACCGGTGGGACTCCATGTGCTCCGCCAGCGCATCCCTGCCGTCCGGTGTGTCTCCGCACACGCCGCACACACACCTGGGAGGAGAGATGGGTTGATTTGAGGACATAAAATGACTGTACATATGAAGAAACTGTACTGTACTGTACTGTACTGTACATAAGCCCTCTGGCCTGTGCCACACACATAGCTGTCTATACTAGGAGTGGTTGCACCACTCACAAAGAGTCAGAGAGCACTTTCCATCACAGAGGCTTTATTTATAGATTAACCATTTAGGCCCGACATCGAAATTAAAAGAAATGTTTTATAAATCATGATAGTTTTCTGAAATACCTATGTTTCTACCTATGTTTCCAAATTTGCGACACGATTTAAAAAAAAATAGCAGACCTACAAGCTCGTAGCGCGCCACTCTGTGGCGCGCTATGAGCTTGTAGATCTGCTATTTTTCAATAGCTAAATTATAACAATTATAACAATTAAAACACCAAAAGGGGTTCCCGCCTAAAATGGGTTTTAAAGATGGAGTGCCGTGATTTTTGCAATCACGGCACTCCATCTCGGGGTCTTCGTCTGAATGAAAACATTCTGAACAACAGTCTGTGTCGAAACATTAAAGGACCACTTCACCACTTTTCAACCTATCTTCATATACTAACTAGGTCCTCACTAATAATGATGATAAAATGGCACACATTTTTTCTGTCTGTGTCTCATAGGAGGGCTGTGGGCAGTTCAGAAACCCCGTCCACCAGTGACATCATCGACGGGGAATCCAAGCTAATAGAAGCTGCAGGCTTTCTAGTGCTGAAAAGTTGCAATGCGAAAATCATTCTCACAATAATACAAATATCTTTGTAAAAAGATATAAAATCTGCCTTACGATGATGTCACTAGTGGACGGGTTTCTGAACTGCCCACAGTCCTCCTATGAGACACAGTCTGAGTAGGAAAGAAATTGTGCCATTTTATCATGAAATGAGTGAAGTGGTCCTTTAATCTATAAATAAAGTTGACTGGGATCTTTGCAAAGTTACAGTGTGCAGATTTATATTTTTGACTTATCCACCGTTGGTCCTACACCTGCCGTCCAGCAGATGTGCCAGTTTGATTATTTTCTTAAATATCTCATGCTCGCCGCGAAGGTCTGACCGATCACAGTAGCCGACCTAATTCAGCTAGTCAACAACATCTTGCTGGAAACAGTAAAGCCGAAACAATACAATACGGTCAGATCGGGAGAGGTCTTTTGTGACTTTTGTCCATCAGTCTACTTTGAGGCTCAATCAGGATTGTGGCCAGGAGGACTAGACTGAGCTGTGGACATTGCTCTTGCCTTTGTGTATGTTGTATGTTCTTCTCTGTTTTGTGTTATGTCAAATGTGTGTATACGTGTTGCATACAAGGCTGCATAAAAGGGTTAAGATGCCTCTCGGGCGCCTCCCTAGGGAGGTCCTCGACGCACGGCCCACTGGGAGGAGACCCCGGGGCAGACCAAGGCGCAGTTGGAGGAAACACATCGACTCACTGGCCTTGGAACGTCTCGGAATCCCCCAGGAGGAAGTCACTAATGTTGCTCTGGAGAGGGAAGTCTGGAGCTCTCTGGTGGAGCTGTTGCCCCCCGCGACCCGACTACGGATAAGCGGTTGAAAATGCATGGATGGATGGATGGACAAGGCTGCTGGGTTGCAAGACAAATTTGAGTGCAGACTGACAATAAATTACTGCATCATAAACCGGTCTGAGACCATTATTTTGAAGGCACACCGGGACACGAGACGTGAACGAGATGTAAAAAAAAAAAAAAAACTAAACAAAAACACGCTGTGTGTCTGTAGTCTGTAGTCATTCTTTTCAACCGGAACATACATTTTGTAACCGCGATCATCGGTTCTGTAGTTATGGAACATTGAATAAAGCTTGTTTTGACCAAAAACACAATCTGGGAAAATAATCCGAGATAAATGCATTTTTCTAAATCTGATAACGTGGAGGCAGGACGGCAAGAGACATTTTCACTTCCTGTTAATTTCCGGTTGTATCCGTTGCTTAGCAACCTAGAACCATTCACACGTTGGCGAAGAGAACGCCATCTGTCATAAACCACTGAAAAGACCACATGACGGAGATGAAGCGTTGGATTAGACTGGACGTAGATCTCCGTCAACGGCAGGGAATGTGTTTTAATTACCCAGCATTGTCCATGTGCGTATCGGCTGCGTGTTTAACGAGGTTGGTTTTGTGTCGGAAAGCTTTCTTGCAGAGCAGGCAGCTGTGGTTGGGTCGCTGGCCGCGCCCCCTCGTCCTCTTATAGGTCCGTTTGGCCAGGGCTCCGCCCCCCTGGCCGTCAATGTCGTTGGATTGGCCGATGGAGCAGGACGACGACAGGGCGTCGCCTCCGGGTGGCACCGTCGCACCGTGGTTCTGGTGCAGCGGCAGAGACTGATTCTGATCACTGCCCCCGTATGGTGGGAGCTGGAACTGCAGATCTGGAGACAAAAGATACAAAAGGCATAATTATAAAACAAATAATAAATTCAAAATAACAGGCATATTTATCAAGAATAAAGATGTTTATGAATAATATATGAACATCATGAACTGAAGCTGTCCATCCTTTTAACAGATAAAAATGAATGAGAAATGATTTCCAGACTTTAACTGTCCAGACAGACAGACAGACAGACAGACAGACAATGAGGTAAGGTGCATGTCAAATCCTCAATGTTCATGTTTTGTATAAAGGGAACCAAATGAACCTGCAAGGGTGCATTTGGTTACCATTTGCAGACTCTTCTGAGGGGGGATGGGTGTGATGTGACTCGTTGTAGGGTGTGTGTTATGGGGGAAGGGTGGATCCTTATGGGTCCATTTGGTTCCATTTGCACTCTCTTCAGAAAATGCATTTTCAGGTGGGTCCCCAATTTCATCCAAATCAGGATGGACTTGAGAGTATCCATTTATCATCTTAAATGTCAGTGTTCCAGTTCTGAATTTGTCGGCTAATTGTTTCACTTCCAAATTCACTTGTTTAGCCTGTATCGCCTTGTAGCAGTCTACTATACAGACTGTAAGTCAAATGGACTCGAGATCAGTCGATTTGAAACTTAAGGTATCAAAATGTTGCTGAATGCCATGCTCTGAAGCGTTATTCATAGTCTGGAGTTTCGGTGGTGAGGTGACCACCGAACTACAACATGACGTCACTGAGCCGTGGTGAAGAGCAAACCACCGCCTATCTCTCTGTTTTTACTCACCACTGCTCTACGTTATTTCAGCTCAGGTTGGTCACCTCACCGAAAATCCAGACTATGAATGAGCCTTGAGTCAGACATTCAGGCAGACAGACACCGTATTGACAGTCGGCTACTACGGTTTGACGTTTGCTTTTCAACAACACACACATGAAGTTCACACGTGCATGTTAAAATCATTTGAGAAATCAAAGCAATAAAGCACAATAAAAAAGGAGGCTCACAGGACATAGGCACATGGTTATACTTAAGTTTAAACAGTGGTTAAACTTAAACTTTAACTAAAAAGTAATTAGACTATTTTTGATTATCGTATCGTTCTTCTCATTTAATGTTACATTGATAAACAAACTGCAAGCCTGCAGCCTTCGACAGCTGCGATACACACAGAGCCATAATTCCATTTTGTTTCAACTAATGATCAACAATGTGTTTATCAATATTATAGAATGATTAGCAAAATTTGCCACAGCGGCCTGTCGTTTCAGGTAGGCTACTCGCCACATTGTGCACTCCGCAAAAGTCATCCAACATTATCATGATTTTCAATTGATAACATAGTCATTCTATCCTGCATATCCATTATCCTATGATTTAGGTGGAGAATGAGCACGCATGCTTTTTCCATGGTGAAAACAAAACCGAAAAGCAGCCAAGCCAGCCATCATAGAATATCAGAAGTTTATTTTTAACAGACCTTTACATTATAAACGACTTTGGATAATAGCAGGCCAAAGTGCTTACAAAACTATAGCCTGTAACGCTCAGTGTTAATGTATATTTTGCTTTAACCCATTTTGGGCAGGATCCCCTTTTTGTGTTAGCATTATGTTGCTTTAGCTATTGAAAAATAGCAGATCTACAAGCTCTCGGTGGCGTGCTATGAGCTTGTAGATCTGCTATTTTTCAATAGCTAAAGCAACATAATGTCTGCTATTTATTTTTAATCTAAGAACGACTGACATAGAAACATAGCTTTTTCAGAAAACTGTCAGGATGTAGAAGACATTTTTAGAATCTGATCTCAGGTCAAAATGGGTTAAGAGAATAGCTGACACTACAGCTGATGAAAGTGTTCACGCAACATTCTTTCCACCTTCTGGCGTTTGAATGAAAGCCACACACACAAACGGGCACACACAGTCGCACACACTTCACTGTCTGCATTTTGAGCTGCAGACATACATACTAGCCTACCATACAGTCTGTACACAGAATAAAAACCAACATACGACAGAAGGAAATGTAGCCTACTGCTCCTTGCAAAGGCTAAACACTAAAACAGCAAACCAGAGAGATCTACCACCTCTTTCTGCCCCCTCAGCCCCACTCCGCTGCTATTGACAATTTGACGTCTGGGAACCAACTGAGCTAGCCGTGCACACACACACCTCACACACTATAACACAGAGATAACACACTATGGCCCTTATTTATCAACGCGGTGTACACCCAAAATTGGGTGTACACCGCGTTGATAAATAAGGGCCTATAAATCACTGAGCTGGCCGTGCACACACACTTGTTAATACAGACTCTTTCCAACACTTATATCAATGCCAGCGTTGGGCCAGTGTGTTCGAGCTTAACCCATTTTGGGCAGGAACCCCTTTTGGTGTTTTGACTAAGCATTATGTTATACTTTAGCTATTGAAAAATAGCAGATCTACCTACAAGTTCATAGTGGCACGCTATAAACTTGTAGGTCTGCTATTTTTGAACAATCGTAAAATAAATCTTTGAATATATATTCTTTCAGAGCAAACTTTTATTTTGTGTTAAATGTCACAGACATTATTTTATTTTTTTCTGTTTGGGGATTTTTCCCCTCCAGAATGTGTGCAAATGGAACCAAATGGACCCTAATGGAGCCAGGTACATTTGATCTAAAAGGATCAAAAAGCCATCTTGCATTTGGTCTCTAGACTTTAATGACGCAATTTTGTCCTAAGTGCAGGAAATGGCTTTAAATGGACTTCTGAAAGAAAAGAGAAAAAAAAACCACAATCACTGCAAAATCCTCCGTGTTGATTCAACTCAGATGAGTGTACAAATGGAACCAAATGGACCCGTAAAAGGGTCCAGCCCTCCCCATCACACCCATCCTTCAAAAAGAGTCAACATCACACCCATCCCTCACAAGAGTGTAGAAGAAAATGGAACCAAATGGACCCATAGGGGTCCATTTGGTTCCATTTCTACACTCTTGGGAGTTAAATTAACACTGAGGTTTTGCCGTGTGCACCCTCCCCCTTCCCAGTAAAACATCCTGAGGAATGCAATAAAAGAACACCTCTTAAAATCCATCTGGTTCTGCCCACACTGTAAAAATCCTCAGCGTTAATTAACCCATTTCTGACTCTCTCCGAGGCCCCTTTTCCACCGGAGTTGAACCAGTTATACAATTTGTCAATTTGTATTGCATTGTATATTAACCCATTTTAGACGTGAGGCTGATAAAAAAAAAAAAAAAGTCTTCTAAATCCTGACAGTTTTCTGAAAAACCTACGTTTCTACGGCATGTCAGTGGTGCTCAACCTTTTTCATGTCAAGGACGCCCAGAATTATCTGTATGTGGCCGCGGACCCCCATCTGAAAATAGGTTGTTCCAAGGACCCCCAGAAGCAAAGATTTGAGTTAAAAATGTTCGCTCTGAAAGAATATATATTCAAAGATTTGTGCCACCTTTTCACAATTTTGTAAAAGAAAAAGCAGATCTACAAGCTTGTAGCGCAGCACTCGGTGCCATGCTATGAGCTTGTAGATCTGCTATTTTTCAATAGCTAAACTTTAGCTATTGAAAAATAGCAGATCTAGAAGCTCATAGCGCTTTAGCTGTTAAGTATAACATGAACCTAAATGAAGCATTTAGGCCTGGCGTAACAAATGTATTTTTAAAATGTATTTTTTTCTGAAAAACCTCATGTTTCTATATCAGTGGTTCTCAATATTTCATGTCAAGGACGCCAAAAATTATATGTAATATGCCGCCGGCCCCCATCTGAAAATATGTTGTTCCAGGGACCCTCCAGAAACAAAGATTTTAGTTAAAACTGAAACTCTGAAATAATATATATTCAAAGATTTGAGGCACATTTTCACGATTTTTCAAGAATAGCAGAGTGCCACGCTATGAGCTTGTAGATCTTCTATTTTTCAATAGCTAAAGTATAACTTAATGCTTAAAAGTTAAACACCAAAAGGGGTTCCCGCCCAAAATGGGTTAAAAACCAAAAGGGGTTCCTGGCCTGAATGGGTGAATACAAATGAATATGTATTTGGCTGCGGACCCCCATCTGAAAACATGTCGTGCCAGGCAACCCCATAAGAGAAGATCTGTGATTCAACAAAAGTGACAAATCATTCCAAAGCATGTCTAAAAAATGTCTCCAAAATAGCCGGTCTACAAGCTTCATCTGCCGTGTTGTTGAACTTGCAAGCTTGTAGATTGTGCTTCTTGTTCAAGATTCAAGATTGAGGGCCGTATTTTCATCAGTGCTAAACACCTTACCTCTAAACTTCTTTGCCTTTTGTTACTATTTTGAAAAACATATTCAAATTGTTCAACTAGCCGATCTACATCAACACGTTGTGAGCATTCAACACGTACACGACACGTTAGCTCCGCCGAAAATAGGGCCCAAAGTGCCTAAAGTTCTAAACTACTGTATTCCTCATCTTGCTGGGCACCACCTGGAGGCTGGAACACCCTCAAGGACGAGTGTGAGACGCCGAGGAAGGCCTGCGTGCCGAAACGCGTCCGTTTCTCTAGGTGCACTGCTGCTGCATGTGTTTTCATGAAATTCTCATGAAAACTCAAACTTTATACAATAGAGTGCAGATATTCCCTTTTTCCATTACCCCCTCAATGACTGCCTGGGGGTCCCCAAGGCCCCCCTCAATGACTGCCTGGGGGTCCCCAAGGCCCCCCTCAATGACTGCATGGGGGTCCCCAAGGGGGGCCCCCAGGCACTTTGAGAAACACTGCTTTACTGAGCTTTGACGACAGCAACAACAACAAATTCATCTTCTCCTAAATAGGCGGCAGGCCTGTCAAAATTTGAATCATTACACAATCGTCGAATCACAATTATTTGAGATCATCTGTACAACCACGGTCTGATACTGTTGTACTGGGAGCTGACCAGTACAACCACAGTCTGATACTGTTGTACTGGGAGCTGACCAGTACAACCACAGTCTGATACTGTTGTACTGTTGGAGCTGACCAGTACAACCACAGTCTGATACTGTTGTACTGGGAGCTGACCAGTACAACCACAGGCTGATACTGTTGTACTGGGAGCTGACCAGTACAACCACAGTCTGATACTGTTGTACTGGGAGCGGACCAGTACAACCACAGTCTGATACTGTTGTACTGTTGGAGCTGACCAGTACAACCACAGTCTGATACTGTTGTACTGGGAGCTGACCAGTACAACCACAGTCTGATACTGCTGTACTGGGAGCTGACCTGTACCACCACAGTCTGATACTGTTGTACTAGGAGTTGACCAGTACAAAGACAGTCTGATACTGTTGTACTAGGAGCTGACCAGTACAACTACAACCACAGTCTGATTCTGTTGTACTAGGAGCTGACCTGTACCACCACAGTCTGATACTGTTGTACTAGGAGCTGACCTGTACCACCACAGTCTGATACTGTCTGATACTGTTGTACTAGGAGCTGACCAGTACAAAGACAGTCTGATACTGTTGTACTAGGAGTTGACCAGTACAAAGACAGTCTGATACTGTTGTACTAGGAGCTGACCAGTACAAAGACAGTCTGATACTGTTGTACTAGGAGCAGACCAGTACAACCACAGTCTGATACTGTTGTACTAGGAGCTGACCAGTACAGCCACGGTCTGATACTGTTGTACTAGGAGCTGACCTGTACCACCACAGTCTGATACTGTTGTACTAGGAGCTGACCTGTACCACCACAGTCTGATACTGTTGTACTAGGAGCTGACCTGTACCACCACAGTCTGATACTGTTGTACTAGGAGCTGACCAGTACAGCCACGGTCTGATACTGTTGTACTAGGAGCAGACCAGTACCACCACAGTCTGATACTGTTGTACTGGGAGCTGAGTCAGCTGACCACTACAAAAACAGTCTGATACCATTCATTGGCCAACCTTCACTGGAGCACTGTGCCTTGCTCAAAAGGCACTGTCTTCAACAGTGTTGAAGTGAGCTTAATGACCCTTAATCCCTTCACAGGTTTCCCTGCCGGTCCAGGGAATCAATCTTTCGTCCACAAGCACACTTTTCTAACCTTTAGGCCACCGCTGCCCCGCACCTCAGTCACAAATACAACAAATATAGTTGACTAAATAATAAGCCGCTTTCTTTCTCATCTGAAAGGGGGGAGTTTCCCCAGTTGGACGTAGCGTGTGGAATGAAGTGAACACGTTATTCCAACCAGTTCAGTTCCCCTCCAACAGGCTGACCAGGGGGAGGCAGTTTAGAGACCAGGATTACTGCATGTTTTTTGTGAGGGTACCTACCCTAGGGGACACGGGGAGAACATGCAAACTCCACACAGATTATCTGTGTGGAGTTTGCATGTTCTCCCCGGGGTTGACACTAGGGCCCATCTGTGACAGATAGGCCCTAGTGTCAACCCCACCTAGGGTATGGGGCCTGGGCACTGATGACGCGGAGAACACACCCCACAGTGCCCACAGCATCCCCAGCAGGAATCAAACCCAGGACCTTCTAGCTGTGAGGTGACAGCGCTACCGACTGCACCACCATAATCTTGTTCTTATGATGTTTACAAACACTCAGGTTCGATTCCCACGCCACTCTAGTTTCTGACTCTCTCTCTCTCTGTTTACACTGTGACTGTCAATAACAGGCAAGAAAGGAATCACTACAATGAGATGCCAAGTGGGCATTATACAATTACAAATGCATTATTGCAATATAAAAATAATAATGCACATTACAACATAGATACGTAGGCTATAATAAATGTATTGACTGGTGGTTGAATGGACACCTACTGCACAGTCCCAGGACAGTAGGCCTACTGATACAGTACAGTAGGCTATGTAAGTAATACGTAAATTAACTGGTTTTGAGTGCAGTATGTATACTGGTACCAGTACAGTATAATCAGTATAAAATGGCGTCTGGTCCTCCCAGTGGGTAATATATATAAATATATATAACTACATTACACTGCGTCGTACCACTGTGCAAGTGCACAAAAAGAGCAGATCTACAAGCTCCCAACGCGTCGGTTGCGAGGCATCGATAGCTTGTAGATCTGTGCTTTTTTTCCGCTCGAGATTGTAGTAGAGAGAAGGGGGAAAAAGAGGAAAAAATAAAAACTAGCGACACCTACCGCTATGCATTATGGGTCTATGTGCAAAAGAAAAAAGAAAAGCGATAAATCAACAAAGCGGCATTAAAAAAAATATACAATCATTATGAACACTAAAATAAAATAAAGCATTGTTAAAAACCTGGTCTGTGCATCTTGTTGTGCGGCTTGACCACGATGTCGAGCAGCTGCGCCTCGTACACGTCCATCTCGCGCTGCACCAGACCCACGATGATCTCCGCCGCGGCGGACAGCCGCTCCGACACGAACAGGCGCACGGACACCGTGGCCTCGGCGGCCCCGGACCCTTGCCCGAGGAGCCCGGCTCCGCCGCCGGGGCCCCCGCCGGGAGGCCCCTGTCCCCCGGCAGGACCGCCGAGCCTGCCGCCGCCGCCCCCGGGGTGGTGGTGCTGCTTCTCCATGACGGACCAGATCTCGTCTCCCACCAGGGTCAGCTGCTCGTTGACGGAGAGCCGCAGGCTCTGGATCTTACACATCTTTAGCCCTTCGATCGACATCTTGGTTTGTTGTTTTTATATTTCCTTTCTTGTTATTGTTTTTTTTGTTTGTTTTGTTCTCCTATAAATCCAACACTGCGGCGGCGACGAGAGGAGAGCCTTTGTTCCTCCTCCTCGCTCTCTCTCTCCTACTCCTGGGTCTGCCAGGGTCTCTCTCTCGTCTCGCGCTGCTCCTCCTCCTGAAGGAAAACAACCCAACCCACCAAACACTAATAGTTCCTTCCGGGATCGATAGTATACTGCACTGCGCATGCGCGGTACACCCCATCCATCCATCCATCCTTAGAGGAGGAACCACCAGAGCCGACTCTGGGAGGAACTGATGATGATGATGATGGGTTTATTTAATTTGTTCGTTTTCTGGTGGTCAGGTGGACCGTGGAACTTACTGCAGTGAAGGATTTCCCCCATGCATTCACCACCAGGCCGGCCACTGTCATACCATGTGCCCATTGAAGGGACCATAGGAAGCCCTGCTATGTTTCACCAGTTTCAATTGAAACAGGCCTCCACCCTCAGGGGGGCCTCCGTCTCCGAGCTACGACTAACCGCCAGACGTCATTCAACCCCCCACCACCCTTGGCCCTCTCTCTATCTCTCACACTCACTCGCTGACTTGCTCTCTCCCACAATGTTAAAGTTACACCTTATTACCTGTTAATAACCTGGGTAAAATGTGCAGCATTGGGAGGTAAATGGGAGACACTTTATTGTGAAGGGGCAACAGGATGAGAGGTGATGTTGCTGCGTAATTGTCGAGAGTAATGGCTGCGAGCGATATTGAACAGTCACAACTATGTGTCAATACGCCTGTATCAACATAATAAGTATGTCATAGGTATATATGGGGGCCTCATTTGGTCATGAAATGGGCGTCCAGATTCCTAAGGTCGCCCCTGGAGGGCACACCGGGACAGTGGCACACAGGGTATCATGTTTTCAAATAGAAGTATTTTTTGAGGGGCGCAAGCCCCTCTTATGTCCAGCTTTCCGTGTTTGTGAAACATTGAAGAGAAAAGTGAGGACAGAAAACTGAGAAAAGTGAAGACACAAATTGTGATTGGCCGGAATGAGTTGTGATGATTTGATTGGCTGAGCACGGAACGTGATGTACATGATGTATGATAATAAGAGCGCCCCTCACTTCACACGGGTGTGATTTTTTTAGTATGTAGTTACATATTTAAACACCCAAACCTAAATCCACAATGTAGTTAGATTATGCTACCTCACACTTTGCCACCATGGAGCTACATTTGGCAGCACTGACTGGATATATGAAATTATACACTTAATGGCCTTTTGAGTGGGCGTGGTTGAGTCTCCCCGTCCCTATAGTGGCAAGAGTGAACAGCTTCCACTCAGCTACCATCAGATCAAACAAGGCCTGATCAGTGATCACTGCAACACTTTACTTTAAAAGTGCAATCAAATATACACCCTATGAGGCCTTGAATTCAGAGATTTTGTTTGTCGCATTCCTACGGCAATAATTTGATGACTGGTAATAGTCATAGAGGTAGAAAACTACACCAGTCATTCATTAATATTGGCTCAGGACATGCGACATAAACAAAACAATCTCCATGAATTCAAGGCTTAACATAGATGGAGTGTTGAATTCAATTGAATGGAAAATAAGTATTTTTGGAGGGTGAACTTTAGGAAGTAGTTAGGAACAAAAAACAAAAAACTGTTACAATAATGGAGGCGCGCCATCTGTAGTGGACATGAGCCACTGGAAAACTATACTATCATATCAGTTTATCTTTAAGTCGTGGCAAACGGTGGCATGACACGGAACTATACATTTAATTAATTCTTTACCATCAACTGCTATTTCCCCTACCATAAGCCCTCAATGGGGATTGGGTGTTTATGCTAATTTGCTTATTTCCATCTAAATAAGTATTAAAGTGTGCCGCTTTGATGATTTTTTGAGCGATGGAAATAAGCAAATTAGCACAACACCCCATAGCCCATTCAATTTGAGGGATTCAATGCAATTCATTGAGGGCTTATGGTAGGGGAAATAGCCAATAATGCGCTTTTGCACAAAATAACACCTGGACCTCTCTGGTAGGAGACGTAACAACTACAAATAAAGGTAAGAAAGCCTTCTAGTATGGAATTCTCCTTAGAGGTTCTCAGGAGACAGACACCGTCATGTGAAAGTCGGTAAAAGCTAAATCAGAGTTCACAGAGCATACAAGGTCAACTCCAAGGATAGAAAATGTAATCAGATGAGCCTGGCTGATCCAGTGTTGTGGCTGAGCAGTTCGCCTTCCACTGCACTGTAAGCACCATGCAGGTGGCCTCTTATCGATGAGGACAGTGGTTCTCAAACGTTTTCATGTCCAGGACCCCAAATTAACAGATTCGGCACTGGACTGAAAGTATTTGGTGCCAGGGAGGGACCTAGCGCTGGCTCCAGGGAGGGACCTAGCGCTGGCTCCATAGAAGGCTATGCGACTCCCCATTCCCTGCCGCCGCATGACATGCAGCACAGCCTCTCGACTTCTGCTAAAATAAAAACAACGATTTCGCTACTCACTATATACAAAGATGGTTCTGTGATGAAGATAGCCAACTTTCCCTAGTGGACGGCTGGACGCATCCCCACCTCACGTATTTTGGCCAGAAAGATATATTGATTTGCTAAATATATTAAGACTCACCCAAATACTGGTTGCATTTCTGCTTGGTTTTATAATGTCAACACAACAGGCTCTGAACAGTAAACATTTACGACTTCTTTCTAGTGTGGAATATTAGCAATAAAGATGTTTAACCCTCGTAGTGGATATATAATCTAGAAGTCTATTCAGGTGATTTATAAAGACACAGACCATTAATAGTCTTACAACTCAACATTCACAACATACTGGATCATTAATCCACTGAGCAAACAACCTCCTCATCACCAAGGTTGCTGACGAGTGAAAACCTTGTTCGTGTCCAAAACAGTTCCTTTAACTATTATTTTGTCAAAATTGTTTAGCTGGGATTAACAAAGGTCTCCTTTTGTTTCTTTCTCTCGTGTTATTCCCCTCCTCTTTTCTTCTCTTTAGCACCGTCTGCAGTCTTCTCCTCGCTGTGATCTCCAGCATGAGTGTTCGTATCAATGTTCATACTTTCTTTTTCGTTTCACCGTCTTCTCCGTAGTGTCGTCTCCACTGTTCTCCACAACATTATCTCCGCTCTGTCGTTTCCTTCCCCTCCTCTTCTCCGTAGTGCCATTGCCGCTGTGAGTGCTGTTCATGTGAATGTTCAGGGACCTTTTGGCTTGGAAGCGGCTGCCGCAGACGGTGCATACGTAGGGTTTCTCCCCGGTGTGCGTCAACTCATGCCTCTGCAGGTCCACGGCCTGCATGAAGCCTTTACCGCAGCCGATTACCCGACACATGAAGGTCCTCTCTTTGTTGTGGAACTTCAGGTGTCTGTCCCGGACATGCTTCTGGAGGAAAGCCTTGCCACAGACGTCGCAGGCGAACTTCCGCTCGCCGGTGTGGATCCTCATGTGCATCTTCAGAGATGACTGGAGTGGAAAATCCTTGCCGCACTCTGCGCAGCTAAACGGTTTCTCACCGGTGTGGACTCTCATGTGCATGTCTAGAGCGGAGTTAGAGGGGCAGCCCTTCCCACACACGTGACACACGTGGCTCAGCTCTATATGGGACTGCAGGTGGACCGAGAGACTGTGCGTGTCCTCGGTTTGATGGCCGCACAGACCACAACACAACGATGATGACGATGGCGATGACTCCTTGACACAAAAAGGGGGGGAAAAACAACATTACACCGGAACACCTTATATTATGTCAACCTTATATTGCTATATACGTGGTTCTCGTTTAGTTTTTTCCTGTCAAGCACGCCCCAGAAGCAAAGATTTGTTAAAAGTTAAAAGTGATAACTTTAAAAAGATATGTCCAAAACTCAGCTGCCCGTCTGCTCACCAGTACACGCTCCAGAGACCACGTTACACATTCTGCTCACCACCTGCAAAGAATACAACAACCTGGCTCCCCCCTACCTCTCTGATCTTATGCCCCCCCCCCCCCGCCTCCTCGGCTCCAGTGAAGCCAACCTCCTGGAGGTAGAGTACCGCACCTTGTGTCACAACTTTTCTATTTTTTTAATAGCTAAAGTATGAAATAATAGTTAAAGTGATTAACATCTAAAATCTAAAATGACACACACAGATGCCTCCCTGGTTCTAATAGGTTAAAAACAACAGTAGTTGACTCAAGGTGCTTTCCATTCAAAATATCATCATAAACACCTCATAAAATACAACATAGTAAAATAAATATATACCTAAAAATCATAAAAATACAGCATAATTAAAATAACATAAAAATACAGCATAATTAAAATAACATAAAAAAGCAATACTATAAAAACTAGAGTTAAAATACATTCACTGATCAAAATAGACCATAAGTTAGTTGCCCACACACTAATCTCTCAAGAACAGATTCTGAGCTGAGGAAACAAACAGCACAGGGCACTGTTTTTCCTTTTTTTGCCAATGGGTTTCCATATTGTCCACAGACTGACTGTTATGTGACAATAAAGCTTGATTCCCATTCTTATGGGGTTGGCACGATCATAAAAGATATCGTTGTGCAAATAATTGTGATATAATGATTTCATTATGCCATTATATAGACAGAGTATACGTTGGGGTGCGTATATATATATACAGACCTGGGATATGACGCCACCTAGCGTCAGGGTCCGTATATATATACGTAAAAAAAGAGTCAAGTAAACAAATAAATTACTCAACACGGTCGTTAGGCCTAAAAAAAAAAAAATTGGTTTCCGATTGGCTGTCATTTTTGGGCTGAGTAGGTAGGGAATTTATTTTATTTTATTTTTTATTTTATTTTTTCGTGGGAAGGATGGGTAGCAAGGAATTTATTTTATTTTATTTTACTTATTTATTTTTTCGTGGGAAGGATGGGTAGCAAGGATTAAAAAAAAAAATCCTACGGCAATGATGGATAGGCTTCTACATATTTCATATTTTGGCTATGTGAAATAACTGTGGCAGTTTTAATGGTTAATACAACTTTACATTGTTTTCATTACACAGTGGCATATACCTGGAGTAGAGGCAGCAGGTTTAGAAAATAGGGTTGCTGATATTTTCTGCTGCCCTGCGGTTGGCTTTTGGCTTTTTTTTGGTGGCATTTTAATGTGCGGTGGCAGTGGCACCACAACACACACGCAACAGAAACACAACAATATCGGCGTGTGTTATTCAATGTGTGTTTGTGTTTCCCATTGAACCGGGTCTGCATGTCACGTTAAAACATGTTCCCCTGAATATTTCTGTCGGAGGCAGCGCGGTTTAGTTGAGAGAGTTGCGACATCTCCGTTCACTGCTTATTCGTGGGGCTGCATGCGTCATTGATCAGTCCATTGTCGTCACTCTCTGTCTTTAAACAGCTCTAGTCTAGAGGCTGCGCTCCGCTCCCCGGTCAGAGCTGAGCAACATGGCGGCGCACAGCGCGCTGTGTTGACAGTGTTGTTACAAACGATAGTGGTTCTACAACTATTCCTACTTGGATTACATTTTTTATAACGTAGGATGAGGTCGCGTGTCCTGATGGTCTCATCAAAGAGAATTTTAATGATCAAAGACCTTTTTGGTCTTGACTCGGTCGTATTCTGAGCTTTTTTTTTTTTTTTTTTCACCAAATGCCAATAAAATAATATGGGTCGCGCATATTTAATAGAGTCGGTCGGCAACCGGAAACCAAAGTTGTTGTTTTTTAGGCCTTACCAACATATAAAAATAAATAATGTACTGTGGCCGATATAGGGCTTATTTAGTAATAGCCAATCTACAAACTTGGAGCTTGTAGATCTGCTATTTCTGCCATTCCCATTTTTTTGTCATTGTGATAACCGCGATTATTTCAATAAAATTGTGAACGGGCGATTACGTAACAATGGTGACGGCAGGGGGGGTCTTACCTTCGCGTGCGTCCGGACGTGTTTCAGAATGTCTTTCTTCATGGAAAACTCTTCTCCGCAGGCTTTGCACTTATAAGCGGGGTGCTGTCTGGGGCGGCCCGCCTCCGGCTGCTCCTCGTTGTCGGGACGGTGTGTGGTCCTCTGGTGGCGCAGGAGCTCCCGCCTCGTGCGGAACTCTTCCCTGCAGACGGCGCAAACGTGCCGGTTCCTGTAGTGTTCGGCGGCGTGTCTATCCAGAGACTGCCAGTGGTAGTACTCCTTCTTGCACACCTTAGACAGACAGAGACATTTATTAAACCCAGGGCTGAACTCAATCACATGAGGGAGCACGGCAGTTTGAGTACAGACACGCTCTGCATCAGGCAGGATGACTGTATAGAGCAGGGGTAGGCAACCTGAGAGGGTGATCACTGGCACACTGGCATAAGTGTGAGAAAAACCATGGAGAGTTCTAGATTAGGAGATACGAGCCATTCCTTCTGAGTCGTAAACAAGGAAGTGAAAGGGCAATGCGCATGCGCGGAACAGCAAGGAGTACGGTGCAGATGGAGAGGCCACCCAAAAAACAAACAAATAAAAGCGACTTTTTTTTATATCAATAAAAAAGCCCTAGACGTGTCACGTGTATACACGTCCAAGGCCACCTACGGTTTGATTAGAAAGGACAATTGTGTTAATTGCAGTAAAACATCTGGGTGTGAATGTGACATTAGAGACCAGGCCCATTGGATCTGTAGGGTTTAAATGGAACCTACCTTACACTGGTGTGGTTTCTCCACCTGATGAACTGTCATGTGGCGTGTCAGGCATACCTTCATTCTGAATGTTCTGCCACACACCTCACAACTGAATGGTTTCCCTCCTGTGTGCAACAGTGACATTTTAGCTCGAAATTGGACCATATGAATACAATTGATATTTCACTTCTCCTTTTAGGCTTTGTAAAGCACTACTGTCTACTACCCCAAGCTCACACCTCCGGTCGAATCACCCAGAGGGTACTACCAAGCCACGCCCTGGAAACCCCCAAGTCGCACACCAAATGCCTTGATAGGAGCTTTCTCCACTCTGCTATAAGGACATGGAACAGCGTTCCCCCTGCGGTTGTTGGAGATATTACATCTAGCAGTGTTCACGCCTTCCAGAAGAGGTTGAACCTCCTCAGTATGTGACTGTAATCCCACAAAGCTCAAGGACTGTTATTCATCCAACATTCAGTTTAGACATACTGTACGCCTGACTGAGTAGCTGCAGATCATTGATAGGCTCTTTGAATGGGGTGCAGTCCTTAGTTTAGACAGTTTTTGGTTTAACTAGTCATTGGTTAGACCATTCATTAGTCCTATCTCAAACCCTCACCCTAAACCTAACCTCCCACAGGGCAGCCTAACCTTAACCCATGTCTAACCAATGACTAGTCTAAACTAAGTATGCACCCCCTTTGAATGTGTTTTTCTTATAGCCTGTATCTGCTTAAGCTTAATAAAATAAATTAGTGAAAGTTACTGGTACCGATGATGATCAAAGGAAATAATCTACCAAAACGCCAGGCCTCTTATTGCTTTCTAAGATAGCATGAATAAGCTCACATTGGGTCACATGCTGTGACCTTGTTGATCGTCTATTTCCTCTATTTTTGAGAATGTACCAGCCAACATTTTCCAACAAAAAACAAGGCTGATAATTGTGCAAAATAATTGCAATTAGCTCAAATAATTGCAATCAGGCGACTATGTAAAATTTGTGACAGGAAAATTACATCTTTATTTCTTTTTTGTTCTGGTCCGCAAACATTTTATGAACCGTCAGCCGCTCCGTGGTAATAGAAAGGTTGGGAACCACTGGTCTAAACAATACCATACAATATAGCACAGTATAGGCTTACCTGTGTGAACCTTTCTGTGTATCTTCAGACACTGAATACTACGGAACTTCATCCCACATGTGCTGCAGGTGTTACAGTGCTCTCTGTGAGTGTCAAGGTGACCTTTCAGGTCCCGGTTGGACGGGAACAGCTCCCCACAGAACCCACAGCGACACTGTGTCTCATCGCAGCACGACTTCATGACATGTCTGAGCAGAGCGTCCATTCTCTGGAAGGACTGGGAGCACACCAGACAGAACTGAAACGTATGTTCGTTTACCGTCTCCAGCAGACTCTGTCCTTCGACTGAATTTGACTCTAATGTTGAACTCTCTAATTCTGGACTCTTTAATGTTGAACTCTCCTCCTCGCTCTCTCTCGTATCATCCTCAACCCCAGGGTCATAATCTTTATCATCATGATCATCATGATCATCATCATCATCCTCAACCATACAGCTCTCTGGGGACAGCGCCTCATACTCATCACTGGCTGGTTCTGCACACGGTTGGCTGCCATTGGTTGATTCTGATGGAGGTTGGCCGGCATTGGTTGGTTCTGGACAAGGTTGGCTGACATTGGTTGGTTCCGAACTAGGTTGGCTGTCCTTGGCTGGTTTTGGACAAGGTTGGCTGTCATTGGTTGGCTCTGAACGAGGTTGGCTGTCATTGGTTGATTGTGAATGAGGTTGGTTGTCATTGGCTGGTTCTGGGAAAGATTGCCAGTCATTGGTTGACAGTGTGTTGCTTAGATAATGCTGTAAGTCTAGGGAGAGAGAGAGAGAGAGAGAGAGAGAGAGAGAGAGAGAGAGAGAGAGAGAGGGGGGGGGGGGTTAAATTTGCCTTTAGGTTCAATTCAATTGTTTTTATTTGGTGAGGGCAGGGAAGGCAGAGATACAAGCATATGGACAGCAGTTTTATAATAAACTGTATTTGTAAAAACACAAGCACATTACAATTCATTACATTATGAAATATGCAATTATGTGTTGAACATAGCACATTAGGCTAAATATATATATATATATATATACATACATAAATACATACATTACACACACACACACACACACACACACACACACACACACACACACACACACACACACACACACACACACACACACACACACACAATAAATTAATATTATATGTTCCAAACCATTTTAAGAAGTTTAAGTTATACATCTTACAATATAAAATATAAAGGAGTCTCTCGTACGTCTGTAATTAGTGATGGGAGATTCATCAGCAAACATCTGTATCTGCCGATATTGGCCTTAAACCAATTAATCTGTAATCATATATTATCGTAAAGATTTAGCAGATCATTAATTGTATTATAATTATGTTATGTAGGAGAAAAAATCCTGAAAAAGATGATGAAGGCTGCAAATTATATCAGTGTTGTGCTGGGAAGGCCTTTGAGTCAATAGTTGGAACATTAAAAAGAAAATACTAGCCTACACAAGCTGTTGGGATATGAGCCAACATTTCAATAATGGTGCACCCCAAGTTTTGGAATAAAGAAAGCGGCATTGCTTTTTTCAAATTCAGCTTTTTTTTCAGAAAATAATCATATATTTTATTCTTAATACAGAGATCATATCAACATCGGTTATATCGGTTAGTGGCCATAACAGCCATTATTTATATCGGAGATATCGATATTGGCCAAATTGTCTCATATGTACATCCCTATCTGGAATTGTTCTAAACCAATCAATTGCCATGGCAATCAGCCTTAGCTTTATCCTGCATGTATGCGGTCGGGCCAATCAGAGGCAGTAACTAGGACGTGCAGCTAGCCGGTGCGGGAGGCGGTACAATGGGAAGTCAACAAGGAAGTCAAAGAAGCGAGAGGAGAGAGAAGTTCAGCGAAGCAACATTTCAAAAACAGATTTAAAATACTTAACGGCAACTCCGATGTTGTAAGCCGTTGTATGCATCTTTGAAACATCTCACCAACACTCAAGCGACCGAGCATGTCTCCGTGAACAGAGAGTAGGTAAATCTGCATCCTATGGAGAGTGGAATATCAGATGAGGGACCCTAGGGTACCACCATCCAAAATTCTGAAAAGGTAACCGAAGGTCCCGAAAGGAGCTAAGAAATACTTGTGATTAACAATTTAATTGTGTTTCTTTGCATTGAACATTTGGAACACTACAATTGTAGTGTAGACCTCAGCCTGATTTATCTGTTTATTCAGATTCCATGTGACTTGATTGTGTTTAGACTCAAATTAATCGGATTCCAATCTGGATGTACGTGTTATAGATCTGATTCAGGCTGGATTTGGCTTCCAGTCTGAACCCACAGATCTGTGACAGATCCGATCCGGCGACTTGAAAAGATCAGATTTGAGAAAAAAATCTGATTTGACTGGATGTGACTGTCTAAATAGGGCGATCAAGTTAATTCCACCACAGTTCTGTCAGAAATAACAATTTGTACCAACCTGTATCTCTGTTCAGTGTGACGTGTGAGTTCAGCCGGGTGTCCAACAGCGCCCTCTGGCGTTCCAGAGCATCTTCAAAGTCGTGCACGGTGAGATGGAACAGTTCCAGGACGTCTTCAGCCGCTTCCATCAGAACCTTCAGCACCACACGATCCACTCTTTCTCCTCTTCCTCTCTTCTTCTTCATCACGACGTCAACATCTCGAGCGGCACGCTGCATCCTCTTCCTCACATCCACATCCACATGAAGCCAGATCTCACAAGACATTTTGTTTTACTATTTGTTAAATTCTCTCCTTTTTTACTGAATACAAATGTGTTTTTTATGATGCGTTGCCTCTGCTTAATGTTTTAAAATGTATAGCTAATTTAATTGCCATGTTGCTGAACTGTATTTTTTTTTAAATACACTTCTCCTCGCCACTGACTGCTTTCTTCTCCTCACCAGCGGCGCGAACGAAAACAAATACGTGAGCGACTTCATGCTCCGGGTCAACAACGCCTGGAATCCCTGGATTCCTGAATAAAATAAAGAGTAAAGACGAGTGAAGGAGAAGAAAATCACACCGCCCCCTGCTGGAGGGAAAGATAAACTCACTGGTCCACACTAAGTTCAAACTTAGCATGGAGCCTGACTTATGCATTTCATATTTTCATTGAAAGAGAGAGAGAATAAAAATAAATTTGCCTTTAGGTTTAACTTCATTGTTTCTATCCGGTGAAGGCTAGCCTCGGTCCCAGGCTTACTTATCTGCGGGGTGAAGTCAGGGAAGGCAGAGATACAAGTACAGCAGTTTTATAATAAACTCACTGGTCCTCACACTAAGTTCAAAGTTTCATTACTAAAAGTAAAATGTAAGCTGTTGCACCCGTAGTTATATATAAGCATTGCAATTTGCACACTAGTGGGGTAAGAGTAAAGAGTGAAGGAGAAGACAGTCACACCGCCCCCTGCTGGAGGGAAAGATAAACTCAAAGGTTTGAAATGACAAGGAACCAGGAGTAGCCCAAAGTTTGAACTGTAGACGGTAGATGTATGTATTTATCGATTCTGACATTTTCAATCTACGAGAGTTTAAAGACTTATAGCCTAGCGCTTGGGTGCGTCGAGCGAAACCACCTGCCTCAAAGTAACACTGAACATGTACAAATGCAAAATCTAAGGTTCTTTCCTGGTTGCCCCACCTGTCTGATTATTCTCCGGGTTCTGAAACCCGGAGTCCGTAGTTTTTGATTTAAAAAAAAAGGTGTTTTAATCCACTCAGTCTCGGAATCTGTCATATGAAAAATAAATGTTAAAACGTTTAAAAAAGAAAAAGAGCAATTACTAAAACGTTGTTATATGTAAAAACATATACAGGCTCAGATCCACACATGGTGTGCTGCCTTGTCGATCAGCTGTTTTGTATATATAAATAAAGATGTTTAACCCTTATAGTGGATATAGAAATCTAGCAGTCTATTCAGGTGATTTATAAAGACACAGAACATTAAAAGTCTTATAGCTCAACATTCACAATCACAACATACTGGATCATTAATCCACTGAGCAAACTACCTGCTCATCACCAAGGTTGCTGTCGGGTGGAAGCCTTGTTCGTGTCCAAAACCGTTCCTTTAACTATTACTTTGTAAAATTATTTAGAATTTGTATTGTGAAAACAGCTGATCTACAAGCTCACAACACGCAACACAGTCACACCTTGTGAGCTTCTAGATCTGCTATTCTCACTACCTTTGTGTGACACTTTTGTATGAATAATAATATGTATGATTAACAAAAAAGAAAAGACGTTTGGCATATTATGGAGATACAAGGTTTCTGCCCGACAGCAATGATACGTAAAGAGGAATAGGACAGATGTACTACGTCGCAGCATGCACCATAGCTGCACTGGGAGACAAACTGGAGCCAGAAGGTCAATGGAATGCATTGAATTCAATGAGAGCTGATTGGACCAGCTTTTAATGAACACGTCTTTTAATGATTGCCACCTTTGTCAGATAATTGATTCAGGAAAAAGAAAACATCTGATTTATCACCTTTCTGAATTCTGATGCTTGCACACACAGTATTAGTTCATACTTTCTTTCTTTTTCGTTTCATCTTCTTCTCCGTAGTGTCGTCTCCACTGTTCTCCACGGCATGATCTCCGCTCTGTCGTTTCCTTCCCCTCCTCTTCTCCGTAGCGCCGTTGCCGCTGTGAGTGTTGTTCATGTGAATGTTCAGGGACCTTCTGGCTTGGAAGCGTTCGCCGCAGACGGTGCACACATAGGGTTTCTCCCCAGTGTGCGTCAACTTGTGCCTCTTCAGGTCCACGGCCTGCATGAAGCCTTTACCGCAGCCGATCACCTGACACAGGAAGGTCCTCTCTTTGTTGTGGAACCTTAGGTGTGTGTCCCGGACTTGCTTCTGGGTGAAAGTCTTGCCGCAGACGTCGCAGGCGAACTTCCGCTCGCCGGTGTGGATCCTCATGTGCATCTTCAGAGATGACTGGAGTGGAAAATCCTTGCCGCACTCTGCGCAGCTGAACGGTTTCTCACCGGTGTGGACTCTCATGTGTATGTCTAGAGCGGAGTTGGAGGGGCAGCCCTTCCCACACACGTGACACAGCGCTCTGTGGGACTGCAGGTGGACAGAGAGACTGTGTTTGTCCTCGGTTTGATGGCCGCACAGACCACAACACAACGATGATGATGATGGCGATGACTCCTTGACACAAAGAGAAAAAAATAAAAACATTACACCTATTATTACTATGTTATGTCAAGTTAAGTCACCCATTTAGACCCAAGACCGATTCAAAAACGCCTTCTAAAACCTAACCTAGGGTTTTCCGAAAACCTTCAAATTGTTATTAAAAAATTACACCCGGGCCTGGGCCGTGGCTCAGCGGTCCAGGCACCTTGGCTGGTAATCCAGTCTGGCAGTGTGCCTCCTGTATGGCGTCACCACCAAGGTCCTCAAAAAACTACAATATGTTCAAAACTCCGCCGCCCGCCTACTCACCAGAACCAGATCCAGGGACCACATCACACCCATCCTCCGCGAACTCCACTGGCTCCCAGTCAAGTCCAGAATTGAATTCAAAATACTCACCATCACCTACAAAACCCTCAACAACCAGGCCCCCCTCTACCTCTCTGAACTCATCAACCGCCATGTCCCCTCCCGCTCCCTCAGGTCAAGCACTGCCAACCAACTGGAAACCCACAGATCCAACAAACGGACATGGGGAGACAGGGCCTTTGCAGTGGCTGCCCCTTCTCTTTGGAACTCACTCCCAACCCACATCAGAGCTGCCCCCACCTTCGAAATGTTCAAAAGCACACTCAAAACTCACCTTTTCAAACTGGCTTTCCCTACATAACCCCCCCCACACACACATACACACACACGCACACACACACACCCTTCTTGTTTGCCCCTCTTTTGATTTTTATTCCTAGTTTTTAACCTTTTAAACCTTTTAATTAGTTTTCTAATAAATATGTCTGTATTTCTTTCTGTAAAGCGACTTTGGGTACCTAGAAAAGCGCTATATAAATCGTATATATTATTATTATTATTATTAAACCCTCATAGGAGGGGCTAGTGGCGCTCAAAAAAAAAAAATTATGTTGCTATATGAGACACAGAGGTAGCTCCCGGCATGAAAGGTAAAACAACGTATACGTGTACGTTACACCAGGTCTAAATGGGTTAAAGACCCAATGCAAAGAATGTCAACCTTATGTTGCTAACATTAAATATTGAAATTGGAACGTGTAAAAAATACATTTCTGTTTGGCTTTAGGCTTTGTAAATTAAAATTGCAGAGGTCAGATTTGACAAATAACGTAAATATACAAAGCAATTACAAAACACGGTTATTACCAACATTAAAAAAAAAGTACCATGGCCGATATAGGGCATATTTAGTCCTTTCATACCTTAAATAGTGGAAATGGCCAATCTACAGACATAATGACATTAAGTGTGATTACGTAACAATGGTGTTGGCGGGCGGGCCTTACCTCCGCGTGCGTCTGGACGTGTTTCAGAATGTCTTTCTTCATGGCGAACTCTTCTCCGCAGGCTTTGCACTTGTGAGCGGGGAGCGGTCTCTGTCTGGGGCGGCGCGCCTTACGGTGTTTGATCCTGTGCGTCAACCCGTGCTTCTTCAGATCCCCGGACTGCATGAAGCCTTTACCGCAGCCGCTCACCTGACACATGAAGGTCCTCTCTTTGTTGTGGAACTTCATGTGCATCATCAGATTTCCCTTCTGAACAAAATCCTTGCCGCACTCTGCGCAGCTGAAAGGTTTCTCACCGGTATGGACTCTCATGTGCGTGACTAGAGCGCAGCGGGAGGGGCAGCCCTGCCCACACACGTGACACACGTGGGACTCTCTGTGGGACTGCAGGTGGGCCGAGAGACTGTGTGTGTCCTCGGTTTGATGGCCGCACAGACCACAACACAACGATGATGACGATGATGATGTCGCCTTGACACAAAATGGGCAAAAAAACTATAGGATTACACTACATCAAGTCAGGTCACCTTTATTTATATAGCACAGTTAACCCAATAATTTTTGTCACGCCCCAAAACTATGTACCGTATTTGGCCGTGAACATTGGAATTGGAACGTGTAAAATTTTAAATTCAGTTTGGCTTTTAGGCTTTGTAAATAGAAATTGGGGGCAGATATGACAAATAACTTATAACAAATAAGAAATTACTAAACAGAGTCGTTACCAACATATACAAATAATTAAATAAATAATGCACTATTGCCAAAATAGGGCATATTTAATAATTTCCTACTTTAAATATAGTAATAAAAAAGTCAGAAATACTATGAATATAGTAGAAATATTTTAAGTTAATAATATAAATAACATCAGATGGTACATTTCTCATGTGAAATTGCTGCAAAGCCCCCCAAAATGTCCCCCAAGGGCCCCCAAAATTCTGGCACGCGCTATGCGCGCGCGCAGTGTGGCCTGCCAAGGGCGTATAACTCCCGGCCTGATTTGGATTTCCACTCCGGGCCTGCACTCTGCACCCCATTATTGGTTGGGTGGAAGGCGATCTGATTTGTATAAGCTTGGCTTGACCATACTAAACGGGCATAGAGCCCCGCTCTCCGATTGACGCCGCGCATGGGACCGGACCTCGGTCTTATTCAAAAAAATATTTGTGGACCTTCATCATTTCTAGTTGAGGACCCCTGATGTAGATCAACTATTTCTGCCATTAGTTTATTGATTTTATTTACTTAACAATGTTGGCGGCTGGCGGGCCTCACCTTCGCATGCGTAAGGACGTGTTTCAGAATGTCTTTCTTCAAGGCGAACTCCTCTCCGCAGGCTTTGCACTTGTAAGCGGGGTGCGGTCTGGAGCGACGCGCCTCCGGCTGCTCCTCGTTGTCGGGGCGGTGCGTGGTCCTCTGGTGGCGCAGCAGCTCCCGCCTCGTGCGGAACTCTTCCCTGCAGACGGCGCAAACGTGCCGGTTCGTGTGGTGTTCGGCGACGTGTCTATCCAGAGAGTGGGAGTTGTAGTACAGCTTCTTGCACACCTTAGACAGACAGACATTTATTAAACCCAGTCACGCTCTGCATCAGGCAGGGGGATTGTATAGACTAGAGTATACAGAACCCATTTAGAACTGAGGCCGATTCTAAAAACGTCTTCTACATAGTATTCTAAAAAACTTCCAATATATATATGAAAAATACAAAAATTTTATGTTGCTTGCTATATACTAAACAACAACATAGCAACAAGTTAACATCAATCCCAAAAGGGGTTCCCAAATTGAAGAGTAAAAAACCCCAAAAGTGGCTCCGGTCCTGAATTGACGTCCTGACTTCACTCCCGCTACCCCTGGGGCACGGAAGTATGTTTCACTTTGGAGATAACATACGTTACATCTTAACATAGTGTCATAAAAGACATATAACAAATCATTACTATACCTAAAGACAAAAGCTTCAGTAGAACAAAAATAGCTAGTTAGCCTAGATAATGCAGAGCTAGTTTGTTTAATTTAAGTATTTATATTTAAACGAGATGAAGAAAGTCTCCACTCCCCAGCCCACACACAGTGACAGCACTCCATGTTTACACACAGACATCTGCCACATTGTTTGCTTAATTTCCTTGATTTTATGCGGATTGCATTCACACCTTCAGTGAAACGAAATCAGGTGCGTTTGGAAGCGAAACCCTTGTTTTTTGGGCAAACTAGAATGTGTTTGTTTAATCGGCACTACGCAGCAGCATTCATTTTAATTGCAGTAAAACATACTTGTGTGAATGAGACATTAGAGACCAGGTCCATTGGATCTGTAGGTTTAAATGGAACCTACCTTACACTGGTATGGTTTCTTCACCAGATGAACTGTCATGTGGCGCGTCAGGCCTGCCTTCATTCTGAATGTTCTGCCACACACCTCACAACTGAATGGTTTCCCTCCTGTGTGCAATAGTGACATTTTAGCTGAGATAATTGTTGTACAAATGATTTAATCGTGTTTTTTGGATAATTACAATTTCACTTTGCCTTTTAGGTTTTGTAAACACAAATTGCACAGGGCATATATGACAAATGACCTAACCATGAAAGAAGTTTTTGTGACAGGAAATTTACAATTTAGGCATGCTCATATCCCAGTTACCAGCACCTTACAATAAGCAAGGTCAATAGTCAGAATCACATACACAGAATGTAGATGGACAGTGAAGTACCTCAGGAAACTAGGGTCACCAAGAACATACCATCTGTTTTTATGGCAATTTGTATGATTCGCAAGTATTATTATTTTTGTATTATTTCAGAAGATTTACAAAAGTTAAAAAAAAAGGCTTTTTCAAAAACAATTCCAACATTTTACAAAAGTATTTCATAAAAAAAGATTAACTCGCAACGTGGCGTCTTGAGCTAAAACGTTTGGGAACCACGTGCTGCTCTAATCAATACAATATCGCACAGCAGGCTTACCTGTATGAACCCTTGACTTTAATGTTGAACTCTCTAATTCTGGACTCTTTAATGTTGAACTCTCCTCCTCGCTCTCTCTCATAGCATCCTCAACCCCAGGGTCATAATCTTTATCATCATCATCATCATCCTCGTCATCATCCTCATCCTCAACCATACTGCTGTACGGGGACAGCGCTTCATTCACATCGCTGGCTGGGTGTGGATACGGTTGGCTGTCATTGGTTGATTCTGATGGAGGTTGGCCGTCATTGGTTGGTTCTGGACAAGGTTGGCTGCCATCGGTTGGTTCTGGACAAGTTTGAATGTCATCGGTTGGTTCCGGATGAGGTTGGCCATCATTGGCTGGTTCTGGATGAAGTTGGCAGTCATAGGTTGGTTGTGATTGAGGTTGGCTGTCATTGGCTGGTTCTGGACAAAGTTTGCAGTCGTTGGCTGTTTTTGTGTGGCTGTGATGAGGCTGTAAGTCTAGAGAGAGAGAGAGAGAGAGAGAGAGAGAGAGAGAGAGAGAGAGCAAGAGGATTTGAATAAAATATATTTGTCTCTTACTCAAATGTTCAATGTGTAAACAAAATGAGGAAAATTACCGTTTAATGTGTTAATGTTTTTGTTTCTTTTCTTTTTTGAGGGGCGCTCCTTGACACAATGAATGAAGAATCACTCCTCACTTCACACAGGTGTGATTTTTATTTTAATACAAGTAGGAGGACTTGTAGAAAACAGCCCCACCACCAAAAATAGAAACAACTTGATGCAACTTGATGACAAGTAGGCCATGTATGGCCTACTTGTTGTTGCGCAAGCAGAGCTCACCACTGCTGGTACGACTGCTGGTCCGAAAAGCTCTGTGCTGGTTGTCTAGGTTTGAAATACAGCAGTGGTCAATGGATTCTCATTGGCTGGTGGAATGTACCGACATACATACCCAGCTGATCGCTGTTCTTGGTCCCTGATTGGCCGAGTGCCGCTTGGCCGATTACAGTACTTGCACGCTCTGCTTGTGCAAGTAAAAACAACCGACCAACTTCAAATTCAAAAGGTACTGAACCAATCGATTGCCATGGCATCAGCCTAAGCTTTATTTGGCTAATCGCCCACATGTACATGCATATAGCCTATGGTCATATATTATACTGTCTGGCAGACAGACAGATATCTATATGTATGGGCAGAAAGGGGACAACTAGTACAGTTAATATGGCTGTCACATTTACAAATTTAAGTTGATGATTATTGTCACACAAATAATTGTGATTAACAATTTCATTGTTTCTTTGCATTGAACAACATTGGATTAGATAGTTAGTGACTTCCACCACAGTTCTCTCAGTCAAAAATAACAACACATCAGGACAGTGATGCAGGCCTGTATCCTGCTAGACCTAGAATGTGATCATTTAATTATACTTCGTAAATTTTCATGTATCTCAGGCATAGATCCCTTCTGGTAATCCTGGTAGAATTGGGAAACGTGTATTTAGTCAATTATCTCCATTTTTTCAAGAGATGCACACGGACATCTTTCTCTCCGGGCGAGGGGGACCGGAATAATCGATGAACTGATTTGACAAATACGTCCCGTTTACAAATACGTCCCCTCGCCCGGAGAGAAAGATGTCCGTGTGCATCTCTTGAAAAAGTGGAGATAATTGAACTTTCACATGGATATAAAACTATAGGACCATTTTTCTCTCCACGTCTTTGGAATTATTTAATGGGTGAGTACAGACGGAGCATTTATCACATTTATGCCGCGCATATTCCAATTCTACCAGGATTACCAGAAGGGATCTATGCCTGAGATACATGAAAATTTACGAAGTATAATTAAATGATCACAGGCATTCTAGGTCTAGTATCCTGCATCCTTTCTGACTCACTAAATTGAGCAAGGACGCAATCGTGTCACCATACTGGGGTCCCAGCTGGGATGCAATACTATACTGTACTCAGTACTGTACTCTAACGTCGTTGAAGTAGGACTCATAAAATGGGACCAATCTAAAAGACAATCCCTAGCTGGGAACCATTACATTGAAAACGTATTTACCTGTATCTCTGTTCAGTTTGACGTGTGGGTTCAGCAGGGTGTCCAACAGCGCCCTCTGGTGGTCCAGAGTATCTTCCAAGTCGTGCACGGTGAGATGGAACAGTTCCAGGACGTCTTCAGCCGCTTCCATCAGAACCTTCAGCACCACACGATCCACTCTTTCTCCTCTTCCTCTCTTCTTCTTCATCACGACGTCAACATCTCGAGCGGCACGCTGCATCCTCTTCCTCACATCCACATCCACATGAAGCCAGATCTCACAAGACATTTTTACTATTTGTAAAATTCTCTGGCTGAATACAAATAAATGTATGTTTTTATGATGCGTTGCCTCTGGTTAATGTCTTACAATGTAAGCTAATTTAATTGCCATGTTGCTGAACTGTATTTTACAAATACTTCTCCTCGTCACTGACTGCTTTCTTCTCTGCAGCGCGAACGAAAACAAAAACAACGTGAGCGTCGCGACTTCATGTTCCGCGTCAACAACGCCTGGATTCCAGAATAAAGAGTAAAGACGCGTGAAGGAGAAGACACTCACACCGCCCCCTGCTGGAGGGAAAGATAAATTCACTGGTCCACACCATAGACTGTGGTTTGATTGATTGATTGAAATCTTTATTAACAGTTTGTAGAATTTACAGTACATTTTAAGCACAAACTCAATACAAAGACTGTCAACTGTGAGTGGACGACCCAATTAAGCATTACACTTGTTTACAACAGGGTCCACATTGTTCAATTCATCAAAACATTTAAAGACATACAAACATTTAGAGACATACAAATAGACATTTCTCTGTAGGTAAAGAACAGAACAGGAATTCATCATACTATGTTCAAACTTAGCCTGGCCGCAATGAGAGCATAAGAGCGCCCCTCGGGCCAGCCCAGTTAGGGCCCAGGTAGAGTTCGAACGGACAGGTATCAGTTATAAGGGAGACATCGAAGAGGGGAAGGATTAACATATGGAATGTCAGAATATCTCCATATATGGAAATCTAAGGGTTTGAGGTTTGAGGTCCAACACGAGGTCAGATGTAGAGTTGCTTTCTGGCTCCATACTGTATAATGCAGATAGGTGATGATCCAGTCTTCTCCATGAGAAGCCAGGCATGACAGACTGACAGCCATATATGGAGCATGTCACAAGGTGTGACGGACAGACGGACGGACTGACTGAAGGGTTTTGCAGGTTTTCATAGTTCTGTCCAGAACTTCAACTGAGGGGGCAGAATTTGCAACTGAGGGTGTCAGGCCTCTGTCAGGCCCATGGAACCGGGCCTGACTTCAAAGGCGATTTAAAGCCAGTGTAACTATTCGATAGCATGAAAACAGGACTGGCCTCTTAACTTCCATACACTGTCTAGGGAATGGAAGGTTAAATCAATTCAAGCGTGAACTTCCTCTCCTGATTTGTGTAAGCTATTATAGTTAGCTCATATGTGTTAAGTTAGCCAACCACCTGAAAAGCAAATAGCTAAATCAATATAGTTATATTGACTATATTATATTCAATATAACGTGAAGTGTTGTAGAAATACAGACAGGAAAGAAGGGGGTGGGGGGGTGTAAGGACATCAAGGCAGGAAAGAAGATCGTTTGAACGCTTTTACCACATAAAGTACAAGTAATTCATTTATAAAGCTTGTTTCTCTTTGCTTATTTACAGGCTGTACAACCAAGGGATATGTTTTTCCACAAAATATGTTTACACACATTACCTGAGATTAGATAGATACAATACATTTTATTATATTATTCTGGTTTTTATATTTATTATAAACTTTGGCTATTTGAAAATGAAGTCAAATATCATCATTAACAAGGTAATTATATTATATAATCAAACAGGAAAAAAAAGGAAAACAAACGTTAAAACATGTTTTAAACAGAAAAAGAGAGCAATTATTAAAATATATACAGGCTCATCATGTTGCCTGACATGCTGTGTGCTGCCTTGTCGATCAGCTGTTTTGTACATTTTGAGTTAAGCATATCATGTGTTTGGGAATTTTGTCAGCGGACGGACACCCAAATTAAAGAAACCATACAGCGTGTATTTATTTATTGGATATCCGACAGTCAGCGCACGGCGAGGCTACAATGGAGCATCAAGTTAGTAAAGAGTTAGTATAAAAACGGACCAGGCAGACCCATTACTGTTGTCGGTCAAGGTTATGTTATTTTGTCATCGGACACCCAAACCATACAGTGACAAACTGGAGCCAGAAGGTCAATGGAATGCATTGAATTGAATGAGAGCCGAGTGGACCAGCTTTTAATGAACACATGTTTTAATGATTGCCACCTTTGTCAGAAAATTGGTTCAGGATAAAGAAAACATCACATTTCACACCTTTCTGATGATTGTGCACACAGTATTAGTTCATACTTTCTTTCTTTTTCGTTTCACCGTCTTCTCCGTAGTGTCGTCTCCACTGTTCTCCACGGCATGATCTCCAGTCTGACGTTTCCTTCCGCTCCTCTTCTCTGTAGTGGCGTTGCCGCTGTGAGTGCTGTTCATGTGAATGTTCAGGGACCTTCTGGCTTGGAAGCGTTCGCCGCAGACGGTGCACACATAGGGTTTCTCCCCAGTGTGCGTCAACTTGTGCCTCTTCAGGTCCACGGCCTGCATGAAGCCTTTACCACAGCTGCTCACCCGACACATGAAGGTCCTCTCTTTGTTGTGGAACTTCAGGTGTCTGTCCAGCATCATCTTCTGCTGGAAAGTCTTGCTGCAGATGTCGCAGACGAACTTCCGCTCGCCGGTGTGGATCTTCATGTGCGTCACCAGACTTCCCTGTAGTTTAAAATCCTTGCCGCACTCGGCGCAGCGGAAAGGTTTCTCATCCGTGTGAACTCCCATGTGCATGTCTAGACCCGCGGCGTGAGGGAAGGCCTTCCCACACACGTGACACATGTAGTTCAGGCTCAGCTCTCTGTGGGACCGCAGGTGGACCGAGAGACTGTGTGTGTCCTCGGTTTGATGGCCGCACAGACCACAACACAACGATGATGATGGCGATGACTCCTTGACACAATGAGAAAAAAAGAAAAACATTACACCTATTATTACTATGTTATGTCAAGTCAAGTCACCCATTTAGACCTAATGCCGATTCAAAAACACCTTCTAAAACCTAACCTAGGGTTTTCTGAAAACCTTCAAATTGTTATTACAAAAATTACACCCGGGCCTGGGCCGTGGCTCAGCGGTCCAGGCACCTTGGCTGGTAATCCAGTCTGGCAGTGTGCCGCGGGTTCGACTCCCGTTCCCGACGGCCTTTACTGCATGTCACTCCCCCATCTCTCTCCCCATTTCCTCCATAAAAAAAATAAAAAAAAGGCGAAAGCCAAAAAAAAAGAAAAGAATTCCACCTGTGTGAAGTGAGGGGCGCTGTTATTATCATACATCACCTCAATCCGGCCAATCACAATTTGCGTCCTCACCATCGTCTTCAATGTTTGTGTTTGCACAAACACTCAAAACTGGCCATGCATTGTCGATGGCATTCAATGTTTGCGTTAGGACAATGTTTGTGTTTACACAAACCCTCAAAGTTGGACATAGGAGGGGCTTACATTCTTTTTTTAATAAATGATGTTGCTATATGAGACACAGAGGTAGCTCCCGGCATGAAAGGTAAAACAACGTATACGTGTACGTTACACCAGGTCTAAATGGGTTAAGGACCCAATGCAAAGAATGTCAACCTTATGTTGCTAACATTAAATATTGAAATTAGAACGTGTAAAAAATACATTTCTGTTTGGCTTTAGGCTTTGTAAATTAAAATTGCAGAGGTCAGATTAGACAAACGTAAATATACAAAGCAATTACAAAACACGGTTGTTACCAACATTTAAAAAAAAGTACTATGGCCGATATAGGGCATATTTAGTCCTTTCATACCTTAAATAGTGGAAATGGCCAATCTACAGACATAATGACATTAAGTGTGATTACGTAACAATGGTGTTGGCGGGCGGGCCTTACCTCCGCGTGCGTCTGGACGTGTTTCAGAATGTCTTTCTTCATGGCGAACTCTTCTCCGCAGGCTTTGCACTTGTGAGCGGGGAGCGGTCTCTGTCTGGGGCGGCGCGCCTTACGGTGTTTGATCCTGTGCGTCAACCCGTGCTTCTTCAGATCCCCGGACTGCATGAAGCCTTTACCGCAGCCGCTCACCTGACACATGAAGGTCCTCTCTTTGTTGTGGAACTTCATGTGCGTCATCAGATTTCCCTTCTGAGCAAAAGTCTTGCCGCACTCTGCGCAGCTGAAAGGTTTCTCACCGGTATGGACTCTCATGTGCATGTCTAGAGTGCTGGCGGAGGTGTAAGCGTAACCCTTCCCACACACGTGACACACGTGGTACAGCTCTCTGTGGGACTGCAGGTGTACCGAGAGACTGTGTGTGTCCTCGGTTTGATGGCCGCACAGACCACAACACAACGATGATGATGACGATGATGTCTCCTTGACGCAAAATGGGGAAAAAATGATAAGATTACACCTATAATTACTATAATGTCACATCAAGTCAGGTCAACTTTATTTATATAGCACATTTAACCCAATAATACCCGATTTCTTTCACGCCCAAAACTATGTATTTGGCCGTGGAATCTTACATAATTAGTTCCAGGGACCCCTAGAAGCAAAGATGAGTACAAAATGATAGCTTTAAAAAATATATGTATATATGTAATCAAAGATTTGTCACAACTCAAATAAAAGTATAACATAATAGTAAAAGTGGTTAAAATCTAAAATCTAAAATGACACACACAGATGCTTTCCTGGTTCTAATAGGTTAAAAATAACAGTAGTTGACCCAAAGTGCTTTCCATTCAAAATAACATCATAAAGACATCGTAAAATACAACATAGTAAAATAAACATAAAAGGAAATAACCAGTGCTGCCATGTCTCACCCTTTGAGTGTGACAGTCACGCAATTTAACCCTTTACCACGCACCACGCCACACATGCCATTTCACACGCATTATAATGATAAACAATTTTCTCTGCGGCTCCGCCGCGTAATAACGCACGCTCCTGTGTGCGTCCGCTCAAATGGTAAAATAGCCGATCTGCATGCAGCGCTGATATATGCAGGAGGGTAAACAGTGGACCAAATCGTCATAGGGTCCCTGACTGTGTGACGCATGGAAATGAGCCATGCAGAGTTTAACATCGCTTCGAAATATTTTTCATGGAAGACAATATAGCCCCCACAAGTTACAACAAGTGAGTAAGTGACCTGTGACTATCTCTCTTCTATACTGGTCTGTGGCGTCTCTTGCGTGATATGAGGAAGTGGAACGGTGCCATAGCCCATGCACATTATAGGGACAAAGTTGTGTGTGTGTGTGTGTGTGTGTGTGTGTGTGTGTGTGTGTGTGTGTGTGTGTGTGTGTGTGTGTGTGTGTGTGTGTGTGTGTGTGTGTGTGAAGTGAAGTGAAGTGAAGGGGGAGGGGCCGCATCACGACTTGTTTCTGTTCATAGAGAGAGAGAGCCCACAGATGTGTTTGAACTAAGAAAATGTAAAAATAAGGAATTTTCCCACATTCCAGTTTTCTGACATATTCCCCAATTTCCACTGAGATTATGGGGTGAATGAATGTGGCCAGACCCATCTTCTCTTTCTGTCATAGTGACATTGTCCTGCATCAGATCATGTCCAAATCAGGTTCTCCAATCTCCAGTAGCCTCTTCAGTTTTTTTAAGATTTTTTGAGTGGTGCAACCACTCCCTTACGGAGCTATGTGTGTGGCTGGCTGGGTCTGAGCACTATGTGTGTGTGGCTGGCTGGGTCTGAGCACTATGTGTGTGGCTGGCTGGCTGGCTGGGTCTGAGCACTATGTGTGTGGCTTGCTGGCTGGCTGGGTCTGAGCACTATGTGTGTGGCGTGCTGGCTGGCTGGGTCTGAGCAGAGCACTATGTGTGTGGCTGGCTGGCTGGGTCTGAGTACTATGTGTGTGGCTTGCTGGCTGGCTGGCTGGGTCTGAGGAGCATAGATAGATAGATATCTTTTTCATTTCTACTTTAAGCATGAGGAGGCTGTCAGTGCAGGGAGAGCAGCTGGCATGGAGGTGAATACATCAGTGTTAAGATTAAATATCAACGTTAAAACGGGCCAAATCGACATTTAAAAAAGCCTTTTTAAGACACTAGAGTCTCACTCTTGACATTTTCTGAAATATGGCAGCCCTGAAATAACTATGAAGTCTATGATATAATGATTTAATTTGGCTTTAAACATTGGAGTTTGGAGTTATTTCTGTTTAGCTTTTAGGCTTTGTAAATAAAAATTGCACATGGCAGATATGACAAATAACTTCAATAAACAAAGAACTTACTAAACACGGTCGTTACAAACATATAACAATAATGTACTATGGCCGAAATAGGGCATATTTAACAATTTATTTAAATATAGTAAGTAAGTAAGTAAGTATATCAGAAATACTATAAATAGTAGAAATAGTCAATCTTCAAACTTGAGCTTGTAGATCAACTATTTCTGCCATTATTATTATTATTATTTTCTTTTTAATGACAGGTTGCGATAACCTCAATTATCTCAAAACAATTGCGAATTATGTAACAATGGTGACGGCGGTGGGCCTTACCTTCGCGTGCATCCGGACATGTTTCAGAATGTGTTTCTTCAAGGCGAACTCCTCTCCGCAGGCTTTGCACTTGTAAGCGGGGTGCGGTCTGGAGCGGCGCGCCTCCGGCTGCTCCTCGTTGTCGGGGCGGTGCGTGGTCCTCTGGTGGCGCAGCATGACATCCTCAACCCCAGGGTCATAATCTTCATCATCATCTTCCTCATACTCCTTATCCTCAACCATACTGCTGTCTGGGGACAGCGCTTCATACTTACTGGCTGGTTCTGGACACGGTTGGCCGTCATTCATTGGTTCCAGATGAGGTTGGCCGTCATTGGCCGATTCTGGAAAAGGTTGGCTGTCATTGGTTGGTTCTGAACTAGGTTGGCTGTCATTGACTGGTTCTGGACAAGCTTGGCTGTCATTGGTTGGTTCTGAACGAGGTTGGCCGTCATTGGTTGGTTGTGAATGAGGCTGGCAGTCATTGGCTGGTTCTGGACCAGACTGGCTGTCATTGGTTGGTTCTGAACGAGGTTGGCTGTCATTGCTAGGTTGTGAATGATGTTGGCCGTCATTGGCTGGTTCTGGATGAAGTTGGCAGTCAGTGGGTGGTTCTAGAACAGATTGCCAGTCATTGTTTGCTCGTGTGTGGCTGTGATAAGGCTGTAAGTCTAGAGAGAGAGGGGGGGGGGGGGGGGGGGGGGGTAAGTGACTGAATATGTATTTAGTTATTTTTTTAACAATATTTTCCAGAGATTATTACTATTTAATATATTCCTACTAGCCCCCAGGAAATTACATCTGGCCACAAAAGATCAAGGGATCTACTGAATGTTTAGTGTGAGGTGGCAAACTGAGCCTACGACACACAGTATGGCTGCTAGCTTTTCGTCTGACAGACAGTTTAGTAAATTTAGTGCACACTCCGTAAGAGTGGATTACTAAGGAATAAAACCAAGGGCACCTACCGCTACCGTGTTTAATTAACCCTAGTCTACATTACACTACGACTACGTAGAATCAGAAATGTGAAATACAAAAGTCAGTGCTTCAAAATAGCTACATTACTTGAGGAAATGTAGTTACTTCCAAGTCAACACAGTTATCTCAGTCAGAAATGTAACACATGTACCTGCACAGCTGCACTCCTGCAGTGATGCAAATAACCTGCATACTTGGGATGCAGGCTCCAGTGAGAAAATACTCATGTCACCCTCCACCCAGGGGCCCTGCCTGGGATAAGTGTACTCAGTAGTAGTCAGTACTATGCAGTAACGTCGAAGTAAGACTCCTTAGATGGTGTCTTTTAGAAGACCACTCCTGGGACTCATCTAAAAGACCACCACCCCTGGTACGGTGGTACCCATACATTGAAAACCTATTTAGATCACTGTTACCTGCATCTCTGTTCAGTTTGACGTGTGGGTTCAGCAGTCTGTCTAATAGCGCCCTCTGGTGGTCCAGAGTATCCTCCAAGTCGTGCACGGTGAGATGGAACAGTTCCAGGACGTCTTCAGCCGCTTCCATCAGAACCTTCAGCACCACACGATCCACTCTTTCTCCTCTTCCTCTCTTCTTCTTCATCACGACGTCAACATCTCGAGCGGCACGCTGCATCCTCTTCCTCACATCCACATCCACATGAAGCCAGATCTCACAAGACATTTTTACTATTTGTAAAATTCTCTCTGGCTGAATTTAAAAAAATGTATGAAGCGTTGCCTCTGGTTAATGTCATGCAATGTAAAGCTAATTTAATTGCCATGTTGCTGAACTGTATTTTACAAATACACTTCTGACTTCTCCTCGCCACTGACGGCTTTCTTCTCTGCGGCGCGAACGAAAACAAATACGTGAGCGACTTCAGGTTCCGGGTCAACAAAACAACGCCTGGATTCCTGAATAAAATAAAGAGTAAAGACGAGCGAAGGACAAGAAAATCACACCGCCCCCTGCTGGAGGGAAAGATAAACTCACTGGTCCACACCAGCATAGACTGTGGTCCACACACTAAGTTCAAACTTAGCCTGACCGCAATGAGAGCATAAGAGCGCCCCTCACACAGGTGTGATTGTTGAGGGCCGCTAGCCCCTCCTATATACAGGTTTAATGTTTGTTTTTCCTTAGACAAACATTAAAAACACCATTGACAATAGACAGAGTTTAATATTTGTTTTGTGACGAGCACAAACATTAAATGCCATTAACAATGAACAGAGTTTAATATTTGTTAATATTTTATATTATAGAGACGAAAACTTGCGCTAGGAAAAAATAGGAAAAAAGATAAGAAAAGAGACGAAAACTCGCGCTAGGAAAAAATTGGAAAAAATATAAGAAAAGAGACGAAAACTTGCGCTAGGAAAAAATAGGAAAAAAGATAAGAAAAGAGACGAAAACTCGCGCTAGGAAAAAATTGGAAAAAATATAAGAAAAGAGACGAAAACTTGCGCTAGGAAAAAATAGGAAAAAAGATAAGAAAAGAGACGAAAACTTGCGCTAGGAAAAAATAGGAAAAAAGATAAGAAAAGAGACGAAAACTTGCGCTAGGAAAAAATAGGAAAAAAGATAAGAGACGAAAACTTGCGCTAGGAAAAAATAGGAAAAAAGATAAGAAAAGAGACGAAAACTCGCGCTAGGAAAAAATAGGAAAAAAGATAAGAAAAGAGACGAAAACCTGCGCTAGGAAAAAATAGGAAAAAAGATAAGAAAAGAGACGAAAACTTGCACTAGGAAAAAATAGGAAAAAAGATAAGAAAAGAGACGAAAACCTGCGCTAGGAAAAAATAGGAAAAAAGATAAGAAAAGAGACGAAAACTTGCGCTAGGAAAAATAGGAAAAAAGATAAGAAAAGAGACGAAAACTTGCGCTAGGAAAAAATAGGAAAAAAGATAAGAAAAGAGACGAAAACTTGCGCTAGGAAAAAATAGGAAAAAAGATAAGAAAAGAGACGAAAACTTGCGCTAGGAAAAAATAGGAAAAAAGATAAGAAAAGAGACGAAAACTTGCGCTAGGAAAAAAGATAAGAAAAGAGACGAAAACTTGCACTAGGAAAAAATAGGAAATAACATAAGAAAAGAGACGAAAACTTGCGCTAGGAAAAAAGATAAGAAAAGAGACGAAAACTTGCGACTTCTGACAACTTTTGGAAAGCGTTTGTGTTTATTTTTTATTTTAGCTTTTTTTTCTTTCTTTTCTTTTCATGAAGAAGCTCAGATTTATTAAATCGATCTTCTAGAACAGTAATGAGCTTCTTACCAATGTAGCCATTATCCCCCCAAATATATATTCAACAAAATTAAAGTTTCACCTAGATTTAGTGTAGATTTGTAGGGATTACTTAACACTTTGAGAGCTGGTGTCATGTCTGGAACTACAGTGCCATGTTTGACTTCCAGTATATGAGCCCCGCTTCCGCGTGTGTCTCACACACATGACAGAGACAGAATCGAAGGCACATTGAAGTCTAGCAGCTGGCGATGTTCATCTCTCGCCACAAACGGTAATATGTCGGCCGTGCTGCGATCAAAAATCACTATTCACATCTGAACGCTGGACGGATTTGACAAAAAGAGTGGATTCCAATGGGGTGCGCGCACATTTGACCTTGTGCTTGGAGGAACATAGCAACCTGCCTAGCAACCTGGGCGCAGTAGAGGTAGCCTATGTGTTTGGCTTCTGCCGGTGGATTTTGATATAAGGCGATTAGCTCGGCTATCAAAGGGTAATTATGATAACCCGCGGTGCCGTGGGTCATGGTGACAAGGGTGTTAAGAGTTAAATCTGTACATTCAGATTAAGCAAGGTTCCATCCATCCAGTTCCGAACTATCTATCATTTAGCTGGGAACCCCCTGCAACCTCCATGCTCTTCACCTAGTGGTCTTACGGGACTGTCTTCTGGCCCTCCTGTCCTTGAAGTATTCTTTGACAGAGGGTGGTTTGGACAAGTAGCCGCACTTCCTGAGATACTGCACTATGATCTTTGTGCCACCCAGAGTCACAATGTATCTGACCGGGGTGATTATCTGTTGGGGGGGAAAAAGGACATAGATAAATAAAGACAGGTTAAGATGTAATATTATGAAGCCCAAGCTCAAGTGTGAAAAGCATTGAAATGTTTAAATAAAGAAATAACTAGTAGTAGAAGTAACTGTACCTTGTACAGTGCCCAGGCAGTTAGGAGATAACCAGTAGAAGCATGTCTCAAAAGGTTAAGTATTGAGTCTGGTAAACTAATGAACTCCAGGAATGGAACAACGTTCACACCTCTGTGAAGAAAACATGAACATGTGAACCTACTGTAAGTCTAATTATAATGAAAAGTATGAAGGTCAATGTATGACAGTGCCAGAGACCAAACATAGCCAATCTATAAGCCCCACAACGTGTCATATTCGCAACACGGTTTCGGCTTATAGATTGTCTATGTCAAGGCACGTGGCACAAGTCATACGACAAAGTATAAATCCTACGCTGAGGGACAACACTCACTTCATAGCAGCATAGTAGAATATTCCAACCCAGACGGAGGACGTCACGACATGCACAGGGATCATCACCTTCCCGTACTGCTGAAAGGTCTTCTTAAATCTCTGGTAAAGACCCACCGATGTGTCCTGCAGTGTGCTGTTCTCCTCCGGAGCTGTGGAGGAGTATGAGGAGGATGCCTCACTCCCATCATGAGGCCTGATGCTGCCGGCTGCCTCCTGGCTTCCAGGAGTGGAGCTGGGGCTACGATGAGGTCCAACCTCCGGGTGTGGGACTGTGGAGCTCGAGAGATGATGAGGTTCATCCTCGACTGGTTGTTTGGTTGTGAAGCTTGGGCGATGACGTTCATCTTTTGCTCGTGGGGTTGCCTTGCTGCTGGAGTCAGAAGTTGATAACCAGCGATGATTACGATGATGATGATGAGCTGTGGGTTGAACTTGAGACAAGCGTAGTACGCAGCTACAGGGAGAACCACGCACACCCACCAGCATAAAGCGCACCGCCCTCGCCTGACGCAAAGCCTCCTGGGGTAGAAAACGCTGCATCAACATCATCCTCGTACTGGCCTCCTTCCTCTCTAGCGCCGTGGCTGTGTGCTCCACGCCAACAAAGGTAACCCAGCTGTGATACTCTCCTTGTCACTGTGAGGTCAGCCATGCCCGAATATGGAGTTCTGGGTCAGTCTTGGAAATTCCGTACGGAGAGTGATGATGTCAGACTTTTTCCTCTGCCTGATACACCCATATATAGGTAGAACCACAGATAACCATAAACAAACCCGATACGCAAGTTGAGATGCTATGTTTTGATGCACACATCATTTTAAAGTCTTACAGACTACTTTATTATAATTATATTACAATACATTCATAGACGGGAATCAACATCATGTCGCTGCTCAGATGCGTATTTATTGTATCTGCCAAGCGCACTCCTTTCGGTACATACGGTGGTGTGCTGAAGGACCACAGTGCCACTGATCTGGCTGAGCATGCCAAGGCTGCCCTGGCAGCAGGCGGTGTGGCCCCAGAACTCGTATCAGTATCATTATGGGGAATGTCATGCAGAGCTCGGCAGATGCACCTTACATTGCACGCCATGTGGGTCTCAGGCATTCATCGTAGCATTCATCAAATTAAAAATCACACCTGTGTCATCATCATACATCATAATACATCATCTCATTCCGGCCAATTAGAATTTGTATCCTCACATTCATCTCCAATGCTTGTACCAGCTTCAATCAACACTCAACTGGCCATTCATTATCAATGGCATTTAATGTTTGTGTTAGGACTCCATTTTGCTCAGAAGCGCTATGAAAATATACTGTATAAAGGGCTAACTTGCTCACATTGTCTTTATCTGTAAGTAAGTACTAAGTCAGTCATATCCATATCGTGTAGGCCTACTAATGCCAGTCATGCCCAAATATGGAGTCCAAAATGTCAGCTCCATATGTTGAGTTCCAGGTGGTCAGTTGTACCCAAATTTGGAGTATGTGACGTGGCAAGACTCAGAGTGGTGGTAACATTAACGACTCACTCTCACAAATATTTAGTGACCAACTGTCACCTTCGCTGATGATGTCATAGGCATTGATGGAGACAGACGCATAGTGACCTTTTAGCTCTGCTTTAATTTTGCAACAGACATTCTTTGGAGTAGTCTCACTGATTGACTGCTGTAGATCGGGTTGTACTTAAATCCAAATACTTGTTTTCGACCTCCGACAATCGTGCTAAATGATTGCCATGAGTGTTGCCATGAGGGTTTTCCAACACATGATTCGGGGAGGACTGTCGAGTGGGCGCACGGCAGCATATTTTGTAACAGAAGCACATCGGGACATGTGCTCCAGCCCAGTCAACCTGACCTATGATGTCTTCGAAGGGGAAGGAGACAGCACCCCACTTGTCTTTCTCCATGGCCTATTTGGCAGCAAGTCTAACTTCCGCTCAATAGCCAAATCCCTCGCGCACCGCACAGGCAGGAAGGTGCTGACCGTGGACGCCCGTAACCACGGCAACAGCACACACAGCCCTGTGCTGAGCTACGAGGCGATGACCAACGACTTGAAACACCTGCTCGCCCAGCTGGACCTCGACAAGTGCGTCCTGATTGGTCACAGCATGGGAGGCAAAGTAGCCATGGCAACGGCCCTTACACAGCCGAGTCTTGTGGAGAGATTGGTGGTGGTGGACATCAGCCCGGCTCAGACCACCTCTCCCACAAACTTCCACGGCTACACCAGAGCCATGCAAGGCATGACGATCCCCAGCAGTGACATCCCTCACTCCAACGCCAGACAAATGGCCGAGGACCAGTTGCGCTCGCTGGTCAAGGAGTACTCAGTGCGTCAGTTTCTGTTGACCAACCTGGTGGTGCATAACGGTCACTACGCCTGGAGAGTCAACCTGAAGGCCATCTCGGCGTACCTCGACGACATCGTGAGCTTCCCCAGCTTCGACGGAAGTTACGATGGTCCCACGCTCTTCCTTGCTGGGGGCAGCTCTGCTCACATCAGTTCGGACGACTACCCAGAAATCCAACGTTTGTTCCCTCACGCCAACGTCCAGTACATCCCAGACGCCAGCCATTGGGTCCACGCAGACAAACCCTTATACTTTATCAGCTCCATCATATCCTTTCTGCAGTCCTAGTCTTTCTTCACCCTCAACCCTGTCGAACTCCCTTGGCATTAAGTTGCAGAGACAAGTTTTAGATTCTTGGCATGGTGTTTTATGTATTGGCATAAGGTTTTCTAAAAACATTGCAAACGAGTTGGGCCCTTGTGGTCCATTTACAATAAATCCAATATTCAATATGTAGGCCTATAGGCAGGCCTATGTTTGAAACACAACTAATTGATAGAAAATTAATTTCAATGGATTATGTTACTATTGGGCATGCTAAATAGCATACTAACATTTTGGAAAATCGAACTTGTGGAATACTGCATCCCCATCTGATATTTAGTCGACAAAGTTTTAGTTTGTTCTTAGTCCTTCGTTTGTTTCATGGTTAAGATTAGGGGAATTAAACTCTGAGGTTACTAACGTTTAACATATCTTCCTATGCGAGTTTCTGTCACCTCCTTAACAGGGGAGGATTATCCAACGGGCCTGTTGGGCCCAGGCTCCCCTGAGCTAGGGGGGCCCCTGAGTTTGAGCGTCCGCGTGACCACGAAGAGGCTCAAGCTCAGGCTTATGTGAACAGACGGAGGAGGGCAGTCATGGGGGCTTCACGAGACACACGCCTGCTTTCGTACTTGATATTACTGTTCTCTTCCTTCTCCACTTTATCTTCCTCAGTTTCTTCTTGTGAGTTACAGGCACCGTTTAATCTCAACAGAATGCACACGCCTGGGGACTGCGACCATGGTTTCGTCCTCAGGTTGAGTACAGTGTGACGTAGAGGGTGCGCTGTGACTGGCCAATCGCTGTGATTGACAGCCTACACCTAAACCTAACCCTAACCTCAGTAAAACTATACCTAAACCTAACCCTAACCCTAACCTTAACCTCGGTAAAACTATATATTAAACCTAACCCTAGCTTTAACCTCAGTAAAACTATACCTAAACCTAACCTCAGTAAAACTAACGCAGGGGCTGGGGGGCGTTTCCAAGAACCCGTGCTAGCCTGGGGACTTGGTTCTGGGCGCCGTGTTTGAGATCCACCTCTCCTCTGTCTTCCACGTTCTGTCCTTCACCTCCGAGCAACATGGGTGAGTGCTATGGGTGAGTCACACATAATGCACATAATACTACTACTATGAGAATTGATTTTTAAAGTTATTTTACTTGTTTATAAAGCTTTAGTTTAAATGGTCTCTCCTCCCACCTATCTCCAGGACTGCTTGCCCAGGTATGTCCCAAACCGCCTCCTTAGGTCCTGGCCTAAAAATAAAAAATAAATCAATTTATTTTAAATTATTTTCAACATTTTTCACAATTTCTTCACACTTCTTTCACATTTTTTCAAAAATAGCAGACCTACAAGCTCGTAGCTTGTAGGTCTGCTATTTTTTTTTAAATGTGAAATTATAAACTTATGCTAGAAACACCAAAAGGGGGTTCCCGCCCTGAATGAGATAAAATAGACAAAAAACTGTGGCTTAAACCTCAAATTATCAGGTGCGATGTCTGGCTTCTTCCCTCACAGATCTGAGTTTACGCTCGGTCACTCTGAAACGATCAGTCTACCGCCTGTTTCTTGGTCGTTACCAGACTGTTGCCTCCGCGATTTCCAAACGCTTCATCATACAGTCTGGGCCAATGGAAGAGCTGTCACGAGTAAACTATAAAGCGGAAGTGGAGCGTCCTAGTCCTCGCCACTTCCGTTTCGTCTTTACAGTCGTTTACATTTATTCTAATATGAATAGAAAACATCTAAGCATATATAGCTTGTTGCTTAGCAGAAAAGGAAATAAAAAAAATAAGCTCTAAAGATATTTTAAAATATATTTTCGTGAACGGAAATGGCAGCTTCCGTTACTCAGCTCATGGGGACTATAGGTCCAGACTCTATATAGCATTCTGTTACTCAGCTCATGGGGACTATAGGTCCAGACTCTATATAGCATTCTGTTACTCAGCTCATGGGGACTATAGGTCCAGACTCTATGCATTCGGAGATTGTGGAATAGTTGCCTGGCTACGTGAGAAGGTATTAAAATAAATCAGACACTCTCTAACAGTGAAACAAATCTAATTTTGACCCACAAAACATAATGCAATTGACTTTGTAATACAATTTAAAAAAAATAAACAACATTGCAATAGATTCGTTTCAGATGTGCTGATTTATTACATTCATTTTATTCCTAGCAATTATTTTTTTGTTATTACTTCACATTCGTTTGTGAAAGGTCAAATAATACATTCAACAGCTAATAGAAAATAATAGCTTTGTTTCTCAATTTAACGAGAAGATAATAAAAAAATACATTCATTTAAATAAATCATATGTATATTATATATATATATATATATTTGATGAAAACAGCAGATGGAATGTCAGATTTCTTTACAAGCTAATTAGAACAAAGCTTCAATGATGACAGACAGACACAGACATCTGCCAATTGTTTGTACCAAGGACCCTCCTGAAGAATTGTGATCTGTTAAAATGTTTAAAAACAAATCTGTCTGTCTGTCTGTCCGTCCGTCCTACAGAGACAAATATAATGCAAATCTGTTGCAAATGACATCACACAGATATTGTGCCTTCTTCATTTTAAAGAGCAACTGAACATCAGAACGCAATGTCTTTAGTTAGAAATGACATACCTGAACGGATGACAATGCTATACTGTAAAATAAATAATTCATGTTTATTGCATTTGCAGTTAAAAATCACACCAAAACACATGTACACTACCATGAATCAGCCTATATAATCCTGTCCCAACATACATGTTGGCCTTGAATCGTTTCATAGATGCCCCCTGTTCTCCATTTCCCCCACCCCTCCCACAGCAGAATGCAGCTAGAATGGTAGAAAGCTAGTTGTCTTCATTCTAATGTGGGTATTTTAGTAGCTTTTTTCACGAATCGTCTATTAATAGTGGTACTCACATTAAAAATATATATATAAAGTTTGGAGCTATTAAAGTACCTGCATTAGAATGAAGACAACTGGCTTTCTACCATTCTAGCTGCATTTTACTGTGGGAGGGGTGGGGAAAATGGAGAACATGGGGGGCAATTATGAAACAATGCAAGGCCAACGTGTATGTTGGGACAGGATTATATAGGCTGATTCAGGGTACATGTGTTCTGGTTTATCGCAACGGTGCAAATTTATTCCTGGAAGACTGGTAAATATATTGCCATCTTTTCACTACTTTTGCATGACATTGTTGTACGACAGAATGGGTAGGGCATTGGTTCTTAGACCTTCCTAATCATAGGAAACGGGACCAACGGTGACTCAATGTGCGTTATGTGAAGTCCATATCACATATTTCAGACAGCAGGTCACTAAAGTAATTTCACCGTAACACTGGCAAAATTGGAATCTGGCTACTGTGCTTTATATTTATTTATGTATTTATTTTACAGATGGTCCATGGGAAAAGGTTTTAAAAAATATACTGTACCTTTGATAAATGTATCAAAAATATGTTTAACTAATATTTCACAAGTAAGTCCATGAAACGTTTTTGTTTTAGTAATGTGTAGTGTGTAAATAAAGCTTGAAATGAAATCAATGACTGTTAAGCCGATCTACAAGTTCATACATAACACATTACACTGAACTTGTAAATTGGCTATTTAAGTAGCCTACGCAACACAAAGTATACATCTGGCTTCAAGAGCAAAAATAAATCAATGAATTAAATAGAAATGACTGTTATGCCTTCTTATTATACTAAATATACATTAGTGTTGTGTGGAGGTTGTGTGGGCGGTCCTTAGGACATGACCACGCCCACATCGCAAATAAACAGAAAGTACGTCCTCTCTCATTGGCCAGTCCATTCCGCCCCAAGCATGCTTTGCCAGGTGGCCCCGCCCCCCTGCCGTCTGTTTGGGAGGCGGGGCCTCTTCTTCATATCGATGATATCGTCGCTATGACATAGGCATCATGCAGAGGAAAGCCCCGCCTTCTTGTCAACGATGCTGGTTGCAGCGGAAACACATCCTATGCTATGATGCTATTACGGCGCTATTACGACGCTATGCCCATTACCCATCCCCTCCTTCTGATTGGTCTGCTGTGTCGCTATGCCTTGCCCTCTGTCTCCTTATTGACCAGCGGGGCCAAGGCGGGGTCCACCAATGAGGTGCCGGGAAACAGTTTGAACCAGCCAATCACCATCTGGGACAGGTCCAGGTCGTCCAATAGGATCTGGGCAGCACCCATGAAAGACTTGTGGTCCATTCTGCCATAGTCCCCCCACACTATGATCTGTAGGTCGGACAGAAAGACAGACAGACAGACATATACTGTATATAAAGTTCAACTGTATATAAAGTTAAACCAAAACTACGTATTTTTCTATTTTCTATTACACGCATATAGCGACACAGCCTTAATTGACTTCATGGTTGATATTTGAGTTTTTGTCGTATTCCTGAGCCAATAATTTGTTGACCGGCAAAGACACCAGTAAGAGAAACAGCGACGGCTCCAGAAAATGGGGGTCGCCGTTCCTTGGCCCCCCAACATGCACGCACGCATGTACGCACGCATGCATTATTTAAAGACCTGTAAGCCTCAGACAAAGCCAACTCGGATTGTGACAAATCATGACAACAAACAAAACATTTTGGGCCGAACATTAATGATTAGAAAAAAGGAAAAGGGAAAAAAGGGAAATTGCAGGTTACAACACTTTTTTTGTTGTTTTTCTTCTTTGTAATTACTTGTTCGGCCCAAAATATTGTGTTTATTGTCATGATTTGTCACGATACGAGTTGGCTTTGTCCGCGGCTTACAGGTCTTTAAATAAATACTTTTTGAAACGTCTATGGGAAAAATGCATGGAGAATTCTTTTCCGGACCGCTGAGAGAGAGCAAAATGGGTTAAATATATGCAACATCAACAGTGTGGGATTCACTGTAGAGTCAGAGTCAAGAACTAGTGTGGGAGGCGGTCGAGTCCGAGTCGAGGTCGAGACCGACGGGAGGCGAGTTTTTCAAGCTACTTGGCAGGTGATTGGCAGATCCCGCCCGTAGCTGCCGCTGATTGGTCCAAACCGCGATTCCAGATTGAGGCTGTGTTGGAGACTTGTGAATCAATACCGCCACCATCTGGCGGAGTCAGGTTAGGACATAACATGATCTAAAAAGAAATCCAATATGGTTTAGTCAAATCTAAACGTTCTCTGCTTTCTGTTCCGGGACGATAGATAGATATAGATATAAAAGGACTCGTCTTTTAGTTCTACTAGATCTCTTCTCCACTATAGATCCTCCCTAACATTTTAGTCTAGTTATGATTTTGTTGACAAAATTGAAAATATTTAAGGTTAATTATAGTCATCATAGCTTAGTTTTGAGTCAGTGTAGTCGACAAAATTAACACTATAATGCTGCACTGAGAGCTACCCTCCTGTATATAGAGCTGTCCATGGTGCTACCCTCCTGTATATAGAGCTGTCCATGGTGCTACCCTCCTGTATATGGAGCTGTCCATGGAGCTACCCTCCTGTATATAGAGCTGTCCATGGAGCTACCCTCCTGTATATAGAGCTGTCCATGGTGCTATCCTCCTGTATATAGAGCTGTCCATGGTGCTACCCTCCTGTATATGGAGCTGTCCATGGTGCTACCCTCCTGTATATAGAGCTGTCCATGGTGCTATCCTCCTGTATATAGAGCTGTCCATGGTGCTACCCTCCTGTATATAGAGCTGTCCATGGTGCTATCCTCCTGTATATAGAGCTGTCCATGGTGCTACCCTCCTGTATATAGAGCTGTCCATGGTGCTACCCTCCTGTATATAGAGCTGTCCATGGTGCTATCCTCCTGTATATAGAGCTGTCCATGGTGCTATCCTCCTGTATATAGAGCTGTCCATGGTGCTATCCTCCTGTATATAGAACTGTCCATGGTGCTACCCTCCTGTATATAGAGCTGTCCATGGTGCTATCCTCCTGTATATAGAGCTGTCCATGGTGCTACCCTCCTGTATATAGAACTGTCCATGGTGCTACCCTCCTGTATATAGAACTGTCCATGGTGCTACCCTCCTGTATATAGAACTGTCCATGGTGCTATCCTCCTGTATATAGAACTGTCCATGGTGCTACCTTCCTGTATATAGAGCTGTCCATGGTGCTACCTTCCTGTATATAGAGCTGTCCAAGGGGGCGGGACTGCGACACTCTATAAGTCAGCACAACGTAACAACTTCTAATCTAGACCAATCAAATTGCCTCTCTGTGACCACAGAGAGAAGGGAGAGCGATGGTTTTCTTTTCACCGCGGCTCAGTGACGTCATGTTGTAGTTTTCGGTGATAGCGGTGGTCACCTCATCACCGAAAACTGGACTATGAATAGGCCTTTAAGCCTCCACCAGAGGGGGCTGAACGCCTGTCCCCCTAGTGCCGTCCCTGAGGATAAATATTTAATTGTTTGGGGTTAACTAGTCTTTTAAACCCTATATGATTGAGCGGAGTCTCCCAGGGTTCTGTACTAGTGTGTTTTGTGTTACTTTCCACCACTGTGTGTACCTGTAACACTTTGCCCTCTGGTTTATCTTCAAACTGCAGCTGTTGCTGGTACAGCGGATCCAGGGTCTTCCTGGCCAGCCTGGTCCTCCTCTTCAGCACACACTTCCCGTTATCCATGAGATACACTTTCACGTAGGGAGCTGCGCATGCACGCACACGCACACACACACACACACACACACACACACACACACACACACACACACACACACACACACACACACACACACACACACACACACACACACACACACACACACACACACACACACACACACAGTTAGCTTACACACAGACTACAAGCAGACAGGGTACCATACAGGTTATAGGCCTCATTCACACCTGAGACACAAGCAAGACACGTTGGGCTGTATTTTGTGTGTCTTAAGTACCAGGTCTTATTACTTAACTTAAGACCTGGAGGCGTGATCAATGCCATTTGGCTATTCTGAGTGGCCAATGGGAGTCACATGGGAGTCACATGGTTTTGAAGACACAACCTTTTGCCATGCAACAGCCATGCAACAATGTTGTGTCATGAAACCATGCGACTCCCATTGGAAATGCATTGAGGCGGCCATAACGCAGAAGACACAGGACGTGCGTGTGAGTGAGGTCTTAATCACCTCCGATAAGGCACTAAGGCCTCCGATAAGGCATAGTCCTCTCCACTGAAGATACAAGTGATTGCGCTACCTTTGCGTGGTCAAACTACAGTTAAATATATTATACAGACTATAGCCGACATACCCATTTAGGAGGTACTGGTTCTATTTTCCATAACGCGTTATGCAATGTTCAGCCAAACAGCGCAAAATGGCACACCTTCCAGTCAATTACGACTGGAATCATACCCAATTCTTAAATAGAGTTCTCTTTTGTATAGCGTGTAAGTACGTTTCCATTTAGATCTTTCTAGTGTTAAAATTAGTATAAATATATACATACATACATACATATAAGTATAAATGAAATCTTAAATGAAAAAATAAGGTTCGTTTTTTATTTGTTGTTAAAATTTTAAATTGGGAACCCCCTTTTGGGGTTCTGTACAGTATTCAAAAAATTACAAAAAACTGATGCTGCTATATAAATATTTGAAGTTTCAGGATCTAGAAGGCGTTTTTAGAATTGGCCTCAGTCCAAAATGGGTTAATACCGTTTAATAACGATGATGGGGTGGTTCATATCATTGAATCTTTCAGCATGCTTATTCCAAAGTGTCACACAATTAGCTGTTCGCCAAGTCCCATCCAAGCCTGTTCTTGGCCAATACCACGTTAGCGTTACTAAGTAAGGATCCTGGTCAAGCTTTCAATGCGGGTCAAAATGGTTAAGCGGTGTCAATACATATATTTGCTGTAGCATGTGTGGACCTCAGAAAGAGGGTTTGTTTTCTAACCTTGTTATGAGCAAACTAGTCCATTCCATGAATTATTTCCCTCCGTTGTGTTGGTAGGTATTATTATTATTATTATTATTATTATTATTATTAACGATATTTTACAGGCTATGGTTGACCCCAAACTTTGCTGAGTGAGAAAGAACACACTCACCTGGTAGGGTCTTATTGCCCTGTTTACCCATAAGGCCTCTGGCTCGGATCACCTCCACGTCAAGACGCTCCTTCCTGAACACCATGCCGATCTGGATGTCACCTGACAGGAAGTGACATCATTACAACCTCATGTCACCTTGACAGGAAGAGACATCAGTTACGACAGGACGTGTCTTCATCAGATGAAAGATGCGTAAATTGCGCGCTTCCCTACACTATAGGCGTGAAATGGCACACCTATAGCGGTCTCCTGAGTGGACGCTGTCCGGCGGCAGATCTCGCAGACGTCCTGCGATTACTTGTGTTGCTGGGACAGAGAAAGGGTCTCCCAACAAAGTTGATTTTGTCCTGGTTTGTGTCTCAAAAAAGCGGAAATAATTTTTGTGGACGGGAGCAGGGCTGCAAAACGGGACGCGACAGCACGGCAGTCAGAACCGGTGATGGTAACGGCAGACGGCATTCAAAGTTAAATTATTGTATATTTTTACCTTAGCACCGGACGGAATCTAGAACCGGATGTCACTGGGCAAATCTCAGCGGAATACAAGAAGATTGACCCCTCTATCACATGGAACTATCTATGTTTTTTGTGTCCATATATCACTACTCCCAAAAAGTAGTTCCATGTGATAAAGGGGTCAAAGTTGACATTTAATACGTGGCCCCCGACAAAATGAACGGAACTACTTAATATTTCAGTGCCATTTTAAGTCTTAAGCATATTCTGATTATAGCGATACCATTGTTAATCGCAATCATTTACTGACACAATAATCTGCATATATATCGTCCCATCCCTAGTGGAGATGGGCTGAATTGCTTCCCTATTGTTTGTCTTGGATCCAGAAACCGAAATCATCATGAATACACATTTACATCTACAATGTAACAATGCAACGTGTAACAATAGTGTTTGTGTGCACTTCTGAGAGAGGCGGTCCTTACCCATAGAGGGCGTGGCCAGAGTCTGTCGACCAGCCAGTTGGGCGGGGCCTAAACCCTCCAGGAAGCCGGTGAAGTCTTTATCTATAGCTAGCTTTACCCCTGGAAATATAAGACTGGACAGACAGACAGACAGACAGACAGACAGACAGACAGCATTTCAGAAATCCGTTCTCTATTTATGTGGTTCTCAAAGTTTTCATGTCAAGCACCTCCAAATGAATGTGCATATTTGGCCGCAGAACCCCATCTGCAAACATTTTCTAACAGGGACTCCTGTTACAAGATTTACAAGGTACAAGATTTATGTTAAAAAATATATTAAAAACATTTCACGTTTCTACGTACACACATGTTGCGACGAGACACAGGAGTGATATTTTGACAACAGCAACTGTCTGTCATAATTTCAACCCCCTCCCCCTATCTAAAGATTTGACAGTATTAGGATGTTGATATTCATTTTGTATTCATCCTTAGGGTCCCCAAATCACACCTTGGAAAGCATGAGTGTATTTCAAACACAAAGTGTTTTTTGACTGGAAAGACATATTTTGACGGCAGTACTGCCTGTCATAATTTCACCCCCCTCCGTATCGAAGTATTGGACAGTATAAGTGTGGGTCATGAATAAGGTCGCGAATACGGCGTGTGGTCGAAATGAGTTTTCTCCGACGGGTGGCTGGCATCTCCATTAGAGATAGGGTGAGAAGTTCAGTCACGCGGGAGAGACTCGGAGTAGAACCGCTGCTCCTTCGCCTGGAAAGGAGCCAGCTTAGGTGGTTCGGGCATCTGGTTAGGATGCCTCTCGGGCGCTTCCCTAGGGAGGTCCTCGATGCACGTCCCACTGGGAGGAGACCCCGGGGCAGACCAAGGCGCAGATGGAGGGATTACATCGACTCACTGGCCTCGGAACGTCTCGGGATCCCCCAGGAGGAAGTCACTAATGTTGCTCTGGAGAGGGAAGTCTGGAGCTCTCTGGTGGAGCTGTTGCCCCCGCGACCCGACTACGGATAAGTGGTTGAAGATGGATGGATGGATGGCCATCTTTAGGGCCCCAAATCATACCCTAGAAAGCACGAGTGTCTATTTCAAACACAAAGCGTTATTTTATTTTTTACCTGGGAGTCATATTGTGATAGCAGCAACTGCCTGTGATAAATTCACACCGTAGTATTAAGATGTTGATATTCATTTTGTATTCATCTTTAGGGCCCCAAATCACACCTTAAAAAGTACGAGTGTCTATTTCAAACACAGTGTTTTTTTTACATATTCATAGTCATATTTTGACAGCAGCAACTGTCATAATTTCACTCCCTCCGCATCGAAGTATTTGACAGTATTAAGATGTTGATAGTGATTTAGTATTCATCTTTAGAGCCTGGTCATTCTATAATAATGCGTGTGACTGTGTGTGCGCGTGCTGAGTGTGTGTGTGTGTGTGTGTGTGTGTGTGTATACGTACGCTCCAGGTTTGGGTTCCTCAGCGTCCAGGTCTCTGCTGGGCTGTCTGGTGAACTTAGCTTTGAACTCCACTGCCAGACCCGTCTCCACACTGCGCTGCACCGGGAGACGAATCACCTTCTTCTTCTTCTCCTCCCCTGGAACATGCGCACACACACACACACACACACACACACACGCACACACACGCGCGCGCGCACGAGCACACGCACACACGCACACACACGCACACAGTAAATGATGCTTATGAAACGATGGACGGATGCTGAACAGTGCAGTACAGTTCATCTGTAGTCGAAAGAAGCGCTGGGTGGTGGCGGGGTGCACACGCACGTTATACTTGGCTATGTAAACTATGTAAACACCATATTTTTACACCATTATGTAAACCTTTGATGTGACATTAAACTTTATACTTGGCTATGTAAACTATGTAAACACCATATTTCTACACCATTATATAAACCTGTGATGTGACATTAAACGTATTTAGCCTACACCTGTAAATATCGTAAGATTTTAGTTGACTAAATCTACAGTTAACTTTGTCAACAAAAATGTATTTTGGCGGCCCTTTGATGGCGTTTTTGGTTGGCAAATGCGTTTTGGTTGGCAAATGTGGAAGTAGAGCGTTCTTCTGGGTGCTATGCTGGGAGTGGGAACCCATCGGCAACCCATCGGCAAAAAAGGAAAAACAGCACCCAGCTGTTTGTTTCAGAATCTGTTCTTGAGAGATTACGGTAGGACCAGAGCCAAATTACGGTAGTACCAGAGCCATAGAGTAAGAGATTGCGGTAGTACCAGAGCCAAAGACATAGTTACGACATTGAGGGGGCAGAAAACCGAGCGTTCGATCGCTGTTCATGCAGCCTGAACTGGGCCATTGGACTGGCCCCATGAAGTGAGCGGAGTTGTCAGAATTCTGGTTAGTACCAACCTTCAGGGTCCAGTTGTGAAGCAGACTGGCTCTTCTTCCCCAGTCCCACCAGTCCGAGCATCTTTCCTCCCAGGCTGGATCGCCGTTTCTTGTCATCATCATCGTCGTCGTCTCTCATAGAACAAGCCGCCGCGTCGGGGGTCGCTCCCGCACTATTAGACCTGGGCAGAGCGCCTGCTGCTGGCCTGCGGGGGGGAATTGCAACCACATTTAAGTACTGTAGCTCGCCAGGGCTTATTATAGCTAAAACTAATGAAATGACGAGGAACAGAATAGGAAGAAAATAAGAGCCACACGGCAACATGACGTCATGTGGGGTGCTGTTTCTTTTTTTTTTTTTTACATCATTAAAAGTCCATAGACTTGGACGCCATATGACGTCATTTCCGAAAGCCAGACATTGGAGGTGCCAGTGCCCCTAAAAAAAGATGGGAGATACTGGGCTTATGAGCCAAGGCAGGATTACTTGTCAACCATGTCAACCTATTGGGTCAGTGTAAACAGCTGCCAGAAGCCTATTGGTCAGTTTAAACAGCTGCCAGAAGCCTATTGGTCATTGTAAACAGCTGCCAGAAGCCTATTGGCCAATTTAAACAGCTGCCAGAAGCCTATTGGTCAGGTTAAACAGCTGCCAGAAGCCTATTGGCCAGTTTAAACACAGCTGCCAGAAGCCTATTGGCCAGTTAAAAACAGCTGCCAGAAGCCTATTGGCCAGTTTAAACAGCTCCCAGAAGCCTATTGGTCAGTGTAAACAGCTCCCAGAAGCCTATTGGTCAGTTTAAACAGCTGCCAGAAGCCTATTGGTCAGTTTCTTACTTGGGGGCCTCAGCTTCAGGTTCAGGCTCCTCCTCAAATTCAGACAACGGCTCAGCTCCACCCACTTCTGCCCCACCCACTTCCTGTGTTCCCCCAGGCTCCGCCCCCTCCACTGATTGGCCATCCAGGGACGCCAGGGACGCCGCTCGGCTGGAATCAGCCAATGACCGAACATGATATGCATAGAGAGACAGACAAACATGCGGACAAACATGCAGACAGACGGATGGATGGACGGACGGACGGACAGACGGGACAGACGGACAGACATGCAGACAGACAAAAAATGGACAGTGAGACACAATGATAGAAAAAGAAACGCAGGTAAATGCAGATCTACAGATCATGCTTAAACAAGCTAACAAGGCGTTGTTAGTTTGAAGATCTGTTCTACTTAGCAAAGTGGCACGTTGTGTGATATAGTATAAATGAGGCATAATTACAGACAACGCACGCACACACACACACAGTAACATGGCACAGACAATGCTAACATACCACAGAGAATGCTAGCATGCTAAGTGAATGGCATGCCATAGAGAAAGCTAATATGCTAAATGAATGGTAACATGCCACAGAGAATTCTAATATGCTGAGTGAATGGTAACATGCCACGCTCACAGAGAATGCTAACACGCTAAGTGAAACATTAAACTATAAGCTCCTCACACCTGTTCTTGGGCATTCCCTTAACATCGGAGGCGGAGCTTAGCAAGGATGCGTCACTGACATCAGAATCTGATGACTTGCATGATTGGCTGTCCTTCCGCTAGATGAGGGGCATAGACAGCAAACAATCACGTTCCATATTACATTGGTTCCCAAAGTGGGGTCCGGGGACCCCCAGGGGTCCTTGGGGGAGTTCCAGGGGGTCCCCAGCTAAATGATACTTTGGAACCAAATGGTTCACACACCCAGAGTTCCATTTGTACACTCTCAGAGTTAAATTAACATAGATTTTACTATGTAAATTGGGGGTCCCAGAGATAAATGCCATTAAATGGGTGTCCGTAGCCTAATGCATGTCAAACTGGGGTCCTTCAAATGAAAATGGTTGAAAATCACTAGAGAGCCGTAAAAAATCTTCTGTTTTGGGGGTCCCTGGCATATCTTTTCTAATGGGGTCCGCTGGCTAATTCGTGTCAATTTGGGGGTCCTTGACATGAAAAGGTTTGGGAACCACGCTGCCATAATGAACACAGCCTGGTCCACTAGCTTATACGATCAACTTCAAACTGGATCTGACTGGTTCGGTTCAGACTGGATCGAACTGGATCCGACTAAGAAATTACCTAATTCACTTAATAAAATATGGGAATCTAGTTGAAAGAATTTGCTAAATATAAATACGCGGATTAATTGCAGACATACTGTACCTTAGGTGTAGGTGGGTCTTTCATCCCACCTAAAGAAATGGGGGAGGGAGAAGTTATAATCATACAAACATGTCTCATAGTGTGTGTGTGTGTGTGTGTGTGTGTGTGTGTGTGTGTGTGTGTGTGTGTGTGTGTGTGTGTGTGTGTGTGTGTGTGTGTGTGTGTGTGTGTGTGTTGTCACGTGAGCCAATCACGTCATTTTCAAATGGGAGCAAGAAAAAACCGTGATCGGGACATCCATAGTATCAACATTATATCCATATCATGATATTAGACTGGATGTTGTCTGTGTTTTGGGATATTGTACTATTGTGATATGGCATAAGTGTGTTATATAATTAAAAATATAAATATCGGATCGGTAAACATCGCTATCATCAGATAATCAAAATCAAATGATCAGAATTGGATCGGGATAAAAGTAAACGTGATCAGGACATCCCTAACCTCAACCACTAATGTGCAGAATGTAACTAGATAGACATGTATTCATGGTTTTCCCGCTACCCTAGTGTAGGAGCCAAAATATACATTTTGTTTGTTGATTATTTTTATTGTTTATTTTTTCCCACACTTGGTTTTTGATGTTCCACCTCCCACTTAATTGATGAGCTCCTGCTGTGTGTCTGCTAATCACTTTACTTATGCCAGCTGTGTGTCTGGGCAGTGGCATTCAGTGAGAGAATGGGGGTGAGCTCTAGGCTCAATATTTTATGTTGACCGTTTATCTTTTGATCGTTTATACCTACGTTTTCAGTACATTTTTGGACCTTGTTTATTTGTCAATAAATCACCTTAACTACAATAAGAACTTTTCTGGATTTGATTGAGAGAAAGGCGTCATACAGTTCCTGCCGACAGCTCAGCCTCATATAGCACTACTTCTATTTGATTAGATTTGAAGAAGTAGTCGCTATACAACACCTAGTTTATTTAGAGGCAATACATCGATTTCCCTCTGGCAAGTGGCTCTGGATAAGTGTCTGATAAATTGTGAGTTGTAATTGACAGGAGAGGACGAGGTGGTGACGGTCTACCTTCTTCATTTGGCAGCACTTCCCCTGATGGATGGATGGATGGATGGGCATTAAATAAAATGGAAACAAACAAAATCAAATAAACCATGAACTGATTCGTAAAGCTCACAGGATTAATTCATTCATATAGTCACACTCACACCAAAGTCAAGCATCAGAGCAAACCATCAACACAAACCAACACAGCACCCTGACTCTAAACCAGGTCTGACTCTAGACCAGATCTAATCCAGACCAGATCTAATGCAGACCAGATCTACTACTAATCCAGACGAGATATAATCTAGACCAGATATAATCCAGACCGAGGCAGCTGTACTATGAAGCTGGATTTGGGTGTTTGTGGGGTATGGTCACTATTATCACCAATGCAACTAATTGTGCACACAATTTATTTAAAGTGTATTTGACTTTTTGAGGTCATTTTAACATCTACTCTTTTTTTCATTAATGTTATTGTTCTCCTCACATATTACAAGGACAATATCAGTCACCAGAACCAAGGACGAGTGTTTTCAATTAATCTAACATGGTTAAAATGGAGTTTGAAATTGCAATGAATTTGTATGAGAAGGGTCTGTTAAAATTTATATGAAATATGTAAATACTCAATCAAGAAATAAAAAATAAAAAAAACTGCCTGGGGTGTTCACAAAAGCCAGAGTAGATGTTAAAATGACCCCAAGCATGTTTGAAAGTGAAAATATGGCTAATAAAAAATAGCATCAGCTATTAGCACCTGGTAGCTTCGTTCCATTGTCTGTTTTTTGCTGCTGGTCCACCCATTTGACCTCTGGTACCAGCAGAGAGAGAGAAGGTCATTACATTACATGAACTAGACCAGTGAGGAAGTAGAATTATACAACAGGTAGTTCTGAGGAAGCAATATGATTGGTTGAAATAGCCCTCTACCCGTGCTTCAAACGAGCATGATGGCACACCTAATCAAATCAAATAAAAATCAGCTCTAGCTATAGGTGGCCGTTTTGGCGTTTTCACGAGACATTTTCGGTCATAGTGGCTACATCTGTCATTTAAAAAAAAGATTTGGTTTATTGAATATCTTAGTTAATGAAATTGAGTGGACATGATTTAATAACGCGGCAACGCAGGCGGTAATGCACACCCTCTTGTGAAATATTGCTCAAGTATCAATACTGCAGTGTAGAAATACTCTCCAAAAAAATGTTTGACTGCCTTTTTTCACTGACTAATACTAGCCTGGGTTCCAGCCTGATTCGCTGCGGGTCTGAAATGTCACATTTCAGATCAGCGGAACTCAGCGAATCTGCAGGCTGGAACCCAGGCTAGACTAATACTACATAAATACAAAATCTAAACTAAGCTATGATGACTAAAACTGCGACTAAATATATTGAAAAATAATCGGCAGAGCTGTTAGGAAGGGACTACTGAGAAGAGATCCAGTAGAACTAAGTCATTTAATAATCCCCGTCTGGGGCTATTTATTAATTATATAAATACAATATAATAATAAATAATAATATATAATTATATATATAATGTAAAATGCTATGCACTGCTAGGCACTGCTATGGCCATAATATTGAGATGTAACAAGACTATTGGGATGCACCACTCGCCTTTCCTGGTTCCTCCAGGTGTGGTGGGGCGTCGCTCAGGATCTTATTGGTGGAAACAGGCAGGATGAACATGAGACAGGAACAACGCAGTAGACACGGCGAGAGTGAATAAACAATTGTGGTCAATCTCATTTCTCAATTTTCTATCCTCGTGTACATCCTCATGCCTCTCTCTAAAATACTGTACATAAGGCACTAAGGCACTACCCAGCCATACTGCACTACAAAGCCAAAGTGCAGTAACTACGAGAAAAAAATAGCTGCAAGCTCACGCACTAGCACACTATCACACTCATGCACTATTCCACACACACCAACCTATTCACGCACGACGCACCAATACATACACGCTCTATCGCATTCACATACTAATGCACACACGCACATGTGACCAACATCTCACTAGCGATCTAATGCGCGACCTATAACGTAACGACGTAGACTACACTAACAATGTAAACAGGAAAACAAACCTGGTGTTGTTGGTAGAGGGGCGGGTGTTGATGAGGGCGGAGCAGGGGGAGGGGAGAATAGCTGGGCTGCGGGCGGGGACTGTGGCTGGGTTATGGGCGGAGATTGTGGTTGGGTTATGGGCGGAGATTGTGGTTGGGTTATGGGCGGAGATTTTGGTTGGGTTGCGGGTGGGGATTGTGGCTGGGTTTGGGGCGGAGCTGGAGGCTGGGTGGGAGGCGGGGACTTTGGCTGGGTTATGGGCGGGGCTTGTGGTTGGCTTGCGGGCGGGGATTGTGGTTGGGTTGTGGGCGGGGCTTGTGGCTGGGTTGCAGGCGGGGATTGTGGCTGGGTTGGGGGCGGAGCTTGTGGCTGGGTTGCGGGCGGGGATTGTGGCTGGGTTGGGGGCGGGGCTTGTGGCTGGGTTGGGGGCGGAGCTTGTGGCTGGGTTGCGGGCAGGGATTGTGGCTGGGTTGGGGGCGGGGCTTGTGGCTGGGTTGCGGGCGGGGATTGTGGTTGGGTTGGGGGCGGGGATTGTGGCTGGGTTGTGGGCGGGGATTGTGGCTGGGTTGGGGGTGGGGCAGGAGGCAGGGCTTGTGGGGCTTGTGGCTGGCTTGGGGGTGGGGCTTGTATCTGGGTTATGAGTGGGGCTTGTGGCTGGGTTGGTGGTGGGGATTGTATCTGGGCTGTGGGCGGGACTAGCGGCTGTGTTGGTGGTGGGGCTGCAGGCAGAGCTTGTGGCTGGGCTGGGGGTGGGGCTTGTATCTGGGTTATGAGTGGGGCTTGTGGCTGGCTTGGGGGTGGGGCTTGTATCTGGGTTATGAGTGGGGCTTGTGGCTGGGTTGGTGGTGGGGATTGTATCTGAGCTGTGGGCGGGACTAGCGGCTGTGTTGGTGGTGGGGCTGCAGGCGGAGCTTGTGGCTGGGCTGGGGGTGGGGCTTGAAACTGGGCTGGGGGCGGGGCTTGAAACTGGCCTGGGGGCGGGGCTTGAAACTGGCCTGGGGGCGGGGCTTGAAACTGGGCTGGGGGCGGGGCTTGAAACTGGGTTGGGGGCGGGGCTTGAAACTGGGTTGGTTGCGGGGCTTGCGGCTGGAATGGAGGTGGGGCTTGTTGATAGATTAGGGGTTGTGTTGGGGGCGGGCCTTGAATTCGTATGACGGGAGTAGGTTGTTGAATGACAGAAGGCGGGGCCTGATGAATGACATATCCAGCCTGTTGTTGTTGTTGTAAGTGGGGAGGAGGGGTTTGGTGAATCAGTGTCGCTGTTATGGGCGTGGCCAAAGAGGACGACAAAAGAGTTTGAGAAAAGGAAAAAAAAAGATGGTGAGGTGAAAAAGAAATTAAGTCATTGACAGAATAAAAGATGTGAACATGTTTACACACAGGGATGTGAAGTCAAATTAAGTCAGCTAGTGACATTTTGTACAAGACAGTATGACAAATAACCTCCAAACACATGGATGGGTTATATCTATAAAAGCTTTAGCTTGTAATGAAGTGTCTATGAGGAAACCCTGCATGCTTCTGTTTACCTCTCTCTACAGCTATCCAACTACTGTAGCTAGCTGGTTAGTGGGACCAACAGACTTCAGGTAACAGACTTCAACTAGCTAGCTGGTTAGTGGGACCAACAGACTTCAGGTAACAGACTTCAACTAGCTAGCTGGTTAGTGAGACCAACAGACTTCAGGTAACAGACTTCAACTAGCTAGCTGGTTAGTGGGACCAACACACTTCAGGTAAAAGACTTCAACTAGCTAGCTGGTTAGTGGGACCAAAATACTTCAGGTAACAGACTTCAACCAGCTAGCTGGTTAGTGGGACCAAAATACTTCAGGTAACAGACTTCAACTAGCTAGCTGGTTAGTGGGAACAACAGACTTCAGGTAACAGACTTCAACTAGCTAGCTGGTTAGTGGGACCAACAGACTTCAGGTAACAGACTTCAACTAGCTAGCTGGTTAGTGGGACCAACAGACTTCAGGTAAAATACTTCAACTAGCTAGCTGGTTAGTGGGACCAAAATACTTCAGGTAACAGACTTCAACCAGCTAGCTGGTTAGTGGGACCAACAGACTTCAGGTAAAAGACTTCAACTAGCTAGCTGGTTAGTGGGACCAACAGACTTCAGGTAACAGACTTCAACTAGCTAGCTGGTTAGTGGGACCAACAGACTTCAGGTAAAAGACTTCAACTAGCTAGCTGGTTAGTGGGACCAACAGACTTCAGGTAACAGACTTCAACCAGCTAGCTGGTTAGTGGGACCAAAATACTTCAGGTAACAGACTTCAACTAGCTAGCTGGTTAGTGGGAACAACAGACTTCAGGTAACAGACTTCAACTAGCTAGCTGGTTAGTGGGACCAACAGACTTCAGGTAACAGACTTCAACTAGCTAGCTGGTTAGTGGGACCAACAGACTTCAGGTAACAGACTTCAACTAGCTAGCTGGTTAGTGGGACCAACAGACTTCAGGTAAAAGACTTCAACTAGCTAGCTGGTTAGTGGGACCAACAGACTTCAGGTAACAGACTTCAACCAGCTAGCTGGTTAGTGGGACCAAAATACTTCAGGTAACAGACTTCAACTAGCTAGCTGGTTAGTGGGAACAACAGACTTCAGGTAACAGACTTCAACTAGCTAGCTGGTTAGTGGGACCAACAGACTTCAGGTAACAGACTTCAACTAGCTAGCTGTTAGTGGGATCAACAGACTTCAACCAGCTAGCTGGTTAGTGGGACCAACAGACTTCAGGTAACAGACTTCAACCAGCTAGCTGGTTAGTGGGACCAACAGACTTCAGGTAACAGACTTCAACTAGCTAGCTGGTTAGTGAGACCAACAGACTTCAGGTAACAGACTTCAACCAGCTAGCTGGTTAGTGGGACCAACACACTTCAGGTAACAGACTTCAACTAGCTAGCTGGTTAGTGAGACCAACAGACTTCAGGTAACAGACTTCAACTAGCTAGCTGGTTAGTGGGACCAACATACTTCAGGTAACAGACTTCAACTAGCTAGCTGGTTAGTGAGACCAACAGACTTCAGGTAACAGACTTCAACCAGCTAGCTGGTTAGTGGGACCAACATACTTCAGGTAACAGATTTCATGTCGATACCCAAAAGAGAGATTAGATGATTTCCCAGGACCCAAACTAGGGAACATAGCAGATCTACAACGTTGCGAGCTTGTAGATCACAGTATTTTCACTAATTCTTAATACATTTTTTATGTTTTATTCATGGAATTTCTTAGATTTGTTTGTTTGTTTTGAAATGTATGAAATCATTTAACTTTTATTTTTAATAAATTTTGAAATACCGGTATATACATATTTTAAATGTACGGTAGGAAAATGGTATTTTTACTCAAGTCATGACCCATAAAAATTGGCCAGGGACCCACAAAGGGGTCCTCCTGACCCACTGTTGTCTGGTGGTCCAACGTCTCATTTGGGCTTGGGGTTTGGTTAGGTCAGGGTTTGGGGTTTCACTAGTAGTGTTATCAGGGTCTGGGTTACCTGGGTACGACTCTATTGTAATGCCTCCATCTGCGAGAGAAAGACAGTGTGGTTTTGAACGTTGGTACTTTAATCCCCTGATGTAAAGTTGTTATGCTGAAAGGGAAATACTTTTGAAGCTTTTCTAAACGTCATCTGGTTTGGTGTCATCAGATTGTATCACAGCGGTGCAATGTCCAATGCCAAAAAGTTAATTAACCTGTTAATCACAATCATTTGTGTGCGTGAGAAGTAATGAACTAAAATGTCATGATCGTGGTGGCCCTAAGTAGCAGTAGCAATTTAACAGCTGTGAAATACTGTAGTAGTATTACTAGTAGTTCTGTTCTGTTCTGATCGGTTTGTGTGATGCTTACATGTACATTTTACATGTAATAGACAGCTAGGAACCGTAAAGAGAACAGAAAGAGAGAAACAGAGCAAAGAGAGAGAGACAGGATGAGAGACAGGCAGGCAGAGAGAGAGAGAGAGAGAGACAGGCAGGCAGAGAGACGTACTCTTGGCTGGTACAATGGGCAGCTGGCGACCCTGACGACTCATGGCTGGACTTCCTATTGGACTCGACCTGGAGACACACACACACACACACACACACACACACACACACACACACACACACACACACACACACACACACACACACAGGCAAGCAGAAGGTTGGTTAATACTCCACTGATGATACTGATCACGTTATTTATCGTGGCCTTTCTAACAAACAATTAAAGCCACTGTTGGTCGGAGTGGTGTTGCAGTCTATTTCATTGTTAGATAACACTCACGCTCGCGTCTCTTCTTGTTAGAACCCTCAATCACTCACGGAGATCCGAGTATTCTTCTCATAAAACAAAAACAGAGCCTGCGCGTTCAACAAACTGTCACGCTACCCTGTCTGTGTCACATGCTATCTCCCAGCAGGGAGCATAATTAAATAATGAAGAAAAATATCAATTCATAAAGCAGGCAATAATAGCAGAATAAATACAAATAAATAATCATAAATAGAAAAATGGTTCTAACATTATCGTAAGATTGGTTGCTCCAAACCTTTCTCGAGCAGGGTCCACAATGACATGACGTGTTCTGCCCCTCATTGACGCACCTCTCTAATAGAAGGCTCTGGGTTTGGGGCATGTTTATTTTAATCCATTCAGGACGGGAACCCCTTTTGGTGTTTTAAGCATTATGTTATACTTTAGCAATTGAAAAATAGCAGATCTCTCATAGCGCGGCACCGAGTGCCGCGCTATGAGCTTGTAGATCTGAGTTGCACCACTCAGTTCACACGGGTGTGATTTTAACTCAAGGAGGAGTAGTGATTGACCGATTACGTTTTTTCCGTGGCTGGAATGACATTTGTGATGATTTGATTGGCTGAACACGGAATGTGATGTATGACGATAAGAGCACCCCTCACTTCACAGGGGTGTGATTTTCATTTTCTGATCAATTACAACTTTTCTTGTCAAATTATTCCATATATGTGGAGCATATACCCTGAAGAGGCGTGTCTACGTGGCTCACCTGTTGAGGGCAGGTGAAGGTGGTGCGGAGCGTCCGGCGGGGTAGGGCGTAGAGTCCGAGCGGGCGTAGACGGGGGGGCGGTCCACTATCGGCCGCTGGTCGGCCGACCGCGAGCGGCTGTACGCGTCGTCGGTGCGCGCCATCCCGCGGCTGCACCTGGAGGAGACGAGCATGCCATGACGACCGTGGGGTTACCCTGACAACCGTGGGGTTACGCTGACGACCGTCAGACACAACCAAAACCCATTGGGTTTTGAAGAAAACAAGCGATGAAAAAGTGATTATGCGCAACCCACCCAAAAAACTAAAAAACAAATGACTGTCATATATCTATCCATCCATCTATCCATCTATCCATCTATCCATCTATCCATCTATCCATCTATGTCAGGGGTCTTCAACGTTTTTCAGGCCAAGGACCGACTACCTTAGAGAGAGAGATGAAGCAGGGACCACATTATGTGTTGTATAACATTGTGTTGCAGATTACACTTTCCCATAGATTCCATAGACAGCTTCGTAGACTTGCTCGACAGCACTGTAGTGTATATGTTGGATTCATGTATATTCTCAGACATGAACCACTTTTGTGGTTACTTAGTAAATCTGACCTTTCAATCTGTACTTGATCTGCTTCTTTTTATCAGATGCTATGCGATAGCAAGCTGAGTCTATGATCGATGAGCAAGCAAGTACTCTACTCCAGCTGGTTTTCTCATTGGCCGATGTATGTGCGCACCGCCAATATGTCCAGGCGTAAACAAATGACTGAGAACACAATAGTTCCGCCTTAGAGAATTTTGGTTCCTACCTAAACTACTGCGCTGAAACCTCAGAGTAATAATACTCTAAGGCTGAAACGGACACAGAGGCAGCTATAGCGGACCCCCGCAGATAATAACATTGCAGCTGGTAATTAATTGATTTAATCAATTCTTGTTTCCTAGGTGTCCCGGACCCCCTAGTTGAAGACCCCTGATCTGTGTGTTTATGTTTACCTCTGTAATTCTTCGTCATAACAGTCGGGTTCAGAGGGGAAGTCGGGGATGTAGTCCTGGCTGGAGGAAGTACAGTAGAACAGCGTTCTCAAATGAACACGAGAAATTGCATCTGAGCCAGT
>NC_139697.1:15256321-15258821 GCF_964188405.1 Protomyctophum parallelum | reverse complement strand
ACAACACTGTATGTCCTTGGTTAAAAAAATAAAAACAGCACTGTCCATAGTTTTTAAATAAATAAATACAACAGCACTGTCCATGGCATGTGTGCATGCATGCATGCGTGCGTGCATGCGGGTGCAGTACGTTGTTCAGACTAGTCATTGGTCCGACAAACGACAACCCACCTCATACCCCAGGGCTATTCAACTGGCGGCCCGCGGGCCAAATGCGGCCCGCGGAGCGCCCCCTAGTGGCCCTTGGAATAATAATAAAAAAAAAAAAAAAAAAAGAAGCTTTTTTTTTTTTTTTTTTTTTTTTTAAGAGAGAAAGTTACAGGTATGATGTGCGCGATATATAAAGTGCTAGATTATCATAATGACAGTAATCAGCCATAGTTGTTTCTAGGGGTGGGGGGCGAGGGGGGAAGCCCCACCCCATGGGGCCCGCGACCCGCAATTGTATTTGCGCGCGCATGAGACTGGACCATGGTCTTATTCAAAACTTATTTATACTACTTATTATTTGTGGACCTTCAGCATTTCTAGTTGAGGACCCCTGGCCTACATAGATCTTTGTGTTTAAACACAAAATACATTTGTAGAATCCAAAAAAATCCGCGCTTCGCGCGCACGCTTGCGGCCCTCCACACACAATCATTCTACAGTTGTGGCCCCCGACCTAATCTAGTTGAATACCCCTGTCATACCCTAACCTAACCATAACCGCAAGCACGGGAGCAGACGCTAGTCCGACATGCGGACACATGTCGGACCAATGCTCCGTCGGAATTACATGCGGTCCCCCGTGCATGCGTGTGTGTGTGTGCGTGCGACGTGCGTGTACTGTGTACTAACCTAGCCTGATTATCAGACTGTAGCTTTCTTGAAGCTTCAGTCTGACATTGTCTCCTGTCTGAGCGATTTCAAGGGGGAGAGGATTAGAATTTCCCTCAACCCAATAGCCATTGTTATTGTTTTTCCCTCCTTCCTCGTGTGTGTTGCGCTGTGTGATGACGCTGAAAACGGGCCTCGGCGCTGTTTGGTTGTTCGTTAGACCCACCCCCACCACCGATTCTCATTGGATAATACATTTTTGTACCAAATAAATTATAGGTTCACAGTGCAACACCAGACCAAGAGATGCAGTCCACTCAGAGAGTGGGCGGGATCTTTGGTCTGGATCCAGGCTAATACTAACCCATTTTGGGCGGGAACCCATTTTGGTGTTAGCATCATGTCGTGCTTTAGCTATTGAAAAATAGCAGATCTACAAGCTCATAGCGTGCCACCGAGTGGCGCGCTACGAGCTTGTAGGTCTGCTATTTTTGAAAAATCAAAGAGCGACTGACATAGAAGACATTTTTAGAATCTGATCTCAGGTCAGAATGGAAAACTGTCAGGATGTAGAAGACATTTTTAGAATCTGATCTCAGGTCAGAATGGAAAACTGTCAGGATGTAGAAGACATTTTTAGAATCTGATCTCAGGTCAGAATGGGACTAACCTCTCCCAGGAACTGGCTCTCCTCATCGCGGACACAGGCCTGGTCCCAGACAGTGAGCTCCAGCATCCTCTGTCTGAACTCCCTCTGGTGGACGGGGCCGTACATGAAGGTCTGGTTCCACTTGGGCTCCAAACACTTCCTCACTGTCTTACTGCGACGCTTGCTCTTATCACTGCGCAGACAGACAGACAGGCAGACAGACAGACAGACAAATAGTGAATATTTGTCAAGTGGGTTCACCACAAAAAATGTAATGACATTTTCTTAGACCTGAAACCCAGTAATGTTTTTATACTTTTATTAGTTTTAACTAGAACTAAGATGAGAGAACATATAATTGGCTTCACTGCACTGGCTTCCGGTTGTTTTTAGGATTGATTTTAAAAATAATTTTACTTGTGTATAAAGCTCTCAATGGTCTCGCACCTTCCTACCTACATGACTGCCTGCCTAAATATGTCCCAAACCGCCCCCTAAGGTCTTCCACTGCTGGCCTGCTCGCTTTGCCTAAAGAAATGTCAACTAAAAAACACGGGGAAGCAGCTTTTTGCTTCTACGGGCCGACGGCATGGAACAAGCTCCCACTGTACCTTCGTCAGGCAGCCTCTGTAGACATTTTTAAAGCACAGCTCAACTTCTACAACATTGCTTTTAATTGATCTTTTATTTTTTGTTATTCACTGAGCTGCATTTCATGTCATGAAAGGTGCTATACAAATAAAGTTTTATTATTATTATTATTATTATTATTATTATTATTATTATTATTATTATTATTATTATTACTCTATCCATGTCGAACACTTTCTGTTGTTAGATCAGTGCTCGATAAGCGAGTGTCAGCAAACTCCAGACGACAAAATACAACGCACTGGGTGGGAAACTGCCAGGAGTTCAATGGCATACTGGCAGTCAATGCGAGCCAGCTGGACCAGCTTACTAAGAAACTATTTATAAACTATTGCAAACTTTGTCAAATAAAATGTCCAGGAAAATAAAAGAAGACTGTAT
>NC_139697.1:15231321-15251321 GCF_964188405.1 Protomyctophum parallelum | reverse complement strand
TGACCTTGGTGATGAAGGCACACAACCTGCCCGACTCCGTCATCTTACCACCGACCACCTGGAACAATGACATCATCAACAGATGAGACGTATGACATCATCAACAGATGAGACACGTGACATCATCAACATGAGACACGTGACATCATCAACATGACATCGTCACCAGGAGACACAGTCATGACTTCTTCAACCAGATCAATAATCAGTGGTGGAAAAAGTACTCATTGTTTTGTGTTAGGGGCGCTAACCCCGCCAATGCATGGCTTTCCAAATGTATGTCTTAGGCCAGCCAAGTCTATGGACTTTTAATGTTTGTTTAGAGCCCAATTATGATGAAATTCGTGCCAGCCAAGTCTATGGAAGAAACTCCATTTACTCAATGTAAATGGTATTTGAAGTAGATAACAGTAGCACAAGTTGAAACACTCTATGGACAGGAACCTAATGAATGTAGGGTGACTAGGGTTTGAATGGATTGCTGGATTACTACAATGACCATAATGCTTTAGTGGTGAAATACTAAAATATCTAAAAACTCATATTACCCCCATACAAAAAACAGGAAAGTGTTTCTTGTCTCCCAAACATCATTAAAATAAGATCCGATTGACAAAGGGGTGAAGTGTCACTTTAATGTTTGTTAAAGTGGTTTTGATGCTTGTAAGTGCTGTCATTAAAATGCTTACTATGACAATACTAAAATAGCTCAAATACTAAATGTCATGGTCATAAGCTCATAAAGCATAATTAATGATAATTTCATGATACATAATAGGCTACGTATTTGGTTCATAATTTATTTCAAATTAGGTTAAAAGTTAAAACATGTAAAAACATGTTAACTTTCTGAGGCAGAACAAAGTTCCCTGTCTGCCAGTAGCTATAACCTCGCCTCACCAGGCTTTTCACCACCTCGGAGGAAAGCCTGGTCTCTGTTTCAAAAGTCTGTATGATCCTGTCGGGATTTTTCTCAATAAAAGCTTTTATTGAGAAAAATCGGTTTGAGGGAAAATGAAGTTGCCGCCTGTTGTTCCTGCCTGTCGACTACAAAACAATACTACAACATGACGTAACGATATCATCCGCTCCCGACAGGATCATATACCCTAAATTAAATGGTGCCCAGGCTAGTCAGTAGCTAGCTACACTGGACCATGATGGACTGATTGATTGATGCCTGGTTGCATGAAATTGCTCACAGGTGGTGCAAAAAAGTTTTTCCCACTCTCAGACCCAGCTGGTCTGCATGAAGGAAGCAGCACAATTGCAGTTATAGTGTGATACGAACTGTTAAAAGTAAGAAAGACGTCTGAAGCCAAAGCAGACTGTCAACGGAACATTCTAAAGACTTTAAGCAACGCAAGAGTCAAGAACCTCTTTCCACAACAAGCGGGCCAACAAGGTATTCTATATTTTAGATTAGTCTGTGATGATGATGATGTACCGTTGTGTTTGATGGACACTGAAGCTACGCATTGCGCAATTCTACATGTTTGTATTTTCATTTGTTTAGTCAGTTATTAGTTACTGTGCAATTTGTTTGTGTTTATTATTTTTGCGTGAACATATACAGTGTACAGTTCTCACGGCATGGAACAGCTGATGGATGAGAAGAATGGCCGAATAAATGCCCGTTTATAAAGAACCCAACCTGTGTCGTCAATGTTGTGAGAAGAGCTACAATGCTAATATACTGTATTACTGATTTAGCTCGGGAGCCCTTATTGGAACCGCATAAAGGACCCCTGGGGGTCCCCGAAACCCACTTTAAGAACCACTGGACTAGTGTAGAGGAGGATTGTTAGACCTTGAGTCCCAGCAGCGCTCCAGCGTCGGCGGGGATGGTCCCATCCTTCAAACGTTTGTTCAACAGGATGCGACCAATCAGACGTTCTCCATCTTTAGACGGTTGCCAGGTTACCGTTTGCTAGAAGGTCGCACGCACGCACACACACACACACACACGCACACGCACACGTGCACACTCTTAGCAACAGTAACGACAACAGTAAAACAGCAAGAAATAGCATTATGTGAACCATATGAATGATCTTGCTTTCCTCTACTGTCTTTGATCTGAGCAAAGAGATTCTATATAAAGAGACAACACTCCCATTAGGTCCCATAGTAACAACCAGCGGGCCTCCACCATATTGGAGTGATGACGTAACATCAGGTTACTTTAAAAAAAACATTAAAAAGTCATGCTGTACAAAACAAAAACTTTGTTGTATCCTATTCTACTCTCATATATTGATTTACTCATTTATTTATCATATTTATTAATGGATCAAATTTGTAACAAAGCATTGCCGCCATCTTGGAGTGATCCCGGCAGCGCTAGCGCTGCGCTATCTAGTGGTGATTCCGAATATTTAAGAACTGTCGTCTCTTTAAATATAGAATCTCTTTGATCTGAGGATGGAAGTACAACTAGAGCCACTACACAGGTGCATGCTGAGAGAGAGAGAGAGAGAGAGAGAGAGAGAGAGACATAGACAGACAGACAGACAGACAGACAGACAGACAGACAGACAGACAGACAGACAGACAGACAGACAGACAGACAGACAGACAGACAGACAGACAGACAGACAGACAGACAGACAGACAGACAGCGCCAAACGCCATGGTAGAAGATAAAAGACAAGAAGTACTAGTGAAAGAAAGAAAGAAAGAAAGAAAGAAAGAAAGAAAGAAAGAAAGAAAGAAAGAGGCCAATAGCAGACGGGCAGAATGACTATAGTAAGGAGGCAGACCCGTGCCCGAGAACATCTGATTGGCCCAGAGGACAGACACCGTGCACAGTGGCTCCCTAGAGCTGTGACATCATAACCTCCCAGAAACAGAACAAACATAGGAGACGAGCGACAGAATAAACAACCAGAAAGAATAAAGGAGAAGAAATCCAAACAATGAAAATAGTGTGGAACTAGAAAAAAGTGTCCCTCGGGGCACAGGTCTCCACCAGGCCAGGTCAGGTTGTGGCCTCATGGTGGCGCTATAACAGGCCAACGTGTCCAGGGAGGATAGCTTGTACAGTACAGTACAGTACAGTACAGTACAGTACAGTACAGTACAGTACAGTACAGTACAGTACAGTACAGTACAGTACAGTACAGTACAGTACAGTACAGCACCACTCACTTCAGATGGGTCTGATTTTTCTTATGCCTTTGATGGCAATTGGATGATTTGAGGCATTTTTTTTCTCCAAAAACGTGTTTCGCAAAGATCCACCTGATGGTGACGCTATAACAGGCCAATGTGAAAAGGGTGGGGTTTATTCCCCAGCCTAGTAGTAATTTGAACGCATGCGTTCATGATTTGAGGCTTTTTGTTCGAAACGGGCCAATCCTGCAAACTTTGGAAACCAATTAGTTTGGCATGGACCGGGTTAACGGTGCCGGAGATTAGCTGTTAACGGACGGACACACGGACGGACGGACGGACACACGGACGGAGTGCAAAACATACTCTCTCCCCATGCCTTCGGGCCTGGTGGAGACAATAAAACATACTCTCTCCCCATGCCTTCGGCCTGGTGGAGACAATAAAACATACTCTCTCCCCATGCCTTCGGCCTGGTGGAGACAATAAAACATACTCTCTCCCCATGCCTTCGGCCTGGTGGAGACAATAAAGAGTGTTCAGTAACACTTTACTTAAAGGTCGGTTCTAATAATGCACTATAATCACATTTATAATGTACTTATGAGGCTTTATAACACTTGCTATAAATGTTCATAATTAATATAATTATAAATTGCCTTATACTGCATGCATTATGGATTATAATGCATTATAAATGTGATTATAATGCATTATAAACCCCACCTTTAAGTGATTTTAACATGTTTTGTTATTAACTCATAATGTTGTGTAGATTAGCAACACATGCTCAATTAGCGATTGCGTTCATTAACAACACGTGTTGTTAACGATCATCACCTGCTCGTGCTCGTTACTGTATTCCTCGTTAAGAGTCGTACTGCTACAGGTGTCCACCCCTGAGTCTTTCTGCCAATCAGCTTCGTCCTCTAACCAAGCTCCGCCCCCACCCCCCACCAGCCTCGGCCTCTCTGATTGGCTCACAGAGGTGTCGAGAAAATAATCTGCCGTCTGCTCATCGGCCGCATTCCATTCCCCCCATTTACTGTCACCTGGTTGGACGAATTAGATGACAGACAGACAGAGGGGGCGGTCAGATGACAGACAGACAGAGGGGGCGGGGTCAGATGACAGACAGACAGAGGGGCGGGGTCAGATGACAGACAGACAGAGGGGGCGGGGTCAGATGACAGACAGACAGAGGGGCGGGGTCATATGACAGACAGAGAAGAGGGGACGGGGGCGAGTTTAGTCATACCATCATTATGGGTGTGGTGTCGCCATAGTAACCATGATCCCACAACTGACTGTCCATGTCTCCTAGCAACCACATACAAAAATGAGACAATAAAGTGAGACACGCGCACACACACACACACACACACACACACACACACACACACACACACACACACACACACACACACACACACACACACACACACACACACACGCACACACACACACACACACGTTAGCTCTGGATGATTGTGTTGCATAAGGGGCCATGATGTCCTCTACTCATACGAAGATGTCTCGTGATCGTGATTCAGAATGTTACCTAAAATTCTGGAGCAATGGAGGCTCAGAAAATGATAGAGCGATAAAGCCGGTGCGACAAATCCTCCTCGTTTCTGTTTCGACATCACAGTCATGCAAATTTGTCCAAATATAAATCATCTAAGCATATATAATATATATAGCTTTGCCGTTTAGCAGAAATGGGAATTAAATACATTGTGTTTGCCACACCTGTTGCTCCCCAACATGGCAGATGTGGGACTACATTTGAAACTCATGAATAGCGTGAGGCCGTGAGCCATCTCTTTTTTATGCAGCATTCTACAGAACCTCTCGAGTTCTTTCTGCCTGGTTTTACACTGCGACTCCGTCGTATTAACTTTGGTGTCGCTACAATGCTTTGTAACTCCACAATCATTACCCGTGATGCTGTCGTATGGCGAAGCACACTGCATAGCCTAGCCACCACGGCTAACCGTACTAAGAGACTCAACTGATACTGTTGTACTGGGAGCTGACCAGTAAAACCACGGTCTGATACTGTTGTACTGGGAGCTGACCAGTACAGAATAGCTAATGGCAATACAACTGGTACATTTCACTATGGTTCTGTGCGTGCGTGCTTTTGTGTGAGCGATCGTTCACATGAATGCATGCGTTTGTGTGTGCGTGTTACAAAAACTTGTGAATGAGAGCAGTTTTGCCGTGTCATGTCTGCTTTATTGCCATGTGCGTGCATGCACACACACACGCGCACGCGCGCACATACACAAGAGAGTGCTCAGGTTAATCTCCTCTAATCACTGTTCTCAACGCAGCTCTCTCTCTCTCTGACACACACACACACGCACGCACGCATGCACGCACGCACGGTTCCAGACTATGTTGAATTCAGAGATTGTAGAACAGTTGAGTGGTGTCGATACTCACATGGATGACAGAGAGGATGCTGGGAGTTTATTTCAGCGTGTATCTGTAGTTCCGTTTGAGGTTTGTGGGTGTGTGTGTGTGAGTCTTTAATGTGGGCGTGTCAGTGCACGTGTTGACCGGCCTGCAGGTCTGGGAACAGTTCATGCTGATCTCACTCTAATGGGATTACTTTTGTTTAGTGCCTTAATCTCCGGTTTCTCTCTCTCTCTCTCTGTCTGTCTCATCTCTGTGTCTGTCTGTGTCTCTCTACCATCTCTCTCACTCTGTGTCTGTGACTCTCTCCATCACTCTCTCATCGCACACATTACATGTCGGTTTAGTGACTAGCTTGATAGTTAGCAGGCTATGGGTTAGCTACTTAACGTGTTCACTGATTTCTAATAAACTGCTAGTTTGTTCAATTACTAGTGTAATACACCACTAGTTTAGCAAATGTCTAGTCATATGTAGTCATATGTAGTGTAATAAACTACTAGTTTGGTAACTTTTGCAATGTTGCAAAAAATAAGTCTGTCTGTTTGTTAGACATGCAGTTACAGTTACAGCTTGATGGTGGTTGCTCATTAACAGTTACTCAGCTGGGTTATCGGGTTAGTTAGCAGTTAGCCTAGGGTGGGTTGCTTCCATGCAGTTTTGTGGTTTGAATCAGGTATAGCTGTTAGTCACGTAGTTTATCCTAAGATCCAGAAGATCCCAGAGCAGATTCCAAAGCAGTTTGTCTTTTTCTTCCCCAGATCGGATTCAAGCAGTATAATAATCCAAGGTAATCCTACAGTAGTAGTTATTGCTGTTGCTATCCAGTAATTCAGTGGTTGCTTTGTTATCTGGTCCTAGTTGTAGCGGTTAGTCCCGTATATCCTCAGAAGAAACAGGGTGTATAATCCAGTGTAATCCAGACCCTCTTAATCCCGCTGCAGCAACGACAATGGAAGCAGAAAACAACAAAAGAAAAAAAGAAAGTATTCCAATGTAATCCGATTACATTATGCAGTGTTTTCATATTCCTCTGGTTGTCCTCGTCATGGTGACAGGTGCCCTTTGTCTTCGTCTTCCTCGCGGAGGGGGGCGGGTTTAATTCAATGGTGGGAGGTTCCTGCAGGAGCCTTGTGAGCCAATCAGAGGCTGTAATCTCAGGTGTTTTGGGTCACAATGACTTGTGGTAATTGGGTGGTAATCTGAGAGATCAGGTAGCACACGTGTGTGTTTTGTGTGTGTGTGTGTGTGTGTGTGTGTGTGTGTGTGTGTGTGTGTGTGTGTGTGTGCGCGTGCGCATTGTTTTATTTTTGATCAACGTTTTCCTGTTATCTCTCCTAATGATGCAACATCAATAGAGCAAAGAATTGTGGGCAAAATCATTTCCAACGATGACAAAATATTTTGTTGTTCTGGCCTGGGTCTGTGAGGCTAAATCTCTTTTTTAAATTTATATTTTTTGTCCCACGATTTTGTAACCCATTTTTCATTTGTCAATCATCCTGTGAGGCTAAATCTCATCAAATGGCTGTAACCAGGACGTCTAATAAAAATAAAATCATATTAAATGGCGTCAACGTGTCAGACATCAAAACAAAGGGCCATACCTTGTAGGAACTTGTCAGACATCAAAACAAAGGGCCATACCTTGTAGGAACGTGTCAGACATCAAAACGGCCATACCTTGTAGGAACATGTCAGACATCAAAACAAAGGGCCATACCTTGTAGGAACATGTCAGACATCAAAACGGCCATACCTTGTAGGAACATGTCAGACATCAAAACAAAGGGCCATACCTTGTAGGAACATGTCAGACATCAAAACAAAGGGCCATACCTTGTAGGAACATGTCAGACATCAAAACAAAGGGCCATACCTTGTAGGAACATGTCAGACATCAAAACAAAGGGCCATACCTTGTAGGAACATGTCAGACATCAAAACAAAGGGCCATACCTTGTAGGAACATGTCAGACATCAAAACAAAGGGCCATACCTTGTAGGAACCGGTCAGACATCAAAACAAAGGGCCATACCTTGTAGGAACATGTCAGACATCAAAACAAAGGGCCATACCTTGTAGGAACTTGTCAGATATCAAAACAAAGGGCCATACCTTGTAGGAACGTGTCAGACATCAAAACAAAGGGCCATACCTTGTAGGAACGTGTCAGACATCAAAACAAAGGGCCATACCTTGTAGGAACCGGTCAGACATCAAAACAAAGGGCCATACCTTGTAGGAACCGGTCAGACATCAAAACAAAGGGCCATACCTTGTAGGAACGTGTCAGACATCAAAACAAAGGGCCATACCTTGTTAGCCTGGTTAATAAACCAGACCGAATCAGCCGTTGGCAAAAATAAATTGCCTGCTGGCGGATTTCGGTCTGGAGAGGCTCAATTGTACGCACATTTCCTACACCAGAGAATGTGGGCGGCCAATCGGGACACGGTATGCAATATGGGCGGGCTTTGGTACAGTGACTTTCAATGCTTGAGACCTTTGACTGACAGTAGCTCTGACCAATTGCGTCAAAGAGAAAATGTTTCCCTGGAAATGAAATCCAAGCTGAGCCTCCCCAGACTAATATCCCGCGGTCCGTGCGATATTAGTCTGGTTTATTAACCAGGCTAATACCTTGTAGGAACGTGTCAGACATCAAAACAAAGGGCCATACCTTGTAGGAACGTGTCAGACATCAAAACAAAGGGCCATACCTTGTAGGAACACGCCGTCGGGCTGCAGGTGGTCCTCTGGGTGGCCGTCGGGGGGCGTGGCCGGCAGGGAGGCGTCGTCGCTGTGGCGCCGCTGGTGTCTCGCCCGGCCCGCCTCCTGGGCCAGCATCCTCATCACGTCGCCCCCATTAGGCTCCGCCCTCACTGGGCAGCGCGCCAGGTTGGGGTCGCTGCGGTAACGAGCGTGAAACACCTCCTCTTCCGAGTCCCAGCGCCGCCGCCGCCCCCGCCGACGATGACTGAGGCTGCGCGACATTATGTCGTTATCGTATTGTTATCGAGGTATGAACAACATGGCACAATATGTCGCAAAAAGGCAACAATGTCGCAATATATTATAGATACAGCATATTGTAGGGATGCCATGGAATAGATATAGATATATAGATACAGCATATTGTAGGGATGCCATGGAATAGATATAGATATATAGATACAGCATATTGTAGGGATGCCATGGAATATAATATAGATATATAGATACAGCATATTGTAGGGATGCCATGGAATAGCCATGGAACAGGCTATTCATATATATATGACATGTTAACGGCGATATCGTATATTGTATCGATATCGCAATATCTGGCATAAATACAGTGATATTAGGTTTTGTCCATATCGTGCAGCCCTACCGATGATGATGACGCAAATCCCAGTCCTCATCCATCGGCGCTTCGATGTGGTCCTAAATGAGGACAGACAGACAGAAATAGAAACGATAACGACGACGAACGAATGGGAGGCCAGTGGTCGCCGCTACTACTACTAGTAGTAGTAGTAGAAGTAGTAAAAATAGCCACTCTACAAGCTCGCAACGTGGCGCGTAGCGACGTGTCATGTGATTATAGATCTGCTATTTTTTACTAGTTTGTGTCGCGGGCAAAAGTCTAATGTCTCTTTTGGGTCTCGACCTGAAAAGTTTGGGAACCATGGTTTAACCCATTAAAGACCTGAGGCCGATTCTACAAATGCCTTCTAAATCAGTAGTTAGTTTGGACCACCAAATTAATATTTGGTCGCGGTAACAGCCAACAATGACTAGTGTAAACATGATACGAGCATGCACAATGCATGCGGGATATACAGACAGACAGAAGCTCCTCCTACCTGGGAGTGCCATCGGCCCCGCCAATCGACGTAGGCACGGCTCCACCCGCGCTCCTCCTCCCCCTCATTGTAATCGTGACGACCATAAAAGGGTCGGTCAAAGGGTTGGTCAAAGGGTTGGTCAAAGGGTTGGTCAAAGTCGCGGTCCGGCGGAGAATGAGAGCCGTCGTAATACGACCCTGGTGGGCTGCGCCCCCTGTCAATCACACAGACAGACACAGTGATGTCCCTTCAACCCCATACGTCAGTTGTTTTAAACCTTTTTTCATGTCAAGGCCCATTATTAATTATTCTGCATTTGAGCCACGGACCACCATTTGATGATTTCAATTCAGCCTCGATATTTTGTTATCGTTGGATAAGATTTTGTCCACAATTCCATGCTGTATTAATGTGGTATACCATAGGAGAAATAACAGGCAAACATTGATCAAAATAACAATTATTCTACATTCTCTAATTGTGTACACTTAAGTAAATTAAGTCATGCAGATGTTTAACAGTAATTTCACTCTCGAGGCTGTAAACTGATTTAATTTAATTTCACACTCTCAAGAGTTAACCCATTCTGACCTGAGATCAGATTCATACGAGGTTTCCGCCGGACACACACTGGTCTGATTAACCCATTCTGACCTGAGATCAGATTCTAAAAATGTCAGTCGCTCTTCGATTTTTCAAAAATAGCAGACCTACAAGCTCGTATCGCGCCACTCGGTGGCGCGATATGAGCTTGTAGATCTGCTATTTTTAAATAGCTAAAGCATAACATGATGCCAACACCAAAATGGGTCCCCGTTCAGAATGGGTTAAAGATCTATAAGGGTCCATTTGGTTACCACCCTGGAATCTCCTCAAGGAGTCCCTCAGGTGTCTTTTCAAGGAAACCTACTAGTTTGCCTTCCTGCTGCAGATCACACCGTCTCTCATCTCATACAATATTCAAAAAGTATGCAGTTGATGAAGATATTATAGTCACCTTTACAGTCAAAACCAGATTACAGTTTTTTCCAACCAGACCCAATCTTTCTCTGTGGTACTGGTACCTACTACCCTAATATGTTTCCTCCTCATTGTCTGTACCATGACCACAATCCAGTTACTGAAATTCACATATATAAGGGAATGTACATTGCAAAGTTGTCGGTATCATCTGCCAAAGTGTACCTGTATAAGCAGTAAGCACTCATGTGTTTCAACTGCCATGTTCATGTAATGTGCAATAAGGACATTTATGAAAATTATGCCTTTTCAGTTGTCACAGCTAATACACCACATGTTGTTGATGAAGACAGTATATAAAAGTCATTTTGGAAGTGGCAGTACATTTGACCACAGTCTGGAAAAAGCATTCCTTACCAAGGTGCTTAAGTACCAATGTCTTAAGGATTCTATTACACAGCTTGGTTACAATGTAAACTGCTTGTGTACATATTTGGAAGCCTCAGTAATGTCCTAAAAATCAGTTGTGAGAGGCATACAGATTGCAGGAAAGTCAAAGCCAATAGCTAAGGCATTGGCAAAATCCTGTTTCAGTGATAATTGGCGGAGGCAATGCTTCCTGTACTCATAATAAAAATAATGGCAGTGTGTGTGTGCGTCTGTGTGCGTGTGCGTGTGTGTGTGTGTGTGTGTGTGTGTGTGTGTGTGTGTGTGTGTGTGTGTGTGTGTGTGAGTGAGTGAGTGAGAGAGAGAGAGAGAGAGAGTATATATATAGTAGAGGGATAAGCCAGTCTTTGTGCTGAGGTCAGATTATGTTCTTAACTCCTTAAAACCTTCAGTCAACTGGAGCAGCTGCATGCTGATGGCTCATTAACATAAAACTACAAGGGATACTGGAAACTGGAGATGTCTGGGCCCTGCAGGTAGATGTCTGGGCCCAGGTAGATGTCTGGCCGGGCCCAGGTAGATGTCTGGGCCCTGCAGGTAGATGTCTGGGCCCTGCAGGTAGATGTCTGGGCCCAGGTAGATGTCTGGCCGGGCCCAGGTAGATGTCTGGGCCCTGCAGGTAGATGTCTGGGCCCTGCAGGTAGATATGTCTGGGTCCAGGTAGATGTCTGGGCCCTGCAGGTAGATATGTCTGGGTCCAGGTAGATGTCTGGGTCCAGGTAGATGTCTGGCCGGGCCCAGGTAGATGTCTGGGTCCAGGTAGTCTCGCCAGACAACTATTCCACAATCTCTGAATGCTATATATAGAGTCTGGAACTACACCTCATGAATGCTATATATAGAGTCTGGAACTACACCTCCTGAATGCTATATATAGAGTCTGGAACTACACCTCCTGAATGCTATATATAGAGTCTGGAACTACACCTCCTGAATGCTATATATAGAGTCTGGAACTACACCTCCTGAATGCTATATATAGAGTCTGGAACTACACCTCATGAATGCTATATATAGAGTCTGGAACTACACCTCCTGAATGCTATATATAGAGTCTGGAACTACACCTCCTGAATGCTATATATAGAGTCTGGAACTACACCTCATGAATGCTATATATAGAGTCTGGAACTACACCTCCTGAATGCTATATATAGAGTCTGGAACAACATATTTTTAAAATGTGAAAAGGTAAAGAATTAAAGGTGATATAGACAAGTTTTCAGCCAAAATCTAAAATATATATAAATGTATTTGTTTGGCCTTTTCCACCTCTATCTTTCCTTATATTATGATGCTGAGGTGTTCTCCTGCAACAGCACACTCCCCCTTTGCCCCCCCTGTGGTTGAATGCGCTGTTTATATCCACTACAGTTTACTACTCGGGATGTCGGAGGGGATTTAAACTTTTAGCCAATTGCAGCGCGAGGCAGTGTGTTCAACCCAGCAGTATTATAATGAAAACGCGATGCGATTTCAATGTATAATATTATCCCCATATCTTAATTTCACTAACATTGTTCATGTGAAATAGTATGTTATTGTTTATGATTTCATATGTAAGCCTATTGAAATGATGAGAATCGCTATGTATAGTGCATGGTTGGGTGGTGTGAAACTGAACAACACCAGCAGCAAGCACCCCTCAGAACTCGGATGGCCACTATAGTTCCACACTCACAGAACGACTCGGACCCCAATAAAATCTCCTGGTTAGGCCTACATCAATATTGTTCTCGTTCATGTGGAGTGGATTGTATGTGCTTATTTGTTGAAATGGTGGAAGTGGACTGTGGAAGTGAGTAATAGTATTTCACCAGCCACTACCGCGGCGACTGCCTGCCGGCCGGCTTGAAGCGTGCATTCAACCCGTGCTCGCCAACGGGGACAGGCTAGCCGTCGCGGATCATCATAGCGATTTTTTCATTGCAATGAATAACCGTGGACAGAGTAGTTCACATGAACGATGCTGTAGTGGCTGGAGCATTTGAGGGGCAATATGTTTTATATGCACGATTACAAATAAAAGAGAATTGAATTGAGAGCCAGTGAGTCTCCTCTACTTCCTACTTCCTCATTTGCGGGACTCGGTGTGATATTGCGATTATGCTACAGTTACCCTTAAAAAAACATGTTAACTCAATGTCATTGTTGTAACTATGATATCGATAGAAATTTATACTTTTTTAATGTCATATTTAGCCATACGAGCGCAATATCCATAGCGTCCCTCCCAGCAGCAACAACAATCCCATAGCCTGAAGTGACCTGGCTCAGCCAATAGAATGAGGGGGGTGGAGCTATATGTGCATTTGTTTGGAAACACTCAATAGGTGAATCCCAATTGGGATTCACCTAATCACTTCTGTGTACAAACACTGGAAACTTGTCTCTATCACCTTTAAAGTATGCTTTATACTAATAAATATATATATATATATATATATATATATATATATATATATATATATACAATCCATCCTATTGTCCTGAATATAAGACTATGTTTTTTTTCCAATGGAAATTTCTTAAAAAACGGGGTCGTATTATAATCGGGGACTAGACCATTTGACATTCAATGTGTTTTTCCACTAATGAGTCTTGAAAAATGGGGGTCGTCTTATAGTCGTTTTATATTTGGCACAATACGGTATATATATATTCTTATATGCTTTTTTTTTGCTTTTTCTCCCTTTATTGATAGGTTGAAAGTAGAAATGGGGAGAGAGATGGGGGGAGACACGTGGCAAAGGCCGTCGGGGTCGGGAGTCGAACCCGAGGCACGCCGTCTGGCTGGCTCAGCAGCCTAGGTGCCCAGACGGTTGAGCTAACCGTCAGGCTGGCTCAGCAGCCTAGGTGAGCAGACGGTTGAGCTAACCGTCTGGCTGGCTCAGCAGCCTAGGTGCCCAGACGGTTGAGCTAACCGTACAGGCCTATATAATTTTAACATGCACGGTACATCATTTTCAGACTGGCTATCCACTGGCTTTCTAGTAATTTGTAGCAAATATTGAAATATTAGAAATGTTGAACGATTTTGTAACCCAGTTTTCTTTTCACCCAGTGCCAATTATCTAATGTAATCCTGGGCACTACACTTCCTCTGCCAACCTGGGGGGGGCAGCGGACTGACCTCATGCCTCCTTCTATGCATGAGGAGTCCAAGCTGCTTCTTTTCACCTGACAGAGGGGAATTTCCCCGGACGGACGTAGCGCGTGGAAGGGACACGTTATTCCGACCAGTTCCTTTCCCCTCCATCAGGCGCCCCGGCTGGCCAGGGGGAGGTAGTTTTAGAGACCAGGATTACGGCATGTGAAATGGCCCGTGAAATGTTGAATGTTCAAGCATGTTTAAATGATGTATACTTTACCGTAGTTTTACCGTAGTATTTTACCATACTACGGTAAAACTACGGTCTCTCTGTAATACAAGTAAGACGCGCAAACGCGGGAAGCGAACGCAGCTCGTGTGTGTGTGTGGTTGTGTGTGTGTGTGTGTGTGTGTGTGTGTGTGCTACAGCTGCGCCCTGTGTGTGTGTGGGTGTGTGTGCTACAGCTGTGCCCTCTGGTGGCGGGCGGGTGGTGTCACAGCGGGACAGACACACAGACACACACACAGACATGATCTGCAGGGTCTCATAGTTAGTGCTCATTGCATTCGCAATCATTGCATTCGCAATAATCTCTCTAGGTGTTTTACGTAACAACACTTTTACGTAACAACACAAATTCCAATACCCAATATCTCGGCCACTCACTCACTCACACTCGCTCACTCCAGCATGGCAAATTACGGTGAAATTGGTGACCTGCCAAATATGTGACCATCTTGTTCACACAACTTACATGGAAGTCTTTAATACATGGCCTAAATACAGTTAGGTTGAACTCTCCTAATGAACAAACTGCAACAATTTACATTAGGACACATTTACATTATGTGATTGTCTACACGGATGTCACATATTTCAGTGGCCAAGATTTTGGGTATTGGAATTTGGCTTTAGAGATGAGGAGATGAAGAGATGTTCACTCCAGAGTGGAGGTAGAGACTGGAGAGTGGGACAACATCGCTCCCTGGTGGCACTCTGCTGTACGTACATGATCTGATGTCAAGGACCCCCAAATTGACACTAATTATTCCGCGGATCCCCATTTGAAAAGATATGCCAGGGGCCCCCATAAGAGGACCTGCAGTTTGACATGCATTAGTCTACGGACCCCCATTTAATGGCATTTCTATCTCCCGAATCCCCAATTTATATAGTAAAAGCAGTTAATTTAACTCTGAGAATTGTACAAATGGAACATTTGTTTCCATGTGTACACTCACAGAGTTACAGACCCATAAGGGTCCAACTATAATTTAGTTGGGGACCCCCTGGAACTCCCTCAAGGACCCCTGGGGGTCCCCGGACCCCACTGCACTAAAACAGAACAGAACAGACTGTAACAACTGTAATTGTGTGTTTTCTAACCTGTCTGCAGCTCCCAGGTCCCCTGGCCCCTGCGGTGTGGCGTGGGACTCCCCGTAGGAGCAAAACCTCATCTCCTGCTCCCTCCTGCACACGTTACACACCCACATGACCTGAAATAGACCAATCACACAACCAGAAATATGTAACGCATCATTGGCGTGCCAATAATCACGATAAAGCACCTCCTCTCGTGTAATATTGCTTAAATGCGTGTGTGTGCAGACTATGTTTTTATGCTTGGCAAGTTGGCAGCCTATTGGTCCTATAGTATAGACAGGACATACCCACAGCCCTTGTTAAGGGCCTTGCAAACGTGAAGCGAGGAACGCAGGCGTTGTTGCCTGGATCAACACAGGTCTCCTCCAGGTCTGTTGAAGAGGGGTGCAACAACGCAAGCGTAAAAAAAAAATGATCTAAACCGAATCCAGGTCTGGTGAGTCGCGGGAAACACGCGCAACAAATTCACGGGACCACACTGACGTAAATACACTTTCGTTGTCGCACCACAACTTCTCAGAGCAAAAATGCAGGTCTCATTGAAAATTAACTATAGGTGCGTTTTATCGCTCCCTGTTTGCAAGGCCCTTTAAAGGGTTCCAACAACTTGGGATGCCCAAAAAGCAGGCAAAAAGGCTGGCATAGTATTGTGGTATATCTCCGCTATAATGGCAGCGGGCACACATGGCGGAGTGGGGTGGGCAACTTTGAATATGGAGAGGGCCACTATAGTTCCACACTCACTCCACTATAGTTCCACACTCACTCCAGAGGGGCCACTATAGTTCCACACTCACTCCAGAGGGCCACTATAGTTCCACACTCACTCCAGAGGGCCACATTGCATATACTGTAGTAGCAAAAATAGCAGATCTAAAAGCCAAAAAACACATTTATTTTTTTGATATTTTTGAATTGGTTAAAGTTAAAGTGACACAGATGCTTTCCAGGTTATTTGTCATTCAACGTTCGTTAGTTTTATGCGTGCATGTTTGCGTGTGTGCATTTTCACCGTATTGTCCCTCAGACGGGTCTGTCCTCCGCAACGTGCACAGCAGAGGGTCTGGCAGTAAGAACAGCTCTGACCACAGCCGTCCGCAAAGCGGGTCTCCATGCAGACGCCACAGGTCGGCCCGGACGGCAGGCCTGCCGATTAAACATAAATTCAATTTCAGGTCTCCTTGCTATATAACATGCAATGCTAGTTCCTATCTGCAAATGTTAGGGGGACATGTAAAAGTGTGGGACAACCTAGAGCCGCGGTGTTATGAAGGTACTGCACTGCTGAGTTGGTTTCAGTTGAATAAAGGAGGCATCATAACTACAGAACCAGAATCTCTGCTCCAGATGGTTACGCCATTCCTCCATCAACACATGCATTGTCCGCATGTGTTGCGAGAGAGAGAGAGAGAGAGAGAGAGAGAGACCCGCAGCATCTAGCATAGACTGTCGGGATTGGGACTCAAACCTACATAGAACCGGCCCAGACCAGCTACGCCAGCGGTCCGAGCCGTTTCCTTCTTTTTAAATAGTTGAAATAGCTGATCTTTTTTGTAAGATCAGCTATTTCCACTATTTTTGACCAAACAAACAGACAACTATAATCGTCTCCGGGCCTATACCTACCAGACGGTTCTGGAGAGTCCTGGCAGGCGGGTCCAGGCGGTACCGGGACCTCCTCACCAAGCTGCGTCACCACCTGGTCTTTATACAGCTCTAATTGACTCTGCAGCTTCCTGTGTGGACAGGAAGAGAGACACCAAGCGCAAGGCAGTGTTGTTTTCATCGACTAAAACTATGACGAAAAATGTTCAAATAAAATAAATAAATAAAATAAATAAATAAAACAAATAAAAACTAGATTAAAATGTTAGGAAGGGACAACGCGTCGCGCTGTGACGCGTTGTGATCTTGCAGATCTGCTATTTTCAGCATGACATGCATTAGGCTATGGACCCCCATTTAATGACATTTCTATCTCTGGGACCCCCAATTTATATTGTAAAATCAATGTCAATTCAATTCTGAGTGTACAAATGCAGTTAGGGTGCCGTTAGGGTCCATTTGTATACTCTCAGAGTTACAGACCCATAAGGGTCCATTTGGTTCCAAACTATCATTTAGCTGGGGACCCCCTGGAACTCCCTCAAGGACCCCTGGGGGTCCCCAGACTCCACTATAGTATACAATAATGAATGACTACTAAGCTTACTGTAAATGTGCATCAATCACAGCCTCTCAAACCCAGCTGATGCATCACGTGCCCCCCGCAGAAACTGATCTACAAGCTATCAACGCGCCTCATCATGTTGTGTTGATAGCTTATAGATTTGTTCATGTGGGCACTAGTCACTAGACCATCACACGATGGAGTATACAAATTGAGCTAATTATGGTAACCTAGATAAGCCCGTAACAGTAGCCTGTGACATTACATGGTTGACAATAACCCTAACCTGGCTGCTGCATGGTAATACCTAATTAACTTTAGTCTTTTATCTGTGTTTAACGAGCCTGCAGATCAGGTGTCAGCACTGCTGAACAGATGATTAGGTTACCCGACCTTTCCAAACACTCACTGTCACTCACATTGTCCAAATATTCAGAGAGTGCAGTTAACTAACGTCAGATAGTGAGCGAAACACGTTTGTAAACCATCATTCATAGGTGCTCATACTAAAAGGTAGGGTAAGTGATATTCTTTTGTTAGTGTTAAATAACATTCTGATAATCACTGCAAATAGACAAATCCACAGAGGGGTGCCCTGGGCGCAGCCATTACTGAGGTGTACCATTAAGCGCAGCTTTACACCTCAGCACTGATTAGCTACACCTGGCCTACAGGGCACTGCTCCATGGATTCGTCAAGGGCAGGGGTTTTTAACCAGTGATCCGGGGACCACCAGTGGTCCTTGCTTGTGCCAAGTGTGCATGTGCACAGGGGCCCTGAGCCAAATGGACCCTTATCTTTATCCAATACATCCATGCCAGGTGGTCCCCAGCTAAATGAGCCAAATGGACCCTTATCTTTAACTCCTGAGAGCGTAAAATACATATTGAGCTTTTTTTATAGGCGGATATATGTGTGACCATACCATTAACATCCTATATCAGGCAAGATTTTAAGAGGGTTTCTACAGGATTTCTAGGGGATTTTCATGATTCTGAATCCATTCCAAGCATTAGTTTTGCACAAATAACACTCCTTGTCCTACGGATATTGCAACTTCAGTGCCATGCCATGGGTGTCCCCACTCCCCACCCATGGGTGCTAACTAAGGACATCTTACTTCAACATGCTCTGTTCTTTCTGCTCGTCTTTCTTCATTACATGCATCACTGACTGGACCATCCTCCGCTCCGACTCGTCCATGTGACTCAGGTCTGCCATGTCTGGGGCCAACGTAGATCCGCTGCCCACCGAGGGCCCCGACATTTTAACAACCTGAAAAAGAAAGAAAAACATTGTATGTTGTTCATGATAGTCTATTATGGCGTTTTATTTCGTAAGCAATAGGCGATAAGACTCTTCCTACTTCCTTCACAGGTGTTACCAATGATACTAATTAAGGCTCCGTTCTATTCTGGTCAAACAGAGTCAGGGTGCTGCCATTGTGCACGTGGGCTCACTGGAAACACTCTGCTACACCAGTGGGTCTTAAAAAGTGTTCTTAGCTTATGTATGATTCATGAATACTACTTTTTATGTATGTGATGTATTACCATGTTTTTGGTTCTGGATTAAGAGTGTCTGCTAAATGCCTAAATTGTAAATTGTACACTCTCAGAGTTATGAGGGTCCTTGAAATTAAAAACTTTTAGAACCACGTGACTGTACACTAAATGGAACAAAGCCTTCATCAGTATCATCCGTAACACCTGCAAAGGAAGTCGGAAGAGGCCCGGAAGTAGGAAGAGTTATTTCCAAAATGGCATGGAGCATATTACAGGCACACAGTATGGAGTATCAGTATCAGCCAGACTCGAAGACAAGGTCCAAAACCTGCGACCGACGGTGACACCAAAGGATTTGAGATCCTAGCGGGCCGGGCGTCGTACAGGGTAACACTCTTGGCCCTCTTCCTTGTTCATTTAGCAGAGAGCAGGGCTGGACTGGCCACAGGGAATACCGGGCATTTTTACAGGCAGACAGGCCACCAGGAAAGGTCCGGGCGTGCTGCCATTCTGCCAGTGCCATCTTGATCATTTCACTGTGCCTGTATCAGTGAGTGACAAATAAACCCTCTACAAAGGGTTGTGTACTAGTTGTCTGTTGGTTTGTATAATTTAGGCCTATGTTGTTCTGTAAAAGTGGTGGTATTAGGGGCTTGTTTGTTTGTGTGTGCCGCGACGGAGGGGGCGGTAGAGTTTCTGCTATCTGCGCGCTGGTTGTGGTGGGCCGGTCTGGGCCAAATTCACGCGAAAATGCCCGGGCCGAATTTTTGTCCCAGTCCAGCCCTGGCAGAGAGGAGGCACTGGGGTTCACTCTAGTCCCAAGGAAGCCGGTACTCGTTTCACGTATGGCCCAATTACATCCCAGAATGCACTCAACTCAATGCCAAGTGGATGGTAGGGGAAATCTATTATTAGCCCCTCCAATGCATGGCTTTCCGAAATTACGTCATAGGCCAGCCAAGGTTATGGACTTTTAATTGTTTGTTTAGAGCCTATTTATAAATCGTCGCAGCCAAATCTTTTTTTAGTGTTAAGGGTTATGACAAGTTGATTTTTCACAGACATGAGAAC
>NC_139697.1:14938821-15228821 GCF_964188405.1 Protomyctophum parallelum | reverse complement strand
TATATGGTCACACCTCGTGACATCACGCCTCGTGACACGTCATGTCACCATATATGGCCGTCTCCATATATGAAGATCACGACACTGACCTCATCAAACCCTGGCTAGCCATAAATGGAGAAGACTGGACTTTTTTTTGTACAGGGGCAGTTTTGAATTGCAGCCACCCGTAGGTGCTCTTTGAGAGAGGTTTTGAAGGAGTTAGTGGCATAGGAGCGAAATTAATTTAAACACTTGTTTTAGCCGAATCTGTGTTGCACGTGGTTTGTTGAAACTCGTGATTGTGGACTTTGTTGACATTAAGGAAGTATTTAGACAGGTACATATCTTGGTGGTGTAGCGAATCTTGTAGACCAGGCCCATTGTAAGTGGCTGTATACTCTGTTGTCAACCCTGAGCCATTCCAGCCTATCAAAATTGGAAGGGGTGAGGTGTGTTCTGGGAGTAAGGCCAAGTATAGGCCTATAGTAGCCTGACCAGTTTGTTTTGGGAAGTCTGGAGCCTTGTTTTAAGGGCCTTTGTGGTGCTGTGGTATACCAAGAGGTGCATGTCGAAGAAACCTTGTACGAGGGCTCCTGTTTAGGGTCTTCAGGTGTTTTTGTTGACCAGTGAGGAGATCCTGTACATGAATCTTGTTCTTTGGTTGACTTTTGTTTTGTTACGGTACATTGCATGGTAGCCATTTTATCACAGGAAAGATTTATCTCCAGCCAGGATGGAAGCTATAGGTATAATTTTACATCTTTATGTTGTGTGAAAATATATTGTCACCCACTTTAACTGAGAGGCCGTCATCAGCCTTGCTGCTTACTATGTCATCCAAAGAGAATGGATTCAGGTTTTGGTTTTGCCCAGGTGTACGATATGAAGTGATACGATTGAAGTCGGACAGCATCTTAAAGGTGCTTTTATCTTGTATATGCTGCCTGCGGTTCGAATCCCTGTCTCCTGGGTTGTGTGTGTTTATTTTTTAAACCAAATCACACTATTTTCCTACCAAGGTTGGCCCTATTTTCATCAGTGCTGCTAATTAACCCCTATTCCTAAACGTCTTAATTTGCCTTTTTTACTACCGGTATTTTGAAAAACATTTTTGAATATTTCAAATAGCTGATCTACAAGCTCACAATGTATTGATGTAGATTGGCTAGTTTTTAAATAGTAAAAAGAAAAACGTTTAGGGATAAGGGGTTTGGTTTAGCACTGACCAATATGCAGATGTACTTTTCAACCAGTAGGTGTCACCAGGAGACCACATCCCAACTGCAGATGGAGGCTAATGGCTTTATACATGGTATTGGTATGACCATGACTCAGTCCTGTCCTGGGGTAATAATATGGTGTGCTGCTTACGCAGGCTTATCTGATACCCCCCGCACCCTTCTAACACATCGAAAACACATGTCCCTGCCCTGCTTATGATGATTGATATAGTGATATTGTCCTTCTAATGAATGTTAGTTAAGACTCATTGAAAACAAGTCACTGCATGGTGACTGATTTGTCTATCCCTCCAATCTAATGCGCGTGAGGGATAATATTAGTTATTATACAAAGTATTGGCCATGCCTGTATAACAAAACAAAAAAAGGTAGACACTACTTTTGCAGTGGGTGTTCATTTGGTTCTAAAAAGATGCCCACCCAATCAGAATGATAGGCCTACACTACAGCTATTCTTTTTAGGTATTGGCAATTTTCCCTTGTGATTGAGTAGATAGTGGTTGTTAGTAAGCCTATTTGTTTTAGGATGTTTTAGCCTATTACAATGTTAGCACAAGCACAGCAACATTAATATATCAGTACTGGTTGTAGGAACGGACGGTATTCTTTAGTATTTCTAGGCTATTAAAGCTCTCAGACATGGATTAGACAGTATTAGTTAGGACCTGGTTGTATGTATTTATAATAGAAAAGGAACGGAGGGAGCACACTCAGCACAGTGACATGCAGTTCCTTGTCTAAACTTGTAAACAACAAAAGTGGGGTGGGCGCGCGTGCACGGTGCCAGAGAGCATCATGGGATTGTTTGTGTCCATGTAAAAATAGCGCGCTGAGCGCGAGCGCCAGATCTACACATCATCGCCTCTCTCGGCTCGCCGTCGTGGACGCTGGGTGATGATGTGGAGATCTGCGCTGCCCTGAGAGAGCACGTGCTCTTGACGCTCGCCACAGTAATGTTTTTTTTGTGTGTGTGTTTGCGTGCTGGTGGTACAGACTGGTGCTGGTGGAGGAGAGTGGTGGAGGTCATGTCTGCTCTGCCTCTGGACCGACCACTGACTGATATGCGGCCCGGGAAACAGGTCAGGCTAGTCGGCCGATTTATCCGCATCGCCACTGGAGCCCCGATGCTGTCGTGACCGTTGTCCCCCGAACCTGGAGCTCTAAACCTGGACCCCCAGGCCAGAACCGCACCCCCCGCCCCGGGGACCCCCCTTTAGTCCTGCAGCAGACCACCACAGCCTGGAGTGGACTGGACTCCCCCCTCCCCGCCCCCCCCCACGCCCCGGAGCCCTGCAGTGGACAGGCAAGCACATGTTATGTAACTTATGTTATGATGACTGTGTTGTTTATTGTAGGAGGAATTAATGGATTAATAGCCTAATTAACGAATTAATTAATTTAACGATGTGTGTAAAGTGATATTGTGTGTTTTGGTGCTGCGATGTCTGGCCACCTCAATGTGAAATTGTCAAGTCATGTTTTTTTTATGTGAAATTGTAATGTACGCTATCTATAGGCTATGCTTTGCAGCTTTGGGGAACAACATCGTAGCCTATGCATGATTTTAACATGCGTGGTAGTGGCCTAGTGGTACTAGTGGTACAACATTGTCATATACATTTATATTGTTTATGCCTCAAATGACTGGCTAGCTTTATTGTGTAGCAGTAGCAATTGTTGAAATAGGCCTCAAATCATGTTGTAGGCATAATTAAGTATGCATAATAAGTGTACTTTTACATTATTTTAAAAGCATAGGCTGTGTTTGTTTTACATTGTTTTGTAGGTTCTTTACATGTTCTTTGTTGTTATTATGTAATAAGGATAGGCATTAAAGCTATAAGCTTCTGCCTAAAAAATATTTTTGTAATGTCTAACTGAAAAAGATCAAAATAAACCATTCATTCATTTATTTAACATTTTGGATTTTATGTTTTTTACCAATTTAACATTGAGGTGCCCAAGACCTCTATGGTGCGTCTTTTCTCTTTGAGTGTTTAGGAGTCTGTCCATCTATCCAGCTCTTTAGTGAACTGAAAATACATGTTCAAGTCAGGATACAAATTTCACCCAATCAGCAGAGAGAAACTCATACAGGAGTCAGGAGGATACATTCTCATCAAGAATTGACCCTCATAAGGATGGGCTCGCAGAACGCCATGTTGTAACCAGACAATTTCACAAGACTATTATAAAACACCAGGGAAATGATGTGAACTTAGGTGTTAGGGTTAGGGCTTTTGTAATGGCTTTAATTGTACTGTCCCAAGTGGGCAAGAGGAAGGTGTGTTATACTGGCCCAGAGGGACGGTCTGAAAATGGTACTTCCGGACCAGCGGGCCATTTATAATGTCTGTCTAAGCTATAGGCATATAACCACGCCCGCCAAAGAAAGAGAGAATCCCCTGTGTCTCAATGGTGGACTGGACATTTTAGAAACCTGCCCACCAATGACATCATCAGTAAGGCGGATTTTGTCATTTCAAACACGATTTGAACCTATTTTATTTTTCCTATATTCCACTATAGTGTAGATTTTGACCCAAAACAAACATTAAATGACATTGACAATGAATGGAGAATTTACATCATATGTAGACGAGCAAATAGGCTCTCCTACACAAAGATTACATTCCCATTAACAATGAAGCAATACACAATTAGAGCAAATAGACATTGCTACGTTATGTCATGATGATGTACGATGATAATAGCGCCAACTCACTACAAATGCAAATCTAGTATATATCTAATCTCTCGCTCTCACACGACGTTTGGGCCTCTGTGGCCTTCGTCAGGCATGCTTTAATCACATGCACAGACTCTGATTCTGGTGGTTTTATTATTTATTGTCGTGACAGACTGGAGGAAGAGGAACCACGAGGACATGTCCACTAGGCAGGAGCCAGAAGAGCCTGACCCAATGCTCCGCGGCGGGGAAGCCCAGGGGCCACTACTGCCACGTGGCGAGGGCCCTGGGGGGCCAGTGGCGGGCCCCGGGGGGACGCTGTCGGGGCCAGGAGGGGCCTCGGCGGTGGCCCCGGCGGGCCCCAGGGGGCCAGGAGGGGCCTCGGCGGTGGCCCCGGCAGGCTGGAGTGCCAGCGCGTCCCTCAGGAGCGTGCTGACCCACGTCCGCTATGAGAACCTGGCGGCCGGCCTGACGGGCGGAGTGATCTCCACCCTGGTGCTCCACCCTCTGGACCTGGTCAAGATCCGCTTTGCAGGTGTGTGTGTGTGTGTGTGTGTGTGTGTGTGTGTGTGTGTGTGTGTGTGTGTGTGTGTGTGTGTGTGTGTGTGTGTGTGTGTGTGTGTGTGTGTGTGTGTGTGTGTGTGTGTGTGTGTGTGTGTGTGTGTGTGTGTGTGTGTGCGTGTGCGTGCGTGCGCATGTGTGTGTGTACTAATATTTCTATACTTCTGAGGGCCAAATGTCCCTAGCACTCTCATGACTGAAGTAAATCCACCTACCACCACACAAGCTGATCTTGCGGGGTAGAGCCATTGTCTTAACCCATTTCGGCCCGAGAACGATTAAAAGAATGTCTGTTTGAAAATGACAGTTTTCTGATAAAGATTTGTTTCAGTCGTTCTTCGATTTTTCAAAAATAGCAGACCTACAAGCTCGTAGCGCTATGAGCTTGTAGATCTGCTATTTTTCAATAGCTAAAGCATAACATTATGTTATGCTTATGTTACCAATGTTACCAAAAGGGGTTCCTGCCCAAAATGGGTTAACTTGAACAATGGGCTGTCTGGAGGTGTGAATAGGCAGAGATAGTATGACTAAAATCATATTTAGAAAATGTTTCAGATGGAGGAAAAAAAAGAGATGATTTGAATCGAATATTTAGAGAAAGTCATGAAGGGGAACCTTCTTCATTTATGGGCAAATATAATCAACTTCAAAATCTGAAAATGGCTCAGATGGGTCTGCCTCCATTTTGATTTGGTTTCAGTCCATTATTCGGTCTGAAAGCCTTCTCAGTGCAGCAGAGACAACCAAGACATTGTCACCGGACCCCTGAATGCGAGGATAGCGATTCAGGGCTAAAAATAAGTAGTACAATTCTGAGAGGGAGACAATATAGTTATAGTGCTCAGTGTGAACGGCCATGTAGGCTTACAGTGAGGAAAAGATTCAGGTTAGGATTTAGCTTTTAGACTAGACTGTGTGTGTGTGTGTGTGTGTGTGTGTGTGTGTGTGTGGCTGTGTATGTAGTGCATGTGTGTATTTGTGTCATGCTTATTGACATTCTATCCTGCATTCTCGCCTACTTTAAACATGCAGGACATTACAGAGCAGGGCGGGGCTTAGGGGTCACAGTTGATTGTTATGCCTGGCTCGTAGTCTATACAGTAGGCCTAGTTTTCAGCCCTCCAGAATAATCATATTTGAACTTCATCTGTGGACCGGCCCGCCCCGCCCCACCCTCAAAACCATGTTGGTTGAATACCACTGTGCTGACAGAACCCACAGGTTGAATACCACCGTGCTGACAGAACCACTCACCCATGAGTTATGATTCTACTAAATGTGTGTCATTACTGTCAGTATTCATGTACTGTACATACCATGGATCTGACAGACACAGTGTTGTTTCATGATTGACTGCCAGATTTACAGTATTTCGCCCACTGTTCTCCCCTTTCCAGGCTTTCTTCGTTTCCGACGTTCTGTGCGTGGTTCAATGACTGTGGTTTGTTGTGGCCTTCCTGCTGTCCAGCTCATAACATTAGTAGCTGTTGTCGCTTCGAGGCTGCTGGTGGTAAAGCTTGCTCGCTGCGGTGCGGAAACCAGCCCTTTCGCGATGCGCGTGGCATAGGTTAGGAGGCATGTGTGGCTTAGGCAGCGTGTGTGGCAACCAATCAGGACTAGGCATTCAGTATGACTAGGTGCCAGTGACTATGACTAGGTCGTCTACATTTCATGAGCTTTCATCAGTCAGGTTTCACCCGACAAAAGACATGGAAGGTAAATTTAAGAGTTGCAGCAGTGCTGCAGTTTTCAAGGTGTTTGTTCCAGATATGTGGAGCATAAACAACGGAACACTAAAGTACTTCTCCACGTTTAGTTTAGATTGTGGGGACAGAAAGCAGACCTGAGAGGACTGGATGGTCCATGGCATCGCAGAAGATCATCTGTTCTAAACAAACTATGCAATGCTTTATAAACCAACAGCAGTATTTTATTTAAAGCATTCAATGCTTTAAAAAGACACTGAGTCCATTACAAACAGTATTCAGGTCTGCTGGAGCTGAATATACTGTTACAGAGTGAGAGACGGCAGCCATCTTAAAACCACCCCCTGTGTGTGTGTGTGTGTGTGTGTGTGTGTGTGTGTGTGTGTGTGTGTGTGTGTGTGTGTGTGTGTGTGTGTGTGTGTGTGACACGGTTTGTGTGTGTGTGTGTGTGTGTGTGTGTGACACTGTGTGTGTGTGTGACTGTGTGTGTGTGTGTGTGTGTGTGTGTGTGTGTGTGTGTGTGTGTGAGACACTGTGTGTGTGACACGGTGTGTGTGTGTGTGTGTGTGTGACACTGTGTGTGTGTGTGTGTGTGTGTGTGTGTGACACTGTGTGTGTGACACGGTGTGTGTGTGTGTGACACTGTGTGTGTGTGTGTGTGTGCAGCATGAGCGTGCAGTGTGCACACTGCACACGCACACATAGTTTTTGTGTAAACATGTTAAAGTTTATGGACGTCATAACTTGTTCAGACCTCTACTGACAGCCAAGCATGCAAACACTGTGGCAGGCGTAGTATAGGAGGGTGTATGTGTGTGTGTGTGTGTGTGTGTGTGTGTGTGTGTGTGTGTGTGTGTGTGTGTGTGTCTGTGTGTCTGTCTGTCTGTGTGTGTGTGTGTGACTGTGTGTGTGTGTGTGTGTGTGTGTGTGTGTGTGTCTGTCTGCGACCGTCTGCCCGCCCGCCCCCGGAGGATATGAGTTTGGCCAATTTCTGCTGACACACCACCATCGAAATCTCATCGACACACGAGAGTAAAACAATAAAGTTACAAAATAAAAACTGTTCATCAGTTAAATAGTGAAGTTATATATAAATTAAATTAACAGATTTAAACCAGCATGTTTTACATACTGAGGTTTTTGTGCCATGTTTCATAATATAGGATTGATGTATTAAGTGATTGCATAGAGATGATCAAATGATCATCATGACTCAACATGTGATCGCAAGTACAACTGCTATGTTTACAGTATGTTATGTTTACAGTGAATTTAGATTTGTTTACCCATCAGCCGCCAATAGTGACGGGTTCACCCATATTTACTGCCAGGGTTACTCTGTCTAGATTAGAACAGTCTGCAGCCAATGCCAGCGTTTTTTGACCCACAAGACCCACAGAATAGTTTGTTCAATGACTATGTAAACACCATAGTGTTGTAGACTAGGAGAGTGGTGTCATTGAGAGGGTAGAAAACAGCACTCGAGCGCTGTTCATGCAGCACTGGAGTCTGGAGAGTGACAAGGTGGAGTTTTAAACATTGTTTTCAGTGAGGGCGGTGCAGATATCAGCAATTGTTGGCATGTGTGCAACATGGCAATTTATTCATAATTATTTATTTTTAAAGAAGAATTCTTCATCTTTTCCTTTTTCTTTCTCCTTTCTTTTTCAAACTTGAAGTGAGCTGTGAGCTCACTGTCATGTTTGAACAGCCAACGTATTTTGGATAAAGTGGTTAAAATGTGATGCTAGCCTGTATTAACACATTTTGCTGGGAAGCCCCCTCCTCAAGGATCCCTCAGGGGTCCGTGGGTCCGCGGACCCCACTTTGAGAACGACCACTCTGTATTAGGAGGCAGTCTATTCCAGAGACCGGGGAGAGCTGGCTCAGACTCGTATAGGCTTGCTCACCTCAGTTTATTTTTTCTTTGTACAGTCAGGAGCAGCTGATTAGCTGACCTCAGGGCTCTAGCTGGGCTGTTGCCAGTGTACATGTTCAGAAATGTGCCGCTGAGGAGCACACGACACAAAGCTTCTAAACTGAACAGGAAGCCACACGTTAGAGCGGTTAATCACCGCTCAAAAATAAAGCCCTGCAAAGCGAGTCGACGTGAGCCTTGTAGATCTTCTATTTTCACAATATTTCTGTGCTTGTCGTCAATGTCGTGGTCCCCCAGTTTAAATATGATTGCTTTAAGGGGGCTCGTGGCTTGAATATGTAAAGAACCACTGGTTTAACCCATTTTGGGCGGGCACCCCTTTTGGTGTTAACATCATGTTATGCTTTAGCTATTGAAAAATAGCAGATCTACAAGCTCATAGCGAGCTTGTAGGTCTGCTATTTTAGAAAAATCGAAGAATCACTGACATAGAAACATAGCTTTTTCAGGAAACTCTCAGGATGTAGAAGACATATTGAGAATCTGATCTCAGGTCAGAATGGGTTAAGTGACGCTTGGTTGGTTCCAGCGTAGAGGGAATTAACAGTAACTAGAGCGGTGCCCGTTGGGCACTGGCCTATACTTGCAACGATGCCCAGTTGGAAATACTCCCTTTTATGCCCAAATATGGAGTCTATGCAGATGTCAGAGAACAGATTTGTGATGTCAGAACAGGCCAGCTCCATATATGGAGCCCTGTCCAGAGCCTGGGCAGAGGCCTTTTGGGGCGGTTCTGGACAACCGTGGGTGCGTGGGTCCGGCCGACTCGACACCGGGCACTGCACTCCCCCCTGCGGTGCATGGTGTGGAACGCGTGTGTCGAATTTGAAGTCGGCGGGGCGAACGGTTCTCGAGTGACGTGGATTACAGACGTACACATATACGTATACACACAGAGACTTGGTGCATTTATAGATAGATGGAAGATAGATGTTATGTTTAGTTCTTATACAGCATGTCTGGTGTTGTTGTTGTTTTGCGTTCCTTCCAGTGAGCGACGGTCTGAGCGTGCGGCCTCAGTACGACAACATGCTGCACTGCATCAGGACCATCTGGAGGATGGAGGGGGTGAGGGGGCTCTACCAGGGCGTCACGCCCAACGTCTGGGGGGCCGGGGCCAACTGGGGGCTCTACTTCCTGTTGTGAGTATAGTACGAGAGTGTCTGTCTGTCTGTCTGTCTGTCTGTCTGTCTGTCTGTCTGTCTGTTTGTCTGTCCTACAAAGACAAACAAACCACACTGTGACCACTTCCTCAAACTGCACGGGCACTGAGGAAACGCAGTTATAATACTTCCTCTGGATATGGGGAACATGCACGTACACACACACACACACACACACACACACACACACACACACACACACACACACACACACTGTTGGGCACCGGCATGCTTGGGAACGATGACAATGCGGAATGCATACCCCACCCTAGTATGCAATACCCGTTATATCCGTTCGTTGTCATAGCACCCGTTTACTTCTAGTCGTGGTGCAATGTTAAACTTGCTCAACACTCCTGCAAAACCAACACAGCAGCTTACGGGTGGATTATTAGAGCCATGTTGTTTCAGTTCTGCTTTTAACACAATGAGGATAATTATAATCTCTGCCAAGAGATTGCATTGTCTGTCTGTCTGTCTGTCGAAAAATCGTGAAAATGCGGCACAAATCTTTAAATATATATTCTTTCAGAATACTTTTTTCTTTTTTTTGACGTCGGGCCTAAATGGGTTAATGCAAGTGGATGGGAGGAGAAATCCGGTGCCGTCTCTATTAATATATACTCTAAGCCATAGAGCCCATTAACCAGATTAGGTTCAGGACGGGCCAGTTGCAGGTGAATCACCTCAGGAATCAGGAATCAAGGGGCTGTGAGTTGAAGTGACTGTCAGTCACTGACGGCGAGGACGCGGTGTCATATTTCTTGCACACACACACTGTGTATGCATATTTCATATCTGTATGCATATTTCATATCTGCTGCTATTTGATATGTCTTTATTTGCAGAAGCGTACTCTGTGGAACACACTGTGCTCATTTGATATTTGACATTTGTTTACTCTTTATACCTGCTACTGGTGTGAATTTCATGTTGGAATTATACACTGCATTTGACAATGATACTGTCTGTCTGTCTGTCTGTCTGTCTGTCTGTCTGTCTGTCTGTCTGTCTGTCTGTCTGTCTGTCTGTCTGTCTTCTGTCCAGTTATAATGCATTGAAGTCGTACAAACAGGAGGGTCGTCTAACAGAGCTCAGCGCTCTGGAGCACCTAAAGTCTGCAGGACAGGCTGGTCAGTCACACACACACACACACACACACACACACACACACACACACACACACACATTGCACGCACGCACACACACATACACACATCGCACGCATGTACGCACGCACATCCGCACACACCCATCGATATCTTGCAATACCTTTTTCTATGTCAACAAAAGGTATCTTTCCTCCAAGTTGTACTGCTCTTCAATAGATTATTTGAATTTTTCGATTCCCTTTTTTTCTTTTCAAGCCTGCAACTTACACCTTTGACAAGCAGTACAACTAGGAGGAAAGATACCTTTTGTCTATATGGGTTTACCTGTATCACCAAAGAGCACCCACCCATCTAAGAGCCACTAACTGATCCCTGCAGCGCTTCCATCCCTCTTATTTTTAAACCTTTTTCTAGGTCTGTCTGTCTGTTGGGCAGACAGGACAGACAGAACAGAGAGGTGGAACATTACTGCCCTCTTCTGGCTGAGTTAATATTCACTGTTCAGAGTTCATCATTTCCGTGCTCTGACCAGTTCATTAAGTATGCCTGGTTTGCCTGATGGGTGGTGATCCAGCTGAACTGAAGCCGCCACCCACAGCTGTAGTTTTATGATATAGGGGGAGGGGCTCATAGTGTGCTGTCACTATATTACTAGCCTCGGTCCCAGGCTTACTTATCTGCAAAAAGAAAAGCCTGGTCACAACGTAAGGCAGAGAGGCTATCGGTGGATGTATCCTCCGGAACATCCATCAAATGTATTTCCCCCGGATAAGATATTTTCCTGACCAATCACTTGTTTCATTCACGGAGAATGTAAACCGATTTGTAAAGATCAACGTCATTTCCTTGGGCCAGGGTGCTATATTACTGTTTATTTCATTGGCCCGTTTGACTGTCAAGGGCTTAACCTTAGCAGATCTACAAGCTCATAGCGAGCCACCGAGTGGCGCGCTACGAGCTTGTAGGTCTGCTATTTCTTTTTTTAAATCGAAGAACGACTGACATAGAAAATAGAAACATAGCTTTAGCATAGTCAGAAAACTGTCAGGATGTAGAAGACATTTTTTAGAATCTGATCTCAGCTCAGAATGGGTTAACATGTGCACATCCTCTGTGTGTGTGTGGCCGGCAGGTATCTTGACTCTGTGTCTCACTAACCCGGTGTGGGTGACCAAGACTCGCTTGGTGCTCCAGTACTCCGACAGCAAGCAGTACAGAGGAATGATGGACGCTCTGTACCAGATCTACAAGTATGAAGGAATACCTGGACTCTACAGGGTACGCGCACGCACGCACGTCGCACGCACGCACACTGTGGCGGTCTGAAACGGCACCATTTAAATTGGTTGCTGGGGTGCCAGTCGGGGCGAGGCCTGACAATAATAAAGTATTAAATAAGAAACAGATTGAAGCGCTACAAAGGGTGTATGTACTCTCACATAAACTCCTACAAACTGTAGGAGTTTACAGTTACAGTAGCCATGCATTATAACTAAGGGATAATGCATGGCTAGGTGGTCATTGTTGATATAAACTAAGTAAGGGATAATGCATGGCTAGGTGGTCATTGTTGATACAAACTCAGCAACACAAGTTGCTATCATCCGATTCACTAAGCAACTCAGTTATGGGTATGAATACCAACCATTTGTCATTTTTGGCACATCTTTTGGAGGCGCTATACCCACACGCTTAGCTGTGTTGCTCATTTGTAAAGGTGACTAATCAACGATTCAAATGATACAAAAATACGATACCAATTGGTATTATAAAGTGGAGAAATATTGAACCAAAGTTACGTTTCCGAACTTTTGTTGCTGAGTTTATACATCACTGACAGGGTGATTAACCACCGGCCGACGTGAAGAGGAGGGCAGAACCAGTGTGTTCAAAATAAAATAGAAAGTTGTGCCTAACATTATTGTGTACGTTGTGTTGGTGTATTGTGTAGTGGTTCATTGTGGGTGTGTAACAGTTTGCCTTAACAGTGTGTATTGTGCTGTGTTACGCAGGGCTTTGTTCCCGGTCTCATTGGAACATCTCAGGCTGCTCTTCAGTTCATGATGTACGAAGCTCTGAAGAGAGAGACCAATAAATACAACAACATGCCGGCTGACGCACTGCTGGTACGCACACGCGCGCGCGCGCGCACACACACACACACACACACACACACACTTTACTTTTTCTAATTTTATCTCTCAACAATGTTTTTTTCTTTTTTTTAACGACCGACTCTTGTCTGTTACTCAAATTCTACTATACTTGTGGGGACATTTGGTCCTCACAAGTATAGTAATACACACACACACTCGCGTGTATGGCGTGTCCAACATATTAACAGCAGCATGATGTTTTGTATCACCCAGTCGCCGTGGGAATACGTGGTCATGGCAGCAGTGTCCAAGATCTTCGCCGTGGCGACCACCTACCCGTACCAGGTGGTGAGAGCCCGCCTCCAGGACAACCACAACACCTACGTGTGCATGAGTGAGGTCATCGCACGCACCTGGAGGTACCCCCCCCCCCCCCCCCCCCCCTGTATATTGTCTGTGTTTTTTGGATATTGTACTATCGTGATGTGTCATAAGTGTCGGCATTGGCAGAAACTCAAAATCAAATGAACGTGATCGGGACATCCCTAACGTGTTTGTGTGTGTGTGTGTGTGTGTATGTGTGTGTGTGTGCGTGCGTGCGTGCACAGTAATGAGGGTGTGTGTGGGTTCTATAAAGGCATGGTTCCTAACCTGGTCCGGGTTCTGCCTTCCTGCTGCATCACCTTCCTGGTCTACGAGAACGTGTCCCGAATGCTGCTGGGCCACAACCAGTGAGATCCCCCTGGCTCTGGCTCCGTACCAGTAACCAGTAACCAGTACCCATGTACAGAGGCTCCGTACCAGTAACCAGTACCCATGTACAGAGGCTCCGTACCAGTAACCAGTACCCATGTACAGAGGCTCTGTACCAGTACCCCTGTACAGAGGCTGTGTAACCAGTACCTCTGTACAGAGGCTCCATACCAGTACCCATGTACACTGGCCCCGGGACCGTAACCAGTACCTCTGTACAGAGGCGCCGTCAGGACATGAATAAAGTACGGGGAGATTATTTTCGGCATGACTCAACGTGGTTTGCGTATTAGCTTGTCTCGACACCTTGATCGAGTTGAAACTGAGAGCAAACTAAACTGCAGTTACTGCACTTTATGCAGCACAGCAAAATGGGACCGGTGTTTGACCACCCGCACCGGGCGGGGAATAAATAATTAGACCGGTCTTCCCCCAATAGTGCGGGGACCCCCTCCCCCTCCCCCCTCCGGCGCCTATGCCCCTGTAAGGTTCCTCAAGAGACCCCGTTAAGAGACCGTTAAGAGGGAACAGGAATTGTTCAAAACGCGACAACCCTTGTTGAGAACCACAGCAGTGTAAACTCACTTCCAGTGAATGTCACATAAGACACTGACCTACAGGTGTGTTTCCTCTGGAAAGTGCCCTGGGTTAATTAAGGCTCAGCTTTGAAATTAACTTTACTCATAAAACAACTATGTGGGAAAAAAGCAGCACTCCAAAATATAAGATGCAAGACTGGCTCAGATGCAATTCCTCATGTTTGTTTGAGAACGCCGGGGCTGGGTCGGGAGTCATTTGTGGATCACGGACACATTTGTATGTGTCCCTTTATTTGTTGTTGCACATTTTGTTTTATTTCAAAACTTTTTTTTCATGAATCCAAACAAATTCAATGATTATTTTTCTTCCCAGTTATTCCATGAAGAAATACAAATAAAATAAATTCCATACATTTAACAAGACGTAGTGAAAATAGCCGATCTACAAGCTCATGACGCTGCACGAAGCGACGTGTTGTGAGCTTTTAGATCTGCTACTTTCACTAGTTTGGGTCAAATATTTGTTTGATACGATCATATTTTCTTTTTACTTTGACCACTTGAACCCTATACCATCCCTATTCTGACGGGAACAATAGCCGAAAATAGATACTCTACTCACAAGCTCACATCGGCGTTCTTAGCTTGTAGATCAAGTTTACCAAGTATTGAGGTTTTAAGTGGTTAAATGTCTGACAATACACATTAACATGTAACAACTCGCTATGCACAATCTCCGAATGCTTATAGAGTCTGGAACTACACCTCCCGAAATCCGAGTAAGGAGGCATATGCCATTTCCGTTCACGAAAATATATCTTAAAATATCTTTACATTTTATTTTTGTATTTCCATTTCTGCTAAGCATCAAGCTATATATGCTTAAGATGATTTTGATTTACTGTATATTAGGATAAATTAAATTTGTGCGACTGTAAAGACGAAACGGAAGAGGTGAGGAGTCTCCACTTCCACTATATTTTACTCATGATCGGAGCTTCCTTCCGTTGCTCCAGAGTCCAGACTGTATGATGGAAGCATTTGAACGTTGCGAGAGGCAACAGTCTGGCAAATCGAGACTAACATTAACATGAATCCAACAACACATGATAGTTTTGTCAAAAAAGTTTATGGGTAGAATGTGTAGATATGTAGTGTGTGTGTGTGTGGGGGGGGGGGGTGTACCTCTTCATCTCTCTCTCTCAGCTAAGGCCTTGTTGACGTGAAAAACGTTGCTCTGTGCTTTGGATTGGCTGACTTTAGGTGTTTTCGTTTTCTCTCGCCACTAGAGGGGGGTGTTGTGTGCTTTATTCTTATTCTTCACATACATTTAGAGTCATTTGTCTTGTCACTGAGTCACTTAGCATTATTTGAAGTGCAGACCTTTTAATAAGTCCAGGCTCAAGACTGTCTTTAATCACAAGGACTACACTCCCCCGTGATATGGTTTATTTGTGTCGTTTTAAATCAGTGGCTCTCAGTCTGATCCATCTTCTAGACAGTTTTCTATGTTTCTATGTTTAACTTTTCATTTAGAAGTATCACAATGATTTTTTTTTTTTTTTTATGTTATTAATAAAGTGTTTCAGGCAATTATTTTTTGGGGGACCCTGCACTTGCAACATCCTCACAGCCTAGAGACCACATACACCAATGGGGCCCGGCCCATGCACAGGTTGAATTCCACTGTATTAAATAATGGCTTGCATTTTTTGTTTTTTACAGATTGTCTCTTTGTGCCTTAACGTGTTGTAATGTCTTGTTGTCCATTATGTTCTGTCGGCACTTTGGTCAACGGCAGTTCCCTGTTGTCTCTGAAATGTGGGTCATCAATAAATTAGATGTCGTTTGATTGTTGCATTAGAACCAAAATATCTGTCACATACTAACGGACTGTTAACGGCTAGTGATGATTGTACAGTATGTATACTTCACATTGGTGGGGACAAAGTACTCATTTTGTTTTACTTAAGTAAAAGTTATCAGTTACAAGTAAAACACATTTTTTTGACCAACACAGTGTGTTCTAATAGCATTGCTTTATTAAATAGTTTAGCTAGTGGTTTCTGCCGGACAGCGACGGTATATTTTTGTTATCAATTATGTTATCAATATGTAAAAAAATGAACTATTTTCACTGTATTCTGAAATAGGTCTTAAGTGGTTAATTCATAACGTACTTTTTCCTTGCTAGAAAGGTATAGTATCCAGTAAAGTTGGGTCCTTGAGGGGGAAATTATAGCTAGGAACCAAATGGACCCTTACGGGACTGTAACTCTGAAAGTGTACAAATGGTTCCATTTGTACATTCTCCGAGGGGTTTTTAGTTTTTACAATATAAATTGGGGTCCCAGAGATAGAAATGCCGTTAAATGGGAGTCCGTAGCTTAATGCATGTCAAGAAAATCGCTGCTAGATGGGGGTCCGCAGGCTGATAAAATGTCAATTTGGGGGTCCCTATAGCCTCCCTATTCTTAGGGGAACGTTTGCCAAACACTGCCGATCCACTTCTTAGAAACAAGACCTGTATTGTATTATTGGCTTTAATAACAAGTCTGTTAGATTGTACAATTAGTATCTATCTATCCATGGGAACAGTGGTCTGTTGGGCAGAGATAGCAGACCACATGTTTTCATTGACCAACCAGAAGTGAGTGTTCCACAAAGCTGTGTAATAAATGGATATAAAAATATGACTGTCTCTGTATGTACATACATGTATATAAACCAGTGGAACCATATTCATGAGTATCGTGTATAAACCAGTGGTTTTCAAAGTGAAGTTAAAACAATGTTTAACATAGCATCAAAATCATCTCTTTAACCCTATATTATATACATTGGTTATTAAGAAAGGGGTCAAATGTGGCTTTTTTTTTTGAAGTTAACACATCTATGTCCCTGACACATTGTTTTCAGTCCTCTGAACTGAAGTCTTGGTGTGTGTGACACACTTACCGTTATTTTGATCTACAAATACTTTATTTCATATTTGAACAAATAAGGACAAACGTTTCGGCTATCCAGCCTTCGTCAGTGTCAACACTGATGAAGGCCGTTATTTAGATATGTTTTGAACGGGTAGGGCACCTATAGTCAGAGCGCGGTGGTCATATGAAGAGTAAGTTCAGTTCCTCTGCCAAATGCATTTCCTTGAAGTTTGAGAACCACTGGTATAAATAATTAATAAAATAAGCAGACCTACAAGCTCGTAGCGGCGCGCTATGAGCTTGTATATCTGCTATTTTTCAATAGCTAAATTATAACATATTTAAACTGGAACACTATAACATTTTAAACTGATACATGGCTTAACTTTCTCCTAATTGGATGAAATTGGCAACCCACCTGAAAATGTATTTTCTGAGCTGCCATTGCCGAACAATCAATAATACTATCGCAATATAGAGCTTTTTTACTTAAACATTTTTGTTTTAACCGAAACAATGTAACCGACGAGTCATTCCACTTGTAGCATCCATTCTTTATTGTTTTATTTTCTGCACTTATGATAAATAAAAAAACGTCAACACTGTTGTAGCCCCTGAGCTGAATTAGCAGGCAGAGCTCCTCTTAAAATCACACAGAAAACAAAGACCTTTAGCAATGTCGAAACCTCACGGTCGTTTTTGGTGTTCCACAGGAATTAAACTTTTACAATTGTTTCTGCTCAAAGAATCTCAATCAAGTGCAGAACAAAGGATGATAAAACGATACATGGGAACAAATTGTGACAGAACTATACCGACATTCTCTCTGCCCGTGACTCGTTCAACCAAAATTAAAATCTATAATTGTGACGAATACCTCTTGTTGTCAGACACCATTTTGTAGGTTTCTGTGTAATTATTTGGTGAATTATTAGACAGGACAATTAGTACTTTCCTTCCCTGATATGTTTTAAGTACATAAGAGACTTTGCTATAGAAACATTGTCATACTATGTCTCAGATCCCTTGTTTAGTAGTAGAATCACATCAAGCTTGTGGTTCATTGATACAACATCAAAGTCCAATAAATGACGATACATGTCCGTTTCTGTGTTCATAGTCAACTATTCTCTCAAGACAGACTGTTGACCGTCAATGAGGGCGCCGTTTCCCCTTTGTTTTGACCATGGGCTCTCAGATTGATACTAGTTAACAAACCCACACACTTCCACACAAACTGTTTCTTATGGTAAAAACCTTTGCAGCCTACTTCTGACTTTATCTTTCATCTTCTTAAGTGTTTATTCTATTGATTAATTAAATCAAATAATGGAGAAACATGCTTTTTTCACCTTTTACATTTTCAATTATTATATTTTTATAGATTTTTATAATCGGCTACATCAATGTCTGATTATAGCCATTCAAGCCTCATTTTATAATAAGTTGTACTACGGTGTAACGTGGAAATGGCAAAGAAATTGAGAGCTTGATCATTTAAAAGAATATTTAAATTAGAAGACAGTTAGTTGGATTAACTTCACGGCAGTGTTGTGTTTTCAGTGTTCACTCCATTAAAGGGTCTTTGACAAATCTCTAATGTGAATCGCGTTAATGTCCTCACAATAAATAGGACAGGATTAAGCATACAAACGAAACCTGAGCTACAATCACTTTAGTTTTGACTTCGTCTTAAAGACGCAACTTGAACCATGTTCAACCTCGTCTTCATATAATTGGTCCTCACTAATGCTCATTATAATATGGCACCATTTTGATTCACTCTGTGTCTCAGAGGAAGAAGGGTTGTGGGACAGTTCCGAAACTTGGCCTACCAGTGACATCATCGATTGGGATTCCAAGCTAAAATAACCTACACCGTTTCTCTTCCTGGAAAGTTAGCATGCTGAAACAGAAGCCATCGTTCTCGCATTAATACAAATAAGAAGTTTGTTGAAGTTGTTTAAAACGACCAAACTGCCTACCGATGATGTCACTGGTAGACATGTTTCTGAACTGTCCACCTACCAACAAGGCGCCAGACCTAATGAACGACAATGGTATCATTGGCGCAAGTATATGAATATACAATGAAAATGGGTGAAGTGGTCTTTTAACTCACACGGGACTATTTTAACACAATAAACACATGTAGTCACATAAGAGAGAGAGTCCTACAACCAAAACATCACAGCTTCAAACACCAGGACCCACGAGTTTCATATGCACGACAGGACAGAGTGACAGACCCTCCCCCTTCTCATCATAACATAATCATCTCATCCCATTCTACACCGTCTAAATCCAGTCAGTTTAACTCTGAGACTTACAGAACCGAAAAGGTGCCATTTGATTCCTCGCTATCAATGATGTTTTAGCTGGAGGACCCCCCCGAAACCCCCCCTTGTAGGCACCTGGGGGACCCCAGGCCCCCCTAGAACCCCTCGTAAGCACCTGGGGGACCCCAGCCCCCCCGCTGTCGGGCAGAAACCTCACATCTCCATTCCCAAACAGATGAATGGCCTACTTCGTCGTCATACAGGAGTGTCACACAAAAAGCAGAGAAAAATATAAAGATCTTTTTAAATGACAATAACAAAGGAATGTTTTGGGGGGTTTCTGCCCGACAGAAACTAACACTCCCTGTCTTACACTCCCATCCTGTCTCACACCCGACACTGTCTCACACCCCATCCTGTCTCACACCCGACCCTGTCTCACACCCCATCCTGTCTCACACCCCATCCTGACAGCCAGAGATAGCAAGTGATCTGGCAAACAAAATTGTGCGAAACGGTCCCGACATGTAACGTCAGCCATGGTGTTTTTGCGACATAGCCCGAACCAATGAAATTTACTACGATCTAATGAATGATAAACAAACTAATGGATAGAACGGCTGAGAGGAGAGGCCTCTCTCCGCTTTTCTCAAGCAACGTACGGCGCGAGCACACACACACACACACACACACACACACACACACGCACATACACAAACACACTTCAGTAGAAAATAACCACTAGATAAGGGGTTCACCCTACCTACCATTTGATGGCGGTTTTGAACTATAAACATGTGTGTGCTGCTGAGCAAAGTGGGATAGACGCTCAGGTCGTCCACTGTGCAATTTGAATGTCCAATTTCCTTAAACACACATTAAGAGAAAATGTGTGAACATCTCAAAGAGCTGCCTTCCAGGAACAGATGAAAAGCAGCTCCACCGCTAAAAAGAAACGAGGTGGGAGGAGGACACGATTACCAAAACTCGCTCAAATCGAGGCAGAGCCCAGTGGATATATTGATTGAAACACACGTCTCTGAATGACTTTTTCCTCACTTGGCTCGTGTGGCTGTATCTCAGTCAGGATGGAGTGTTACTTATAAAGATGAGAACACATATAGAGTCATGTATTTCCAGCGCGTGTGCCCCAAGGGGCCAGCTAGGCACTCCAATGTTGAAGCGCTATGCCCTAGTGGTAAGCGGAAGGACTGCAGGCGGACCCGTGGATTCTTGACGAGGAAACCCTGTGCAACCGAGCGCTCAATGTTAAAGCCCAGCTGCACTTCCGCATTTGGGCACCAAAATTTGGTGCCCAAATGCTGAATCAGCGAAAAAATGCGGAAATAGACGGTACTTCCGGCAGCCTTCCGGGTGCTTCAAAACGCCACTGAGCAACTTCCACTGACATGAATAGCGGAGGGGGCGGAGCTTCGCGCCAGTTTAGTCTCTATCCTTTTAATACTCTATGGTGTGCCCATTTTGAGTTCCGCGATAAAAAAAGAAAAAAGTGGCAGTCATGGCAGCGAGCTCCGTAGCGTGACGGCGTTGCTTTCCTACGTTGCGTAGCGCCTCGTTAACCCATTCTGACCTGAGATCAGATTCTAAAAATGTCTTCTACATCCTGACGGTTTTCTGAAAAAGCTGTGTTTCTATGTCAGTCGTTCTTCAACTTTAAAAAAATAGCAGACCTACAAGCTCGTAGCGCGCCACTCGGTGGTGCGCTATGAGCTTGTAGATCTGCTATTTTTCAATAGCTAAAGCATAACATAATGCTAACACCAGAAGGGGTTTAAACAACTTGAACCACAGCATTCCCTATTCCGGGGGGAGGGGGATAGCTTCTAGATCAGTGGTTTTCAACCCTTTTCATGTCAAGGCCCATTATTTATTCTGCATTTGAGCCACGGAACCACCAATTGATGACATTTAGCCTTGCAGACCCAAAACTAAAAGAATATTTTGTTGTCGTTGGATGAGATTGTGTCCACAATTCCCATGCTGTATTGATGTTGGTACCATTAGGAGAGATAACGATGATAATGATGAATGAAAAATAACAATTATTCTACATTCTCTAATTGTGTAGACCTCTGTCTTGGTTTCATTTTATGCTCTCAAGAGTTAAAGATCCATTTGAGTCGCTTATCGCCGCGGCTCAATGATGTCATGTTGTAATTATCTCAACCAACGCGGAGGTCCTAAAAATGGAGTATGCGTCCGACCTTCACGCGACGGAGCTCAGTGCCTCGACTGTCGTCTTTACTGAGGGGGTCGACTTGGGGAAAAAAAGACACGTGGGGGCGGTGGGCGGTGAGATGGCGCTGCGATGCGTCTTCATTCGTGGTCCGGGGGGAAGGCGGGGGGAGCGTAGCGGGGGAGGTGCGATGGGTGCGGGGGGCCGGGCGGGCGGTGCTCTCTGCTCTTCTTCCCCCGTTGGAAGGACGAGGAGGGGGCGTGGCTGTGGGGGGAACTCCACTCGGGCTGGGGGCGGTCCCTGGGCCTCTTCGGGACGCGGGACGGGTGTATCCACTGCGGGGGAGGGGCGAGGAGTCCATCGAGCGGGCGGGCAGTGGGGAAGCCCTGGTCTCGGGGAGGCCGGGGATGTGAGTTCTTGGATCCTCCTCTCGTTTGTGAGTGGTTAGATTCCCCTCTCGGATGTGATTGGTTAAATCCCCCTCTCGGATGCGATTGGTCAGATCCTTCTCTTCTCGGATGAGACTGGTTAGATCCCCCTCTCCAATGCGATTGGTCAGATCCTTCTCTTCTCGGATGAGACTGGTTAGATCCCCCTCTCCAATGCGATTGGTCAGATCCTTCTCTTCTCGGATGAGACTGGTTAGATCCCCCTCTCGGATGCGATTGGTCAGATCCTTCTCTTCTCGGATGAGACTGGTTAGATCCCCCTCTCGGATGCGATTGGTCAGATCCTTCTCTTCTCGGATGAGACTGGTTACATCCCCCTCTCGGATGCGATTGGTCAGATCCTTCTCTTCTCCAATGAGACTGGTTAGATCCCCCTCTCGGATGCGATTGGTTCGTCTCGCCTCGCCGCGATTGGTGGTGCTCTTCTCCATGGTGAGACCAGTTAGTCCCGCCTCCTCTGGGATGTGACTGGTGGTTCGCCCCTCGCCCCCAGCTCTGACTGGGCGCCGCTCTTTGACGGACGGCCTCGTGCGACCACTGCTGTCCGTCCTCGTGCGACCACTGCTGTCCGTCCTCGTGCGACCACTGCTGTCCGTCCTGTCCAATAGGAAGGGGCGGTGGGCGGGTCACAGCCAGGCCTCTCATTGGGTCCTGTTCGGACTGGTCCATCCCCTCGTTGCTCCTCCTGGGCCCCGATTGGAGGTCGTCCAAATAGTTCTTTCTCTCTATTGGATGGCCTCTGGACGCGTTGAACAACTGCACCGCCTCCCCTGGGTCAAACCCATCCACATCTGTATGACAGACAGACAGACAGACAGATGAGATTGTACAGGTCAGTACTACATTATAATGCTTTCTTCAGCATCAACATGGCAATGCAAACGGGTGCAATATTCGCACTACAAAGGATGCAAATGCACTTAATGCAGCTGAGGCAAATTGATCCTGTCAAACAGCCTTTTAGGCTAGTTTTTTGTTTTTTAAGTGCAGATGGCGGATATAACATATAACTGAAATATACAGATAAATTATTGGCATTTTGATAAATTGTATAAATAGGTAAACATAGTGGAAATAGCTGATCTACATGCTTAGAAGGCATCACAAAATGACACCTTGTAAGCGTGTCTCCAATTATTATATTATATGTAATATTGGTGACAACCGTAGTTGAGTCAACCACGGCTAGTGACGTTTGGTTAGAACAGTTACCAAGAAGTAAATAGTGGTTGGGATCCTGAACCGCAGGAACCGGATCCTACAATACATTGAGGAACCAGATCCTGGAACCGGATCCAACAATACATTGAGGAACCGGATCCTACAATACATTGAGGAACCAGATCCTGGAACCGGATCCAACAATACATTGAGGAACCGGATCCTACAATACATTGAGGAACCGGATCCTACAATACATTGAGGAACCGGATCCTACAATACATTGAGGAACCGGATCCTACAATACATTGAGGACCACCAGAACTCTGAAGAGTGTACAAATGGACCCATAAGGACCCATTTGGAACCTTTGAATGGGACCTTCTGCATAATGAGTACGGTACTTAAAACTTTTGTAATTTAATATTTCAATGCCTATACTTTAGTTTTTTTTTTTTAAATACCAGACTTGTAACAGACTATTTCTACAATAGGGGTATTGAATTGATACTTTACTACATCAGTACTTCACTACATCATTACATCAATGACGCCCCGTGAGGACTTTATTAAAACAATAAATAAGTAAACACGGTACCTATGAGGTATCGACAGACCAGGTATCTTTATTAAAACAATAAATAAGTAAACACGGTACCTATGAGGTATCTACAGACCAGGTATCTTTATTAAAACAATAAATAAGTAAACACGGTACCTATGAGGTATCTACAGACCAGGGGCTGTATTTTGCGTGTCTTAAGTACCAGGTCTTATTCCCTAACTTGAGTAAACTAAAGACCTGGAGGCGTGGTCAATGCTCTTTGGCCACTCAGAATAGCCAAATGGCATTGATCACGCCTCCAGGTCTTTAGTTTACTCAAGTTAGGGAATAAGACCTGGTACTTAAGACACGCAAAATACAGCCCCAGGTATCTTTATTAAAACAATAAATAAGTAAACACGGTACCTATGAGGTATCTACAGACCAGGTATCTTTATTAAAACAATAAATAAGTAAACACGGTACCTATGAGGTATCGACAGACCAGGTATCCGGTGCGGTTCAGTCCGTGCGTACAGTGGACGCCGACCAGCGTGTCGTTGTGGGGATTCTCTCGTAGGAAGTGCCGCACGGCCCGTTTGAAACTGAGGATGGTCTGATCACTGGGGACCTGGTGGCCCTCTGTGAAGATCTGTGACATGTAAGAGAAACAAATAATTACAAAGAAGAAAAACAACAAAAGAAAGCGTTGTAACCTGCCGTTTTCTTATTCTTTGTAATTATTTGTTCGGCCCGAAAGATTGTGTTTGTTGTCATGATTTGTCACAACTCGAGTAGGCTTTGTACGAGGCTTAAAAAGGTCTTTAAATAAATACTTTTTGAAATGTCTATGAGGAAAATGAACGGGGAATCATTTCCTGGGCCCTGGTAGGGGGCGGGACTGCGACGCTCCATAGACTGACACCACGCTAGACAGGAACACCCATAAACATCACATCCGGTTTTAGCCCGGGGTAAGAATTTTCTATGGCTGCCGATGCAACTTGGTCCAATCCTTAATCACATACGGACAAACATCTATGCCGATAATCTCTAACTTGCGGAGGCAGGGTGCCTTGTCCACGGGCAAACAGATCTTTCAACGTATGGCATTGCAAATACGTTTGATAATCGCTACTACTAAATGAAAACTAAACTGAAGTTTAAAAAAAGAAGAAAAAAGTCAAAACTAAATATTAATACAAATTAAAACGAATAATGATTTTAACAAATGTGTAATAACAACCTTGATAAAAAGCAGGGACGTGGGCAGGTCGTGGACCTTGTAGTAGCGCGTGGTGAAGGTCAGGTCTACGATCAGCCCCAGCTCCTGGCCGCTCCCCTGCAGAGTGTCCAGGAGCTCCCAGGGTCCGAAGGCCTGGTCCCGGGGCAGCAGCCGGGTCAGCGCCGCCCTCAGGGGGACCTTGAAGGCGATGAAGCGCGTCCTGGGGATCCTCTCCCCGACCGCCCGGTAGTCCAGCCATCGGTCTGGGACGCCGCCGCTCTTCTTGTTCTTGGAGAACATCTCCTTCTCGCCCGTCGTCGCTCCGAGACGCCGACTCAGCAAACTACGCCTGAAAGAACATTAACATTAAACCCATTAAAACTGTTTGGTAGCCATAAACGTCTAGACGTCTAATTGCCAATTAAGTACCGGATGCCACGGACGACAAGACGTCTTCCCTTGGGAATAAAAAATAAAAAATTCCTCTAATCTGGTGTACAGGTGAGGACATGCACATTACATGCATAATAGAATTACAAATTCTTTCTTTCTTCATAATGGGAGAATTGGCACTCAAAGCCTAAACTGGTGACCACCAGGTGGCGCTGAAAGAGACATGAGACCCAGAATGATTCCACAAGTTGTCTTTTAAATCCTGACAGTTTTCGAGGTTTCTGTCAAAATTGTTATGTATTCGACCATCGTTTCTAAATAATTAAAAAGAAAAAAGAAAACCTTTGAGCTCCGAACCTGCTGCTTTGACCCAGACTGCAATTCATAAATAGTTCAGTTTATTTTTATTTATAGTCACACACACACACACACACACACACACAATTCAGAAAATACAACATACTGTCTAGGGTTTTAAAGTTTTGAAACCACAGGGGGAACCATAGTGCAGGGAGAAAAGATGAGTTTTTAATCTAGATTTTAAAATGTCTAGTGAGTTGGCATCTCCGAACAGCTTGTGGGAGAGCATTCCAGAGACAGGGGGGGCAAAAATAGCAGATCTACAAGCTCATAGCGCGTCACCGAGTGGCGCGCTACGAGCTTGTAGGTCTGCTATTTTTGCCCCCAACCGTTATTTTATTGTGGTTTATGTGAGTTTGGGAGTGGGAGCGTAGTGGTCGTATGCTTTTATTAACCCATTCTGACCTGAGATCAGATTCTAAAAATGTTCTTCTACATCCTGACAGTTCTCTGAAAAAGCTATGTTTCTATGTCAGTCGTTCTTCGATTTTTCTAAAATAGCAGACCTGCAAGCTCATAGCGCGCCACTCGGTGGCGCGCTATGAGCTTGTAGATCTGCTATTTTTCAATAGCTAAAGCATAGCGTAATGCCAACACCAAAAGGGGTTCCCGCCCAGAACTGGACATATAGTGTGGAGCAAGTCCATTTAGACTTAGAGCTTTAAATGTCAGAACGAGCACCTTGAAATCGGCTCTGGCCTGCGATATCCTATAATAATAATACATTTTATTATATATTAAGGCGCCTTTCAGGGCACTCAAGGTCGCTATGGGTGGTGACATTGGGGGTTCCCAAACTGTGGCACGCGAATGCCCTCTAGGGGGTGCTGCGTGACATGAAAAGGGTAATGGTGGTTTTACAGTGTCATTTATATTTAAAGGACCACTTCACCACTTTTCAACCTATCTTCATATAATAGGTCGTCACTAATAATCATGATAAAATGGCACTTTTTTTTCCTACTCAGTCTGTGTCTCATAGGAGGGCTGTGGGCAGTTTAGAAACCGTCTTCCAGTGACATCATCATTAGGCAGATATTTTTTTAAACAAGATTTTTTTACAAAGATGTTTAGATTTTCATTATTGTGAGAACGATGGCTTCCATTTTCGCATTGCAACTTTTCAGGACTAGAAAGCCTGCAGTTTCTATTAGCTTGGATTCCCCATCGATGATGTCACTGGAAGACGGTTTCTGAACTGCCCACAGCCCTCCTATGAGACACAGACTGAGTAGAAACAAATTGAGCCATTTTTTCATGATTATTAGTGAGGACCTATTATATGAAGATAGGTTGAAAAGTGGTGAAGTGGTCCTTTAACACAAAACGGCAAAATCCCATAAAGCACGGAGATGTATAGAGCAGCTGTGGGAGTGAGTGAGTATACAGCAGCTTGCATGTCTGCAGTGCAGTGACAATCTATGATTATTTGCCATAATCATATTAAAATTAAAAAATTGTACATTTTCGTCCATATGCAAACGAGACTGAGCATCGGGGGTGTGTCAGCTAGGCCAGGAGTTAACAGTTGGTGCACGGTCAAAAAGGTTTTGGGGACCGCTGGCATAGACTATCAGTGAATTAAGGGTTAAGTTCCACAACGCGTCCCCACCAGGGGGGCAGTCAGCCAGATATTTCGTGAAGCCTCATTTGAAATCGGTAGTTCATATAATGGCCCCATAGCTCCATAGAGGCCCATGTATTTTGGCCCAACTTCACCTAGACTGTATTACCTTAATAAACATGGTCATGAATACTTTCTTCTTCCAGTCACTAGTTTAAAGTCTCATTTCTAATGTCATAATATTCTTTTTGGAAAATTATGGTCCCATTAATTAAAATAATGACCATAAAGTCGCGTATGTTCCGAGAGGCGTGGCTACCGTTACCGTCTATGATCGGGATTCCCCTCCCACTCAAGAGTCTTCTCCTCCCACTCGAGTCAAAATAAAAACCAACGGAGAAGAAGGGGGGAAGTCCCGCCTCGTTGTCTGGGCAGCCAATGGCCAGCTGGACCCAAACGGAGCCAGCCAATGGCCAGCTGGTCCAAAACGGATCTAGAAAGATGGCGATTTACAGTGCATTAGAATGCAAGGGATTTCAGGCTTCATTTTACGTTCATGTTAGACCCGGGGAACGCTTTGTCCATATTTTTTACAGTCTATGGTCCCCACAAAGGATTTAAGCACCATTATTAATAACATCTAAAGCATCGTTGAGAACTATATAAATCCAAAATAGTATTAATAATAACACGAGGTATTTCCAAAAGTAGAATTTATTTCACAAGTCGTTTCTTACAAAGAAATACAAGTACAATGCCGAAATGAATGCAGATAGCCTCCGTGAAACAGTGAACAGTGTTGAATGAATAGGCCTAAATACTAATAGGCATATTTTTGTTTGGTTGCAAACTGTAAAATAATACAAATAAAAATAGGCACAAAACCAATGAAACCACTGTACCACAATGTGAATAAACCACCATCGGCAGACAAAGCGCCCTCTCTCTGGCCAATAACCGGCAGCCCTGTAGAGCCACGCTATACGAGTATAAAATACAGACCTGTATTCTGCACGGGGCTACTGTACTGTAGGCCACGGGCCTACTGTATAGGCTGGCTATATTAAACAACTTTTAAAACAAATATAGCAGCTTCAGCTTGAAACATGTATCATTAAACAAAAACGAAATAGCTTGTCTCGTCACTCTTGAGTCTTGACTCTATATAAAAAGAAAAATAAGAAAAATAACTGGCTGGAGTCGGCCCCCACCTCTGCAGGCCTGCCTAATTGCTTACTCCATACAGCCCTACGCTCTTCATATTGTGTGCCAGGCAGACCAGCGTGTTCACATTCTCGGGGAGAAGGCCGCTCCTTCTCTTTTTAACAATATATCCCGCGGTGGAAAATATTCGTTCCGACGGCACGGAAGTGGCCGGGACGCAAAGACACTGCTTCGCCGCCCTCGCGAGTTTCGGGTAGCGGGACTGGTTTGCCTTCCACCACGCCAGCGGCCCGGACTTGGCCTTGGACTTGTCCTGGAGGTAATGCTCCATCTCCTTTTTGGCATCTCCGTCGCTACCATCCTCCTTCACCTCGTCTTCATCCTCCGACGACTGGAGCAACATTTCGATCTCGCGCCGTTTCTTTTTTTTGGCCGGCGGTCCCGCCGCCGCGGGCGCCGCCTCCTCCTCTTCATCGCTGGCTTGGTCTTCCTCGGTTGTGTCGCGCTGGTGTAAGTGATCAGCGAGGAGAATGACCTGGAAATCAAATTAGCCTTTAATTATTCATCATTTAAATGGGAAAAGGGTAACGCAGGCTACAATGTGGCATATTAAGATAGTTGTGAATAGAATTTGTGAAGACATTAAACCCATTTATGACGTGAACCCCTTTTGGTGTTTTAAGCATTATGATATACTTTAGCTATTTTAAAATAGCAGATCTACAAGCTTGTGGCGCGGCACTCGAACATCTGCTATTTTTAAGATGGTGAAAATGTTGCACAAATCTTTGAATATATATATTGACGTTTTAACTCAAATCTTTGCCTCTGGGGTAGTGCCTGGGACATCATATTTTCAGATGGGGGGTCGGCAGCCAAATACATATTTTTTGGGGGTCCTTGACATGAAAATGTTTGAGAACGAATTACATAGAAACATAGGTTTTTCATGTCACAATTTAGAAGGCATTTGTAGAATTGTCCTCAGGTCTAAATGGGTAAATATGGGTCTCAGATGGAGACAAACCCCTTATCCCTAAACTTCTTTGCCTTTTTTTTTTACTATTTTGAATGTTTGAATAGTTCAACTAGCCAATCTACATTGACACGTTGTGAGCTTGTAGACTGGCCATTTTAACTATTCAAGAAAAAGGCAAAGAAGTTTAGGGATAAGGGGTTTAGCGGCAGGCTATAGTGTCTTTCATATTTAAATAATTGAATATATTAGTCTAACCTGGGTGTGAACGTTTTCCTTCAGCTCAGCGTCGAGGAATTTCAGATGTTTGAAGCGCGGGTCTAGGGCCACAGAAAGCAGATAGATACTGCTAGGCTCCAGCTCCTTCAGCTCCCATCTGGTGTCTACTTCGGTGATGAGGGTCTTTTTCAGCTCTCTAATAGCAGGGCTGTCTCCCTCGTTTGGGGACAAGTAGCACTTCTTCAGGTTGCTTAACATGGGTACGGTCGCCGACAATGACACATTGATCTCTTGGGAAAGCAGTTCCGTGAGTGTCAGTAGAGGGTGGAGCACATCGGCGGCATCTTTTGCCAGGGTCCACTGTTCTGCTGTGAGGTCCAGTGAGGTCCACTGTTCTCCTGTGAGGTCCAGTGAGCAATCATCCTTTTTGGAGACGGCGAGGTCGCGCAACACAGCTGATATGCGCCATCGTTGTTCCACCAAGCGATCCAGCATCATCAATGTAGAATTCCAACAAGTGGCAATGTCAGGGATTAGTTCATGGTCTCGGATGTCCTCCCGCGACTTGACTTGTTTAGCTTTCAATGCAGCTGTAGCTTTTGCACTTTTTCTGAAATGCGACACGAGATTCCTGGCCGCTGTGACAGTGTGCTGCAGTGTGGCATTTACCTTTAGGGAGGAGTTTATACACAGCTGCAATGTGTGTCCCGAACAGTAGACCCCCTGGACTTTGCCCCAATTCTCTGGGTCCCGTTTCAACACTTCGTCACACAGCTTCATGTTACTGGCGTTGTCATGTACAACAGCGGCTCTCTTGTAGTTTGGTATGCAATACGCGTCGGCCACTTCACTGAGGCATCGTGCTATGTCAGCTCCAGTGTGCTCCACACTCAGTTCCTTTGTTTCCAAGACGTATCCCTGCAGTTTCCACTCGTCGGAAATGAAATGACCGGTGACAGCCATGTATGCCTCCATCGCAATTGACGTCCAAGTGTCTGTTGTGAATGCTACGGCGGTGGCATCATCGATATGTGACGAGACCAACTCGTGCACGGCCGTGTGCCTCCTGGTTAGGTGATTGGAAACAGTGGATCTTTTGGGCACGGTGTAACCCGGGACCATCAATGTAAGCATCCTCCTGAAGCCCTCACCCTCCACTATATTTATGGGCATCGAGTCTAAAGCAATGAACTCAACAATGCTCTCCGTCAACTTATTCTTTTTCTTCTCAGTTAATGTGTGCTTGTCGAATTCCAGCCGCGTCTGCGTTGTTGTTGAGTTGTTGGACCCATCGTCCAGATCCAGCTTGTGTACCTAAAATAATTAATATGATATTATTATTAGCCTAATAAGCCTATATCATTTGCTCTTATTACACACAAGGCGATACATGGTAAATAAAATGGTGTATTTATATAGCGTCTTTATCCAAGGCGCTTTACATGTGCATTACATTCACCCATTCACATTCACATTCATACACTGATGGCGGCAGCCAGAAACCATGCAAGGCACCAACCAGCACATCAGGAGCAATTAGGGGTTCAGAGTCTTGCTCAATGACACTTCGACACTAACTCTGGGGGAGCCCGGGTTCGAACTGGCAACCTTGCGGTTTACCATCCGGCCACTCTACCCCTGAGCCACCGCCGCCCCGATACTTCTAATTAGCGCCAGGCCAGCCATACTTACATTTGTTAAATGAGCGCCCAGATTTGTCGTGCCGCCGCAGTATGCTATGGGCTTGTCGCATACTTGACACACAGCCTTTGTTTTATCCTCCGTCAATATGTAGTACTTCCAGACGGGTGATTTCTTCCCACTTGTTGTTGCTGCCGCCATGATCGCTTCAAATCTCTTCATTATTGGCTGTGTCATTGTGTGCGTGATGGCGCGCAGTCCACAGTCCAGTGTATTTGCCTCGTCTCCTGCTGTCATGCAGTACTTTCAAATTATTGTAAACCCAACATGAACACAGTACCCTTATTATGCATTATCGCATTCTCGCCGAGATATATTTTCAAGTAAAAAAACAAAACAAAACGAATGGTTCGAGCTCATTAATTATGATTGGAGTGCCAACCCTAACAGGCGATTGTTCGAACCCCCGAAGGTTCGGGGACGGCCTTAGTGTGCTCTCCTGCAGAGCGTCACACTGTCCCGCCAAACTAAACACATTCAATTTAATTACTTGTTTGTTGTTTGAAGACACTGTCTGAAGAGTCTGAAGGACAGCATGGGCTCCAAAACGTCCCTCTTTGTAACCCTGAAAAGAAAATTGAGACAAACAATTAGCAAAGCAGCAACAGTGTGCGACTCTATTATCTTTCCTTTCCTTGGAAGACACCGATAAACCAAACTAAACACACCGACATCAAAACAAATCACAAAAACAAGTCGTTGATTGACTGATAAATGTATTTCACAGTTTGTAGAATGGGTACATTTCAAACAAAAGCACTAGTCAATACAAAAGCTGCTACTTTGAGGACGATACCGAAAAGCACTAGACTTGTTTGTTTACATCAGGGTTCTCCATTTTAAATTCATCAGAACATTTAAAGACGTACAGAGAAATCATCAGTATCAGTAGTAGCATTATTATTATCTGGAATTAATTAGTAGTATGCTATTATTACATTACTAATTGTGGTAGTACTAATAAGACTCCGAGTAGTGGTAGTAGTAGGTGGTATGGGAACTTTGAAGAAGGGTTCCAAATTAACAGCAGCCAGGACTGCAGCTCTGCTGGTGAAACTACTAGTATAACCCGTTAAGTCAATGGAGAGGGGGGGGGGGTGTTTCAACTGAAGTATCTTTTTTTCAAAACTGCAAAAAATGCTGCTATTTGTCCCAAAGTGACTGCAAAAAATGCTGCTATTTGTCCCTAAGTGACTGCAAAAAATGCTGCTATTTGTCCCTAAGTGACTGCAAAAATGCTGCTATTTGTCCCAAAGTGACTGCAAAAAATGCTGCTATTTGTCCCAAAGTGACTGCAAAAAAAGCTTTATACCCTGTAAACATGTATATATTAACGATCATGCAATGTGAGATAGCATCTGTTCTGTTTACAAAATGTTGTACCCCCTCCAACTGTATACAATACTTTCCCCATTTTCAACTGTTTTTATTGTGTTTTGACACTTGCTTTGGCAATGTAAACATGTTTTCTCATGTCAATAAAGCTCCTTTGAATTGAATTGTTTGCGGCTAGAGTAGAAAGTGAACCAGACCTCTGTTCCCTCAGTCCTTTGTTCCCTACCCCCCCCCCCCCCCCACACACACACACACCTCAACTCCAAACACCCCACTACTAGCAATGACTACTGTTTTACTATTACCTAGTAATATCTGATGGTGGTTTGATTGATAATTGTATTCACAGTTAGTAGAATGGGTACAGACAGTTCAAGCAAAGGTACATACAAGTAAACTGCTAAGAGGATGAAACCAGAAAAAGCACTGAGACTTGTTTACATCAAGGTCCTCCATTTTCAATTCATCAGATGGTTGCTGGTTAGGTACATAGGGTAGTAGTAGTAGTATTATCAATAGTACTGGTGGTATATAAGTAGTATTATTACATATTGTTGTATTGTATTAGCAGTAGTAATAGTAGTTAGAAGTACTGTGGGTAGGTTTATTATAGGTTATTATTTCACTTATGTAATGTTAAAACTAACTAACAGAGTCCTTTCCTCCTCGTGGAAAAAATGGCCGTGACGACATCATCATGCCAGACCGCCGGCCCCCGGGCATGACGAGATTAAATTCAAAACGTTAATTTATTTACCTTAAAACGTCACGAGCCCTCCGGTAACCTTGGCGACAACGACCCAAATTTAACTGGTTAACGTTTCCATGACAACGGATCCGTTTTTTTTTTCTCCACGCTTTGTTGACGAGAGAGAGAGAAAGACTAGCACTACCGACCGTTTGTTTACCACGTTACTGTACTGCTGCTGGAATGGCGCGCCCCGATAACGTCGTCGCGCCAGGGAGAGGAGGTGGGGCGTGGCCTGATCGTCGCGGCGATAAACCCGTCACCGCGTTCAATGAGTTGAACTTTACTGTTGCTTTTGTGTGTTCACTCTTTAATGTTTTCTGTTAGTAATATAATCCCCCCTGGATCTGATGTTGTATTGTTGTTTGTTTTTCTTGTTTTGTATTAAAAACTTGATTACTTAATGCTCCAATTGTACAGTATATACTTTCCCCTGGCCTCTGTAAAATCTGAATCCCCCCCCCCATTTCCCCTCACTGTATAGTATCTTTTCCCTTTTTGCTTCCTATATGATGAATTCCTGTTCTGTTCTCTAGGAAATGTCTATTTGTATGTATCTAAATGTTTTGATGAATTGAACAATGTGGACCCTCACAGTTAACAGTCTTTGTATTGAGTTTGTGCTTGAAATGTACTGGAATTCTGCAAACTGTTATTTCAATCAATCAATCAATCCCCATTTTCAACAGTGTTTACTGTATTGTGACACTTTTGCTTTGACAATGTAAGATAATAATGATCAATAATGAAGTCAGCTGACCAATCTTAAAATCCCAAAGTAAAGGCTTTGGGGTGTATGATAAATGGCTCCTCAAATTGGGGTTTATTTTGTTTCTAACTTATTAAAATAATTCATGTGGTTTCAGCAGGGATGTTTACGGAAAATTACAACAAATGCATTGACACTTTAAATTGTCAATTTGACTTATTTTTCTTCAGTGAGGCTGCAGTTGTTTGGAGCAGTTTGCAGAATGTTTTTGTTGGAAAATAAAGCTCACTGAAATCCCCATAAAAAAGGAGCGGTCAACACGCGTCACGTTTTGCAAAGAGTAACGTTTTTTTGTTGTTGTCCTATCCTTCTTCTAAATTCTCCTTGACGTAACCCGGAAGTGAGAGCAGTGCTGCGTGTGCGTGTGTGTGTGTGTGCGTTTACATCTCTAAGGTTTACAATCATTCACCCGCTCTTTGTTTTGATTTCTAACAGAACCAAACAATGACTCAAATAAACTAATATGAACTAGGGCTTCAGGGCAATATGTCGATATTATTGTCATATGAGACGACTACAGAAATGGTCTGGGATTTTAACAGGATATCGAGGATTTGTATTTTTTGTTGTATTTTACTGTAATTTATGTTCTGGTCGTAACCTTATACACTTTCACTTTAGTTGTTATTGCTATTTTTTATAATGTAAACATTACGGATGGTCTTGAGACCAAACATATCTTTGGGAAAATATTTGTCATCCCCACAATATCGAGATGGACCGTATTATATAAGAATACCAAAAGGCTATCTGATTGTGTGTCCATATCGCCCAGCCCTATAACTAAAAAAGTAAAGTATGAAGTGAAGTTGTTATTATTGATAAAGTAAGGCGTTGTTGTAACCATGTCGTCCTCGGTAGACTCGGTGATCAAGCAGCAGCTGGTTTCTGCAGCAGAAGACATTATAGTTCTATTTAAATCCAAACGTTTAGATTCAGATAAAGACAAAGGTCTGTCTGTCCTCCGTGTGCTGGTGACGGACAGACTGATGGACGCCGTCACTCACATCTTCATCACGTTGGAAAGAACAACTACAATTCGTAGACCTACGACTACAACTACTCGAGGTATAGTTCATTTAAATACACAGAAAGAACAATTACATACAGGTTCAACTTCATCAAAATACCCAGAAAGGACAGCTCCGCTGAGATTGAATCCACATGTAACACACCAGCGACACCTCCTGGGCAGGACAAGTTTAGTGCAGCTACATTTTTCGCACAGGGGCTGGACCTGGTGAGAGCAGGAGTGGACCTGGTGAGAGCAGGAGTGGACCTGGTGAGAGCAGGAGTGGACCTGGTGAGAGCAGGAGTGGACCTGGTGAGACGTAGGAGGGGCCCGGACAGGAGTCAACCCACAGAGCCTAGTCCTTCCACGCGCCAGAATGGTACCTCCCAGTCCCGGCAGAGTAGTTCAGGAGGAACGGATTGTGTGGCCCTGGTTTTTCCCTAATGGGACTGATCGAGGGTATAGCTACTGGGACGTAAGTCGGGACTTGATCACCCCGGCTGGGTCACCTGAGTGAGGGGTATGATGTTGGGAGACCCAAAACACAGATGACCTTGGGATACATCACTGAGGATACGTCCCAGGTGCATCCATGCGAGGTATTATTATTTATTTTTTAGTGTGGGTGTACATTGATGGATACAATAAACCAATTATTAGTAACTAACTACACTACAAGCAGTGTTGGGGAAGCCATTTGCTTTGTTAAAATGAGATAAAAATCAGCATTCTTACAAAACATAATACAAAGTGTAATCGGCAAGCCAGGCAGCCAGCAAAAAAATAAAGGAAAAGGCACTGCGTTTGAGTTTACTGCCAAATTGATTCATTTCATCTCATTATCGTTACTGACACGAGAGGATGTATGTGGTATTGTGGTTTGGAAGATGCCAACCTGTGATTGGTTCCCTGCAGATCTCTCACCCATCAGCACCGACACCGCTCAGAGCAGAGCTGAGGAAACGGCTCCCCCTCCGGCCAGCGTCACCGTCACCGTCAACGATGCTGACCCAGAAGATGAGGTTGACAGCAAGGCAGAGGAGGATGAGAATGAGGTTTGATTGATTGATTGATCCCATGCTTGCCTTTGCTTAACATGGGATGGCTATAACGGTGCCATTGTGGTCCATTGTACTCAATTCATCAGTTGTAGAAAGAAACTAAGAATATTTACTAAAATAATTTTTTTACTAGTACTTTTATTTCTACTCTACACTACATATCAAAGACAGATATTGTACTTGTTGCTAGTTGCTTTGTAGATTTGGATTATTATTACAAAACTATTTTTACTCAAGTACGTTTTGATTACCTGACTGACTGACTTTATTTACTTACTTACTTACTTGTACCAGAGTGTTTCTGCATTGCAGTATTGATTTGTTCCACCACTGAATTCCTCAGGCCGGCAGCAAGCCAGAGGAGGAGGGAGGCTCTCACCGCTGCAGGGTGTGTGGAAAAGGCTTTGGCCGGAAAGGTATCCTGATCAAACACATCGACCAGCACATCGACACAGACACAGAGCGAGTGTGCGGTCTGTGTGGCGACCGACTGGACACCACAGACGAGCTGAGACGTCACCTCCAGGTACACCTTCAGGGACAGAGTACTCGACCCCACTTTACTTGAGTAAAACACGATTGGTCAAATTTACTCCACTACAAATCCAGCGCAGAAGCGATAGTTCATGGTAGCCACCATCGGGCCCCGCCTTATCTCCGGAGAGAAAAGCCTGGTCCCAATTTAAGGCAGAGATTGCACAGCCGGAAATGTCGGCCCGGAACATCCGTCAGATGTATTTCCCCCATATACGATATGTTTTGACCAATCACAACACTTGTTTCATACACGGAGAATGTAAACAGATTTGTAAAGCGTCAATGTAATTTCCTTGAGCGGTACTTCCGCCAAAATCCCGCTACTTCCGCCAAATTCCAGCAATGCACTCTACAGCGTAGGTCAATGCACTCTACAGCGTAAGTCTTTATGCACTTTACAGCGTAGGGCTTGCCCAGCGTTGAGTTCATGGAGCCACAGAAGTCAGGAGGCTACATTTAATTATCTCTCCCCAGACCCCCGAGCGCCCCTTTGTGGCGCTGGAGGGGTCCCAGATATAAGTCGCATTACATGGGGGTCAGTACTCAGTAGCCTATGTATGTCAAACTGGGCATCCTTTTCAAATGGGGTCTTGAATGAATTTTCAGCGCAAGACCTCGACCTTGCGCGTGCGGACTCGGCCCCCAGCCTGGTACGCTAGTCAAAATATGGCCCTTGAGGAAAATTAATTGGGGAACCCTGCACTAATCAGTCGGTCTGATCTCAGATTGTGTATGTTGCAAAGGTAATCAGTAATGTCACATGAGCAGAGCCACAGCGCCAAATTAAATGCAATAGCATTGCAATAAAATGGTAAATGCTTAATCCTGAGCCGAAGTGTCTCAATGAAGTAAAAATTTGCTTAGTCAAAATGTTACTCAAGTAAGAGTCACAATTAATTTATAGAACCTTGTAATTCTTGTTTCAGAGAAGTAACTCTATACTATATATTTCGCTTTAATCCACGCGTCAGGCTCACAGAGACGTCAGCCGAACGTGTGACGTTTGCGGCAAGAAGTTCCCTTCCGTCCGCGCCCAGGAGACGCACCGGCGACTGCACACCGGAGAGAAGCCCTTCAGCTGCCACGTGTGCGGTAAGGGTTTCAACCAGAAGGGCAACATGACGACACACATGAGGAGGACCCACACCGCGGAGAAATGCGAGAAATACGAATGCGGCGTCTGCGGTAAAGACTTCAGCTACGCCCGCTCCCTGGAGAGGCACATGAAGTCTCACGCCAGTCAGACGCCTTTCAGCTGCAGGGTTTGCGGTCAGGGCTTCGTTAAGAACGCCGAGCTCAAGAGACACGTGCGGACGCACAGAGGCGCCGCCGCGGTCAAAACCAACCGCAGGAAGCAGGACCCCGTTGCCGCTCACTGCTGTAAAGTGTGTGGAGGAGCCTTTCACAACAAGGGCAACTTCATCAGACACGCAGAGAGCCATTTAAATGAACCGGCGGGGATGTGCGGGGTGTGCGGCGAACACTTGGACTCTGCAGTCGACCTGAAAGATCACCTGCAGTCTCACAGGTAACCTGTGCTTTGTAGCCATCAGTAAGAGTGATGCTGTAGGGTTACTACTGCTAATACTGACGCTGTTGGTCATTGTGAAACTGCACACACAATCCCTGGATGACAGAGCAGAACCTCTGCCTCACATTTTTCACATTACCTACCTGACCTGGCGGAGACTTGTGCTCTGAGGAGCACTTTCTTTCCCCATTTTTTGTGTGTATGTGTACTTTAACTGCTGTACTGTTTCTGGTGGCTTAACATCCCCCAACATCAATAAATGTCTGTCTGTCTATGTGTAGGGAGATGCAGACGATATGTGACGTGTGTGGTGTCACCGTGCGTGACATGGATCTGCACATGAGAGTTCACACCGGCCTCAAACCCTACAGCTGCAAAGAATGCGGCAAAGACTTCCCACGAAAAGGTGTGTTGTGTAATTCTTGCATAATAACTTCATTGAGATGACATCATGACAGAATGTGAAGGAATCGTTCATACATTTCCCATTGGCAGGGTCGCTGGAGCGACACGCGAAGCTGCACGGCGCTGAGCGGCCGTACGTCTGCGAGTTCTGCGGGAAAACGTTCCTGGAGAACGGTGTGCTGCGGCGACACCTCAAGAGCCACAGCGGAGAGAAGGCCAGGATTTACTCCTGCGACGTCTGCGGGAAGAAGTTCGCCATGAGTCAACACCTGGACGTGCACAAGAGGATCCACACCGGAGAGAAACCCTACAGGTAAAGTTTGAACTGAGTCACTCTGATGAAGGCAGTTGTTTATTTACAATGCGTAGCTGCATAATTTTAATCCTTGCATATTATGCATTAGCCACTTTATTAAAGGCTTTTTTACTTTTTTCTACAAGAGTGCCTTTGTCTCTTCTTCATCAATTAATCAATTCTGTCACCGAGTTATACCAAAGAGCACTTCTTTGGAGAAAGTTTGGGTCCTCAGAAAACATCTAATTTATCGTTCAAATGATTTTGAAGTCGAATAACTTTTTATTGTTGTTGTTTTTATTGTTATATGCCTATAAACTTGTTATATGCCTGTTCCTTTGTAACATTTTGTTTTATAAATAAACGTTACGTTATCTTTCCCCTACAGCTGTACGGTGTGCGGTAAAACATTCCGACAGGTCGGAAACCTGGACTCGCACATGAGGATTCACACTGGAGAGAAGCCCTTCATTTGTAGCCTGTGTGGTAAACGCTTCCGACAAAAGGTCATTGTTTATTTATTTATTTTATTATTCAATAGATTAATTTACTCTCACTTTCGAAAGATTTGAAAAATTGTGGAAATGGCTGATCTACAAGCTCGCAAAGGGTCACGGCGTGTTGGGAGCGAACAAAACTACATCAATACACGTTCAATTATCATTATGTTTTGAAGCCAGTGACGTCATCGATAGGTATGCTCTGAAGTTCTGAACCACTGCTAAATTAATATTCATTGTGATTGGTCTTGTTTGCTATAGGTGTCGCTGGAGATACACGAGAGGTTCCACAAGAAGGAGAAGCCGTTTGGCTGTCAGCTGTGCGATAAAGGCTTCGTTCAGAAGGTCGACCTGAAACGTCACATGCTGACACACACCGGAGAGAAGCCCTACGGCTGCGCTGTCTGTGGGAAGAAGTACCAGGAGAAGCGATCCATGGAATCGCACATGAAGGTTCACACGGGTCAAAATGTGATCCACCACGTGAAGGTTCACGTGGCTCCGAATGTCACCAAAGACTCTGCCGTGTCGACCAACAGCCAGCGACATGAAGCGCTGAATACGGACTTCATACAACTGTAACTTTAAAAGTAAAAACATACATACCTTTGTTCTTGCTTAATGTAAGTCGCTCTGGATTAAGAGCGTCTGCTAAATGCCTAAATTGTATACTTCATACACCTGAGTGACCTGACCTGTAAAGCTGCTGAATTTATCAAATGACATGTTTTGATTGAGTTTGTTTCACTCACTGTCTGTGCTGTTTTTACAGTTTTAGATGCAGTGGTGGGAAAATTACTCAATACTGCAAATGCAATGTAGAACTACTCATTTGCAAGTAAAAGTTTGGAATTCAAAATGTTGGGTGGAAGACAAGCGAGGGTCTTCATTTGGTAGAACCAGTAGAAGCCCTATAGAAGCATTCCCTACTTGATCATCAATTTAAAAAATAATTAAAACATTTATACAATGACAAAAACATGTCATGGTACGTTGTCTTTAAAACCTTGATTCATTGTGATGATTCATTCTGTACTGGCCATATATGGAGCGTGACTTGAGTGTACAGGGTTTGATGAGGTCAGATCAACATTAGGAAAGTCAAAACAGGAAGGACAGGTGGGGAGGGATCAACAGGTCAACAGGAATGTCAGAGCAGGTCAGCTCCATATATGGAGATCTAAGGGTTTGAGGTCAGATGTCTTTGACCAAAACATGCACAAGATCTAAGTGTCTCCATTATGTGCATATATGGAGGCATGATGTTATGAGGTGTGACCATGTATGGAGACGTGATATGGCCATATATTGACATTCCCATATATGGGGAAGCGGCCCTAGCGATGACTACATATATAATATATGCCCAATTGCCCATATGGAGATCCATGATGATGTCAAGGTGGCGCTGCTGGGGCAGATCGGCGCGTGCACGCATCTTCCTGTGTGACTGCAGACTGCTGGGCCAGTGCTGTCGCTTTGGCATGGGATCAACTCTGACCAAAACATGAAAAACAGGTACTTCCAGGGTCCATGGCCAGGGTTCATGGCCATATATAGCGTGTCTTGAATGCAGAGGGTTTGATGATGTCAGACTGACATATGATGGACTGACAACCATATATGGAGGTCTAAGGGTCTCCATGATGTCATGATGTCAGATCCATATATGGAGATCTAAGTGTCTCCATGATGTCACGTGGCGCGATACCATATATGGAGACGTGGGTGACTAACAAACTAGCGGACGGGAGATGCACGTTTTCATAGTAAGCGCAACCTTCGCAATAAAATATATAATATATAACGTCATGTTATATTGAATTAATTCGATCAAATCAATGCGACCTGCCATGTTAATAGTTAGGCCACTCCCTGCTAGGACTTAGTGCTGCCAAAAGACATGTGTTGTGTACACATTTAGTTATTACTTACCTATTAACATATATAGGCTACAGCTTAAAATGTATTTTAGTAGTCTCTCGATTGTTTTTCCTTTGTTTTGCAAATGGTTTCCAAGATTGACTTAGTTAAAAGCATTTTAAGCTATAACTAAGGCTAAGTTGAATGTAGTGTGACTGTGAGCCAAGAAGGTGGTTAACTTGTGGACCACAACTTGTGGTGCAACCGTGCAACTGGCAATGGCTCCTGTCGGCAGTTGCACCACCACCTCACACTAAGTTCAAACTTAGCTTAGTTCAGAGCCTGGCATAGCTTACATGACTATGCATATGCATTATGCATACAGTAATGCATAAGCTATAACAGTGGTGCAACTGGCTCCATGAGTCCCTGGTCATTTCAAACGTTTGAGTTTATCTTTCCCTCCAGCTCCAGCAGGGGGCGGTGTGATTGTCTTCTCCTTCACGCGTCTTTACTCTTTATTCTGGAATCCAGGCGTTGTTGACCCGGAACATGAAGTTGCTCACGTTTTTGTTTTCGTTCGCGTCGCAGTCCGCAGAGAAGAAAGCAGTCAGTGACGAGGAGAAGTATTTGTAAAATACAGTTCAGCAACATGGCAATTAAATTAGCTTTACATTGTAAGACATTAACCAGAGGCAACGCATCATAAAAACATATATGTTTTAAAATTCAGCCAGAGAGAATTTTACAAATAGTAAAAATGTCTTGTGAGATCTGGCTTCATGTGGATGTGGATGTGAGGAAGAGGATGCAGCGTGCCGCTCGAGATGTTGACGTCGTGATGAAGAAGAAGAGAGGAAGAGGAGAAAGAGTGGATCGTGTGGTGCTGAAGGTTCTGATGGAAGCGGCTGAAGACGTCCTGGAACTGTTCCATCTCACCGTGCACGACTTGGAAGATACTCTGGACCGCCAGAGGGCGCTGTTGGACACCCTGAACCCACACGTCAAACTGAACAGAGATACAGGTAACAGTGTAGCCCCTTTCGGGACCCTACGTAAAACTTTTCTGATATTTTGTTGAGTTTTACGTTGGGTCCCTGCTCACTACTGTATTTTCGTATGGAAATTCCTATATGCGGAAGTGGAGATTCTCTCTAAAATAGGACCCGCGGCATGTGACGCCATTATTTTCCTTGAGTTATTCTGAATTCGGTAACTTTAAGTAGCTATACATCCAGCTGCGAATATCTCCTGTGGCGCGGAAGCCGTTAAGTATTTTTAATCTTTGTTTGACCGATTTGGTCGCTTTATTTCTTCTTGTTTGTTTACCGTTTATTGTACCGCCTCCCGGTGTGCGGTTGGCTTGTGAGGCTACGTCCCTGCCTCTGATCTGCTGTGTCATAGCTATAGCGCCACTAGCTAGCCAGATAGGCGGTACAATGAGGTGTCAATAAACAAGGAAGGAAAAGAAGAATCCAAGCTTCCAAATCGGGCAAACATATATTAAAAATACTTAACGGCTTCCGCGCCACAGGAGATATTCGCAGCGGCATGTATGGGTACTTATACTTTACATATTCAGAAAGCCTCATACTGAAGAATATCGTCAAAGAGCGCGGGGAGGCGGTAAACATGTAAACATGAGCCAGTAAATGTTTTAATCAGGTGGCATGGACGATGTGGAACAGGACCCAATGCACTGGGTCGAACAAATGTCAGAAACTTCAGTAGCATTTGGGTTCTGCTTGGAGGGCTAGTAACAGTGATGACTGTGATGTATGTATCTATGGCCCAATCCCAATTGCCTCCCTCAAGCCCTGAGCCCTGGACCCTCATTGACTTTAATGACGTCAGCTTTAAGTGCTTGAGGGTGAGAGGCTGCAAGGGCTCCAAATTGTTGCGAAAGAAATGGGACAGCACTTTGAAGATGAGTCTGCCATTCATGACACTTTGCATCACTTTATAAAAAGTGTCCTTATTCACAGCCAGTGCCTACCTACATGCTTGGCCTATTTATACATGCCTCCATGTCTATCATGTCTATTTTAGTATTTAAGCTGATCATTTTATTATTAGTTTAATAAATACACTTTCCTGTGTGATATGAGTTGTAATATTAATAATATTCATTATACATTTCATTTCCATATTATTTTACTTTGCTCATTAGTCATTTCTCATCATGTTTCCCTTATTATTATTATTATTATTATTATTATTGTTATTAAATATATAGCCTAGCCCTATATCCTTCCATTCCGTCTCCTCTTGAGAACAGTGAGAAAGCACTATTGTGTTTGTTGACATTCTAATCGCGATACATAACTCATTTGCATACCTAAATGATTGACGTTCGGAGGATCCCCCTCATTCCACTGGTAACGCTATGAACTGTGGGTCATTTCTTTGCCAAAGTCAGCATCGACGCTGACTTTGGCAAAGGGCACATAAAGGGGTGGGGCTGAGCCCTCACTGACTTACCGATTTCAAATGGGACATCCCTCAAGCCCTCGCAGACTTAACGTGAACGCGCAGCTAAGTCAGTGAGGTCTCATTGAGTCAGCAAGGGAGTGGATTGGGATTGGGCCTATGTATGTCGGTGGCGTCGCTCGGCCAATCAGGGACCAAGAACAGCGATCAGCTGGGTATGTATGTCGGTACATTCCACCAGACAATGAGAAACCACTGACCACTGTACAAACCTAGACAACCAGCACAGAGCTTTTCGGACCAGCAGTTGTACCAGCAGTGGTGAGCCATACATGGCCTACTTGTTGTGCAATGCATCAAGTTGTTTCTATTTTTGGTGGTGGGGCTTTTTTTTACAAGTCCTCCTACTTGTATTAAAAGAAAAATCACACCTGTGTGAAGTGAGGAGGGATTATTCATTCATTGTCAAGGAGCACCCCTCAAAAAAGAAAAGAAACAAAAACATTATCACATTAAACGGTCATTTTCCTCATTTTATTTACACAAAACATTTGAGTAAGAGACAAATATATTTTATTCAAATCCTCTCTGTTCTTAATTAATCCTGAACTCCTCTGGGATCTTAATGGTTTCTTTACAGACTCAGTGGAGTCCAGGCAGCAGGCTCAGATGAATTCTCCAGACACAGCCAGACCTGTTTCATTGAAACAGGAGGAACCTGAAGACCAGCCAGACATCAGTAAGTCTCTCTCTTTTCCAGCTTCAAGGTGTTGTTCATTGTGACATACAACGGTTGTTGCTTGATGCACTAGGGTTGGACGATATGAAACTTCTAGCCCATATCGATATCCAATAGACTGGCCGATATAAACCGATATGATGTCATTCTGCATTAAAATAAAACTATAATATTAATGTTAATTCTGAAAAGGGAGTATAAACAGCCCTGTAGTTACTTCTTCCTTGTCTGTTATTATTGAAGTTGAGAATAAGAGGAGTTTCTGGTCTTAATTAATCCTGAACTCCTCTGGGATCTTAATGGTTTCTTTACAGACTCAGTGGAGTCCAGGCAGCAGGCTCAGATGAATTCTACAGACACAGACAGACCTGTTTCAGTGAAACAGGAGGAACCTGAAGACCAGCCAGACCTCAGTAAGTCTCTCTCTTTTCCAGCTACAAGGTGTTGTTCATTGTGACGGTTGTTGCTTGATGCACTATGGTTGGTGGACGATATGAAACTTCTAGCCGGTATCGATATCCAATAGAATATTGGATAATTTTAATGTTAATTCTAAATCTTCTTAACAACTTGCACCACAGCAAGCCAATCTGGGGGAACATTCACCAAAAGTAGCTGATCTACAAGCTCACAAGCTGTCATGATAAGGTTGTGCAGCCTATATATTTTGGTTCTTTGATTTTGTATATACGGCTTAGATTAGTCCTTTAATGGCAATGTGTACCTACACTACAGTATATGATGTTTTAATGCAGACTAATAAAAATAAGGCAACATAAATTAAACCCAGTGTGGAAAAAACCATTGGTTTGTGATCAGATTGACTGCTTAATGAATAGTAAAGACATCAGGATTAGGTTAAACCTGGCTGTTAGCCTGGTCCGGAGCAGGCTAAATCCACAGCATTTGTTTCCATGGTAACTAGTGTGGCATTGCTTTCATGAAACCGAATCAAGTCTCAACATATTCAGATTAACTGGCTAAATTAATCTGGCAAGATTAACCCGGTTTTCATGAAACCGGTTAATCGTTGATCCAGGATATATTAACCCATTTTGGGCGGGAACCCCTTTTGGTGTTTTAAACATTATGTTATAATTTAGCTATTGAAAAATATCAGATCTGCTATTTTAAAAAAACTCGTGAAAATGTGCCTCAAATTTGGAACGTTTTTAACTCAAATGTTTGCTTCTGGGGGGGTCCCTGGAACAACATATTTTCAGATGGGGGTCGGAGGCCAATATCACATCATTGTTGGGGTCCTTGACATGAAATATTGAGTGATATTATAGGCCTAGAGAAACATAGGTATTTCAGAAAACTGTCAGGATTTAGAAGACCTTTTTTTCCAGGCCTAAATGGGTTAAACCAGGATATCTGTTAAATCCCGGTTTAATCCCTAATCCTAGTTTTGTTGAAACAGGCCCCAGGGCAATCTCATTGCCAAAAGCCATGGAACTTGTGCCTAAACTCATGTGGAAGTGGAACACATCTGTCATTTTGTATGTGAAGAAATTTGTAAAAACTGCAAGCAGCAATTTACAATTTAGGCATTTAGCAGACGCTCTTAATCCAGAGCGATTTACATTAAGCAAGAACAAAAAAGCATGGGAATACATCACATAAAAAGCATTTATCATGAAACATGTGTAAGCTAAGAAAGTAACAGTGGAATATCTATATAATGAAACTATACATATAAACTATACATATATTCTACTATGCTATACATATGTACTATGACGTGCTATGACTACATACAATGCAATTATAGTGCTGTCTACATAACATGCTATAAGTCTGTATCAAATGCTATCTAAGTCTACAGAAATGCTATCTAAGGGGGTAGGGTAAGTGCTACAGGCCATGATGGAGTCTGAAAAGGTGGGTTTTCAGACTACGGCAGAAGATTGGGAGTGATGCTGCAGTTCTGACTGCAATGGGAAGTGCATTCCACAGTTTTGGAGCCAGAAGGGATAAGGGCAATAAGAGGGGCCAAGGAATGCAGCAATAAGTAAGACTATATGCAATATGCACAATAAGTGGTTCTGCAGCCAGCTAAGCGGGTCTGCAGCCAGCCAGCAGCGTTGTTGAGCAGCCTGCACCTCTCAGTTCACACAGGTGTGATTTTTCTTATTGCTTGTCGCAAAACTCCCTTTTTGAAACGATCGAGCTCCTCGCCACTCGCCCTACACACTTCCACTCGGTTTGAGCATAGATAGATATATAAATAATAGAGACGGCACCGGAATTCCCCTCCCAACCGGCTTGTGTCTGTTATTTATATATCTATGCTCAAACCGAGTGGAAGTGTGTAGGCAGGGAGAGTGGCGAGGAGCTCGTTTCAAAAATGGAGCCTGTCTGTACTCTGTACTGGGAAGTGCAAGTGAAGTACTCTGTACTAGGCAGGCAGGCATACATACAACGTTGTACGATTTGTCACACATGTTACCGCAGTGACATTCTTTCTCCGCATTTGACCCATCTCTTGGAGCGGTGAGCTGCTGCCATGCCGCGCTCGGGAATCATTTGATTAGTAGATTTGACCCCCCAATCCAACCCTTGATGCGGAGTGCCAAGCAGGGAGGCATTGGGTCTCATTTTTACAGTCTTTGGTATGACCCGGCCGGGGATCGAACCCCGACCTCCCAGTTTCAGAGCGGACACTCTAACCACAAGGCCACTGTCTGGTCAATGCAGGTGACCACTGACCAGCACTGCTGCGCTAAACAGTGTGACAGCTCCACAAATCAACTGTGGCATTACTTAATTTGCTTGAGGCAAGATTATATTAAGATGTAAATGTGTAATAAAAAATATATAATATAATAATAATGTCTCAATTAAAAATATATATTAAATAGAATAACCAATTCTTAGCTGTTAACACTCTAATCGTCCGGGATTATTTAATCCCTTAAATCAGAGCGCCCATCGATTTATAGCAGCAGAGCACATTTAGCGACGGACCAGGTGCTATCCCGGATGTAGCTGAAGTAGCTTGATGTAGCCAAAACACTCCCATTGAATGTTGCTCAACAGACGCTCCCAGCCTGTGGACTGATGCGATTGGTTTTGATATCAATAATCTCCGTCCTGATTTTTCCCATAATAGAATGGCTATTTACAAATCCGTCGCTGCCAATTGCGTGTACTGTATGTGTGAAACACGGAACCGAGTCCCAGTCCACTCGGGCAGGGGAATTGGCGTGCGTTATCGTGAAGACATGCACATACTTTCCCAGTAAGTCCCCTAAGCCTCCACCGCATCATTGAGTTTACCTGGGAGGGTGTCTGCAGTGTCTGTCAGGCACAGACACTGACTCAGACTCCGTGTCAATCAGACGGCTGAATTAACGTTCCACTCGGCTCGTCAATATATTGGCACGTAATTGTCAAATAGCTCTCTGGTGAGTACTGTGGCGGGCCACCCGTGCCGTTGGTAAAATAAAATGATAAATCGCCTACATACAGAGATGCAATGACAGTTGAGTTGACCACAATCTGGCGGAGTGGTGGTGGCTGCTACTATCACACACGTAGGCTAACGTGGAGGAATTTGGAAGAGGCGAGGGTACAGTGAGCTCCCCCGACTGCTCTGAGCTGCTGCTGCTCTGTTCCCAATAGTGGCAGGTACATTCACAACTACCGTACAGTGCGCCACTGTTTATAGACCAAAATACAGTTTGGGGCCTGGGCTTGTTTTCACCAGCGATTCAAAATGAAGTGTGTGTGTGTGTGTGTGTGTGTGTGTGTGTGTGTGTGTGTGACAATTCAATAGCATAATCAACAACAACAAAAAATTACCTGTCTGAAGTGAGTGGTGCAACAGTGCCCCCTGTTGGTACCCTAAACAGACAGACAGACAGACAGTCATATGCCCTCATTTATCAACCGTGCGTACGCCAAAATATGGGTGCACGCCATTTCCGCCAAAGCTTGAAATTGAACTTGACAAAACTCACGTCTGGTCGGGAGCTGTCGTGCGCTTTGTCCTCACCTGTTTTTCTGTCGTAGAACAGCGGAGCAGCATTGTTTGACCAGCTGAGAGGCTGTCACAGGCATCTAAACATATGTTTTCACCCCTAAAATGTTTAAAACTAATAATAGACTACATGTGAAAAATATATATTTTGTAAAAGCATGTCACATGTCGACAGTGCCGAGGCAGCAAAGTGGGGACTGCATCTTTTTTTTTTCGTCATATGGAAAATCACGGGGTGCTAACTTAATTCACGGACCTCCACCACTACAGCCTACCACCAGTACCACATAAGGTTTAGGCTGCGAGGCATGCAGTCTAATATACAGTAATGTCATAAACGTGCATGCAGGTCACGACAGTGACAGAGACAGACAGAACAGGAGCGGAGGAGGAGATGCAGAGTTGCAAAACAGCATTTGTCACGGGCTGTGCGTGTCCAAACTCATTCTAATGATGTGAGCAATGTTATTTAATTAACGTTTCACATAATCACAGGTTCAGGTTTTCGTTCACTAATGTTGTTGTATATTAAATTAAACATTTTAATAATTGCATATACAACTAACACTCAGTGACAGTTGCTTGCAAGTTGCATGTGCGTGCGTCTGTGTGTGTGTGTGAGGCGGTCAGCAAGGCAAGGAAGGCTTGACTTGACTCATGTATATGGGCGAGGCTTGATTTCATAGGGCGTGCCAGATAGATAGACTGCCGTCACATTTATTAATGTCGGAACGAAATTAAGGAAGGATCAGCTGTTTGCGATCACTTTATAAATGTCGTGGCGACGTGGGTGTACCTACACTCGAATCTGTGGCAGATTTTACACTCAATTGGTAAATGAGGGCCATAGGGAGGGAGGGACGGACAAAGCTGGGCATAGGAGTGCTGCACCCTATGGTTGCACCACTCAAAAATGAAATCAAGGAGGAACAAGGGAATGGTTTCTCATTACATTACATATGTCAGTAGTGTTGTTTTTAACTTTATTTCCTCATAGCCTACTTACTCAGACTCTAACTCACGCACACATGAGTGAGCACACACACACACACACACACACACACCCCAGGTTCCTTAGGGTTTATAGCGCTGGTTGACTATGTGCTTCCACATCCTACAGCACTCAGATCGTTAAATTGGTTTTCTTTATTACAGTCCTCTGCCATTGTTTTATAAATCTAAATTTCTATCCCACTATTTTGCAACCCATTTTTTCACCCAGTGTCAATTATCTAATTAATACTTGGCGCTACACTTCCTCTGCCAACCTGGGGAGGGCAGTCGACTGACCTCATGCTTCCTTCTATCCAAGCTGCTTCTTTTCACCTGACAAGGAAGTTTCCTGACCGGAACCTCTGCCATTGTTCTCTCAATAGTAAGTAAGTAGCCTTGCCGAGCCATGAGGCCCATAGGGCAGGAGCCTATCTCCTGTTTCTGTAGCGTGAGGCAGCTTGATGTACAAGTACACCCCCTGGACATGACGCTAGTATGTCGCAGGGACTTACCCCCAATCCAACCCTTGATGCTGAGTGTCAAGCAGGGAGGCACTGGGTCCCATTTTTAGAGTCTTTGGTATGACCCGGCCGGGGATTGAACCCAAACCTCCCAGTCTCAGGGCGGACACTCTAACCACAAGGTCACTGAGCTGGTTCTCTCAATACTCAAGTAATATTTCATTTGTGTTTTCCAATCTTGAAGGCAAGGTGCTTCTTCATGTTTCCAGTTTTGCAATAACAGTTTTTGGTATAAAATCCAGCAGCCTTGTGTACATAAAACAGAAGGATTGGGTATTGGGTAAGACTGACGTTATGTATCTTTCAGGACCTTTCACTGCTTCGTCTCAACCATTACTCAATGGCTCTGGTCTCAGCCACCGCGGTGGATATTTTGACATTCCGTTTTTATTTATTTTTAATGTTGCCACTACTGTTGGAGCAGCCATAAACTACACAGGTTCATCCCGATGTTCTGGGCATCTTTGTTAGTAAAAAGCAGGTAAAAGAGTAACGTTTGAGGCACTCTGCCGTTCACTATAGTATAAGAGGTGTGCCTGGTGAGGGTTTTAACCCCCACAGCTACGTCGAGTCCGCCTACAGGAAATACATAAGCTGCGATCATGAGACCCGTTCCTGGGTTCGTCTATAACAACTAGGAGCAGGGAGCAGCCATTGTGTAGTGCTCTGGGAGCAATTAGGGGTTTAGAGTCTTGCTCAGGGACACACATCGACACATTTCTGGCCTGGAATCGTACCTGGGACAACCAGGGGCTCTGGCTGGCTCCCCAGGTGGGCTCACTGATTTGTACCATAACATATCAATTTCCTTATCTTTGCATCCCTGGTTCATATGTTGGGCTTAGGTATTGCCTTTACCTTGTGCAAATATTACCATTATTAATATTCTCCACTAGGTCTCCAGTTATTAAAGTCCTTATTCACTTGCTTCATTTCAGACCAGTGTGTGGAGTCCAGACTGCAGAAGAACTCTCCCGACTCAGCGATGGACATTTCTATCAAACAGGAGGAACCTGAAGACCACCCACAACTCAATCTTGGTAAAACTATATATATATATATATATATATATATATATATATATATATATCTCTCAAAAAAGAAAAAAACCTTCCAAGGAAGGGACTGCACACTCCAGGGAACAGAGACGGACAACTTACTGCATCAAACTTATTTATTAGCACGACACGTTTCGCTGTGAGCTTCGTCAGGTGCTTTTCATTATATATATATATATATAATATAAAAATATACCAAAATGGAAGTCCCCAGGACTTTTTGTGTTATCCTTTTGGCCTAAATATTCCACCGTACCTGTGTGCTATTTACATTGTTTGAGTATTCAATCAATCAATTGAATATGCAATAAAAAATAAAATCTGCACCAAATTCTCAATCTCAGAACAGAAATCCAAACCAATTTTAACATTATGTTAAGCACTTATCAAGTAGTCTTTCACACAGCTGTGACTCGTTATCGTCTGCTAGATACCAGAGGGCAGTGCCACACTGTTTATCCTGAACAAAGAGGATGGTCGAATGGTGCATTATTAATTATGTTATAAATAGTACATTAAATGTTTCCAAAAACATTTGATGTGTTAAATAGCCAATGCAGTAGCATACACTTGAACAATCGCTCGTTATGATATCCACTCGAATCTTAATTAATAATAAATATATTTTTTTTACTCAAATATATAGGCTATCTGCTATCAGAATGTGATATGCCTATCAAGAAACTACATTCCTGGCACCGATTTGGAGTTACAAGCCATTGAAAACAGCACATTGAACGCACGTGAATGTGCGCGCACATTAAGCAGTTGATGTCAAAACTTTGCGCAGCTATAGCCTACATGCTCTCAAAGCTCTCAAAATCCACTTTACATGATCCAGCAGCTGTAAGTAATTACTTGTATTGTCTACCTTGCTTTTCTTTGGGCTCTGAAGACGTTATCCCCAAATAACTGTAGGCATGGGATATATATATTATAAAAAATCCCTGCTGAAGCTCGAATCCTAAAAACAGTCAAACAGCCTTACTTGATTTGGCCCTGCCTTGTTGCAGTGTGCAGCACAAAGTGTTAGGATTGCAAACTTTAAATCACATGTGTACGCTGTTTGAGAATTGTAAGCATTGAGTTGGTAATATAACTAATTAGGGTTACCATTTAAAATGAATAGTTTTGCTAAAATCTTTCTAAATCTTTGAAACCTGGTTTTGTTTTAGATTTTAGGAATCCAGTGTTGACTATCATGCTATTTGTTTCTTCTCGTAGACATCCTGCACATGGTTGTGTGTAAAGAGGAAGTTTCTCCTGAACAGGAGAGGAGCCCCAGTCTGCTACAGGACCAACTGGAGCCTTCACACATTAAAGATGAACTTCAAAGACCAGATGAACCTGTTGGGTCAATGTTGACATTACTAGCAGTGAAAAGTGAAGTTGATGAAGACATCTCTTCACACTGTTCTGAAGTTGAACTTGAACTTGATTCTGACACTGAAGTCACTGAAGACAGTGATGATTGGGGGGAGACAAGCACCGGAGAAAAACCTTTCCACTGTAAACATTGTGACAAGGGTTTCAATCTGTTGGGTAATCTGAAGACGCACCAGCGTCTCCACACTGGAGAAAAACCTTTCCACTGTAAACATTGTGACAAGGGTTTCACTCTGTTGGGTAATCTGAAGACGCACCAGCGTCTCCACACTGGAGAAAAACCTTTTCAGTGTAAAGATTGTGATAAGAGTTTCACTGATTCAAGTACTCTCAAGAAACACCAGCGTCTCCACACTGGAGAAAAGCCTTTCCAGTGTAAAGATTGTGACAAGAGTTTCATTCAGTCAAGTGTTCTGAAGACACACCAGCGTCTCCACATAGGAGAAAAACCTTTTCACTGTACTCATTGTGACAAGAGTTTCAGTCAGTCACGTTACATGAAGAAACACCAGCGTCTCCACACCGGAGAAAAACCTTTTCACTTTAAACATTGTGACAAGAGTTTCAATCAGTCAAATCATCTGAAGAGACACCAGCATATCCACACTGGAGAAAAACCTTTTCACTGTACTCATTGTGACAAGAGTTTCAGTCAGTCAAGTACTCTGAAGACACACCAGCGTCTCCACACTGGAGAAAAGCCTTTCCAGTGTAAAGATTGTGACAAGAGTTTCATTCAGTCAAGTGATCTGAAGACACACCAGCGTCTCCACACTGGAGAAAAACCTTTCCAGTGTAAAGATTGTGATAAGAGTTTCACTGATTCAAGTAATCTGAAGACACATCAACGTCTCCACACTGGAGAAAAACCTTTTCAGTGTAAAGATTGTGACAAGAGTTTCAATCAGTCAAGTACTCTGAAGAAACACCAGCGTCTCCACACTGGAGAAAAACCTTTCCACTGTAAACATTGTGACAAGGGTTTCACTCTGTTGGGTAATCTGAAGACGCACCAGCGTCTCCACACTGGAGAAAAACCTTTTCAGTGTAAAGATCGTGATAAGAGTTTCACTGATTCAAGTACTCTCAAGAAACACCAGCGTCTCCACACTGGAGAAAAGCCTTTCCAGTGTAAAGATTGTGGCAAGAGTTTCATTCAGTCAAGTGATCTGAAGACACACCAGCGTCTCCACACCGGAGAAAAACCTTTTCACTGTACTCATTGTGACAAGAGTTTCAATCAGTCAAGTAATCTGAAGACACACCAGCGTCTCCACACTGGAGAAAAACCTTTCCAGTGTAAAGATTGTGACAAGAGTTTCAATCAGTCAAGTACTCTGAAGAAACACCAGCGTCTCCACACTGGAGAAAAACCTTTCCAGTGTAAAGATTGTGACAAGAGTTTCATTCAGTCAAGTGATCTGAAGAAACACCAGCGTCTCCACACCGGAGAAAAACCTTTTCACTGTACTCATTGTGACAAGAGTTTCACTGATTCAAGTAATCTGAAGAAACACCAGCATATCCACACTGGAGTAAAACCTTTTCAGTGCAAAGATTGTGATAAGAGTTTCACTGATTCAAGTGCTCTGAAGACACACCAGCGCCTCCACACTGGAGAAAAACCTTTCCAGTGTAAAGATTGTGATAAGAGTTTCACTGATTCAAGTAATCTGAAGACACACCAGCGTCTCCACACTGGAGAAAAACCTTTTCAGTGTAAAGATTGTGACAAGAGTTTCAGTCAGTCACGTTACATGAACAAACACCAGCGTATCCATACAGGAGAAAAGCCTTTCCAGTGTAAACTGTGTAACAAGAGTTTCAATCGTTCATATAGTCTCAAGACACACCAGCGTCTCCACACTGGAGTAAAACCTTTTCAGTGTAAAGATTGTGATAAGAGTTTCACTGATTCAAGTGCTCTGAAGACACACCAGCGCCTCCACACTGGAGAAAAACCTTTCCAGTGTAAAGATTGTGATAAGAGTTTCACTGATTCAAGTAATCTGAAGACACACCAGCGTCTCCACACTGGAGAAAAACCTTTTCAGTGTAAAGATTGTGACAAGAGTTTCAATCAGTCAAGTACTCTGAAGAAACACCAGCGTCTCCACACTGGAGAAAAACCTTTTCAGTGTAAAGATTGTGACAAGAGTTTCAGTCAGTCACGTTACATGAAGAAACACCAGCGTATCCATACAGGAGAAAAGCCTTTCCAGTGTAAACTGTGTAACAAGAGTTTCAACCGTTCATATAGTCTCAAGACACACCAGCGTCTCCACACTGGAGAAAAACCTTTCCGGTGTAAAGATTGTGACAAGAGTTTCATTCAGTCAAGTGATCTGAAGACACACCAGCGTCTCCACACTGGAGAAAAACCTTTCCAGTGTAAAGATTGTGACAAGAGTTTCAATCAGTCAAGTGTTCTGAAGACACACCAGCGTCTCCACACCGGAGAAAAACCTTTTCACTGTACTCATTGTGACAAGAGTTTCACAGTTTCAAGTAATCTGAAGAGACACCAGCATATCCACACTGGAGAAAAACCTTTTCACTGCAAACATTGTGACAAGAGTTTCAATCAGTCAAGTATTCTGAAGAAACACCAGCTTGTCCACACTGGAGAAAACTCATGTCACAAGGTTATCACTGTGACAAACGTTTCAGTCAGTTAAAAGACGTCAGTGCATTCCCACCACAGGTGGAAAAATACATATAAATTGACTCACTCTGATGATCGCATTTAACAGCTGTATGTTGGCAGTGAGATGGATATACAGGCAAAAAATAATTATGGATATTTCTACAGGTCTTGTCATAAGATGCCTCCATTAGGAGTTGGTCTTCAGAGACTTTCCAACTCTGTTGTAAGGTAAGAAAGTAAGGTTTTCTAAAGAAGAAAGCAAAAATCAGTTTTAAGTGTTAACCATTTTTGGTGATTTTTGGCTAGAGGATTCCATTGCGGGGGTCATATGTAGACCTTTTGCAAATTATTTTGGTGTTATATTTTGCTATAAATTACCAGGTAAACCATTATGAAATGTATGAGGTAGAACTGTTTTTCTGCACTTTTACAGTTTTATGTTATGGCTTTTCTGTGTTCTATTAATGTACAACTCCTTGCCTGGCATTTATAGCTATATGACCTGAATATTAATCGGTCTGACAGAGCATTAAGTTTCCATTCATATTGCTTTCCTCTATGAGACAAGTCCTGACATTCCAAAAAGTTGAATGACACTGTTTATTTGAGAGCAACTAATTATCATTTCATGGAAAATTACATAGAAACCAGAACAATCGTTTAATATCTCATAGCCTGCCCTTATAGCACACTATTGTCGTACTGTAGCCTAATCAGTGAGCACATCTGGAGGGAAGTATAATAATAAAAAAGTACTGTACTGCATTGTTGCTTCTGTTATCATTGGGGAGTATGTTATACATTGTGAGTAAGACTGCTGCCAAGTCCAATCCAAAGTTGCTTGCAGTGTTCCGTTTCTGATGATATTGTGGCCTGTATAAACCACATGGTGAGCTGTCGCACATCCCGACGATCGTAAATCATTTGTGCCTTTGTCTCACAAGATTTGCTTTTTTTTTTTTAAGATTGTGAAGATTTGTGCAAATCTTTGATTATATATTTTTTTTTTAATCGTTTGGGGTCTGCAACCAAATACAAAATATAATTAGGGGGTCCTTGACATAAATACATATTGAGAACCACTGATATAGCAACACAAGTTTTTTCAGAAAACTGATTTTCATTGGTTAAATATCTATAAAAACATACTTAACTACTTTCAACCCATATGGGCAAAACTTCAAAACTATTGTAATTTACTCAACAATAGCAACAATAGCTGATTAAATATGTAGATACGGTCCCTGCCCAACAGCAATGATATACAAACCAAATAGTGGTGGACAGGTTGATGTCTGTTATGTGCATGTGGTATATCTGTATAGTTTACATAAAGTATCAAAGTATCTTGGGTCAAATATAGTTTGTTTTTAACATCACTTTGGTTATGAATAATTATGATGACCTTAATTGCTTGATTGTGCCTATTCTATGCAGCAGTGTTTGATCTCATGGTAATTATGTGCAGCAGAGTACTCTTTTAACTGCCTTGTTTAGATTGGTCAGTTCTTGATTGAATGTTTGTGATTGGTGCTCTTTGATGTCTTAATTACTCTCTCCTGTCCTCTTGTTTGAGCTTGTCAGAATGTAATATTCCAAATTTCCATGCTGTATTGATGTGGTACCATGGAGAGATAACAGGCAAACGATCAAATTAACAATTCTTCTACATTCTCTAATTGTGTAGACTTCTTGTAAAGTTAGTAACATGCAGATGTTTAACACTAATCTAACTCTTCAGAGTGTAACATTTTGAGTTTAATTTTCCTCTCAAGAGTTAAAGATCTATAAGGGTCTATTTTTGGGGGTTAAATCCCCAAAATTACTTGCGCATGATCACAGGGGTGACGTTACATTGTAATTGGCTGGCAATATTAGTGGGAGGGGCATATGTATGCGATTGCGACCTTTCTAGTTTTACATGCGCTTCAAAGCGAGGACATACGGTAATGACAGTAGGAACGCCTACTAGGAGATTTCTATCTGTTAAACTGTTAACTGTTAAAACGTACTGTAACACATACATGGGCAACTGGTGGCCCAAGGGCCACATGCGGCCCCCACTTTCACCTAATACGGCCCGCAGGTTAAATCGGAATACTACTTTATTATTGAATGATTTCAGTTGTTACAATGCAAACATGACCGGCTTTAATTACTTCAGTCTATATAGTAGCTTAATTATAATATTTAATATTTGTATTGTCTTTTTTATGTCCAATGTATTTAAGTTCATAATGTTAACATAAGTAGATAAATACATCTGAAATTAAAAACAACAAAAAAAGTTGAGATTTCTGTTTTAGTTATTGTATATTTAGTTGTATTATGTTTAAAACAGGGGGGATGGGTACCCTCAAAATTACTAGCCCAGGGGCCCTCAATACTGTAAATTCGGCATGCTACTAACCTGTGTTTTAGGTGCTGTCATCTGGACTCTCTTGGCTGAAATGTCGTCGTTGTCTCCACCAGGATCAGTTACCTATGGTGGCTCATTGCTGCCATGTGTGATGTCGTTATAACAAAGAACTTGCGTCTACAGCTAAGCTAAAAATAAAAAGGACAACAGATGCAATTGAACCATGGAGTCTGCCCATATATGGGGAAGCGCCCCTAGCGATGACTACATATATATGCCCATATGGAGATCCCTGATGATGTCAAGGTGGCGCTGCTGGGGCAGATCGGCGCGTGCACGCATCTCCCTGGGTGACTGCAGACTGCTGGGCGAGTGCTGTCGCTTTGGCATGGGATCAACTTTGACCAAAACATGAAAAACAGGTAGTTCCATGGCCATGGCCAGGGTTCCATGGCCATATATAGCGTGTCTTGAATGCAGAGGGTTTGATGATGTCAGACTGACATATGATGGACTGACAACCATATATGGAGATCTAAGGGTCTCCATGATGTCACAATGTCAGATCCATATATGGAGATCTAAGTGTCTCCATGATGTCATGAGATGTCACGTGGCACGATACCATATATGGAGACGTGGGTGACTAACTAACCTGCGGACGGGAGATGCACGTTTTCATAGTAAGCGCAACCTTCGCAATAAAATATATAATATATAACGTCATGTTATATTGAATTAATTCGATCAAATCAATGCGACCTGCCATGTTAATAGTTAGGCCACTCCCTGCTAGGACTTAGTGCTGCCAAAAGACATGTGTTGTGTACACATTTAGTTATTACTTACCTATTAACATATATAGGCTACAGCTTAAAATGTATTTTAGTAGTCTCTCGATTGTTTTTCCTTTGTTTTGCAAATGGTTTCCAAGATTGACTTAGTTAAAAGCATTTTAAGCTATAACTAAGGCTAAGTTGAATTTAGTGTGACTATGAGCCAAGAAGGTGGTTAACTTGTGGACCACAACTTGTGGTGCAACCGTGCAACTGGCAATGGCTCCTGTCGGCAGTTGCACCACCACCTCACACTAAGTTCAAACTTAGCTTAGTTCAGAGCCTGGCATAGCTTACATGACTATGCATATGCATTATGCATACAGTAATGCATAAGCTATAACAGTGGTGCAACTGGCTCCCTGAGTCCCTGGTCATTTCAAACGTTTGAGTTTATCTTTCCCTCCAGCTCCAGCAGGGGGCGGTGTGATTGTCTTCTCCTTCACGCGTCTTTACTCTTTATTCTGGAATCCAGGCGTTGTTGACCCGGAACATGAAGTTGCTTACGTTGTTTTTGTTTTCGTTCGCGTGGCAGCCCGCAGAGAAGAAAGCAGTCAGTGACGAGGAGAAGTATTTGTAAAATACAGTTCAGCAACATGGTAATTAAATTAGCTTTACATTGTAAGACATTAACCAGAGGCAACGCATCATAAAAACATATGTTTTAAAATTCAGCCAGAGAGAATTTTACAAATAGTAAAAATGTCTTGTGAGATCTGGCTTCATGTGGATGTGGATGTGAGGAAGAGGATGCAGCGTGCCGCTCGAGATGTTGACGTCGTGATGAAGAATAAGAGAGGAAGAGGAGAAAGAGTGGATCGTGTGGTGCTGAAGGTTCTGATGGAAGCGGCTGAAGACGTCCTGGAACTGTTCCATCTCACCGTGCACGACTTGGAAGATACTCTGGGCCGCCAGAGGGCGCTGTTGGACACCCTGAACCCACACGTCAAACTGAACAGAGATACAGGTAACAGTGATGACTGTGATGTATGTATCTATGGCCCAATCCCAATTGCCTCCCTCAAGCCCTGAGCCCTGGACCCTCATTGACTTTAATGACGTCAGCTGTAAGTGCTTGAGGGTGAGAGGCTGCAAGGGCTCCAAATTGTTGCGAAAGAAATGGGACAGCACTTTGAAGATGAGTCTGCCATTCATGACACTTTGCATCACTTTATAAAAAGTGTCCTTATTCACAGCCTATTTATACATGTCTATCATGTCTATTTTAGTATTTAAGCTGATCGTTTTATTATTAGTTTAATAAATACACTTTCCTGTGTGATATGAGTTGTAATATTCATATATAATATTCATTATACAATATACATTTCATTTCCATATTCTTTTACTTTGCTCATTAGTCATTTCTCATCATGTTTCCCTTATTATTATTATTATTATTATTGTTGTTATTTAATATATAGCCTAGCCCTATATCCTTCCATTCCGTCTCCTCTTGAGAACAGTGAGAAAGCACTATTGTGTTTGTTGACATTCTAATCGAGATACATAACTAATTTGCATACCTAAATGATTGACGTTCGGAGGATCCCCCTCATTTATTGAAATTTATTGAAATTTATTGAAATTTATTGAAATTTATTTATTGAAATTTATTGAAAAGATTTCCAGCACAGGATGAAATCCTCTACGCCAGACTCACAACAGACATAAATACATATTAAAATTCACAAGTACATACATACATAAATACATTTTTTTTTACACTTTAAAACAAACCAAGTTCATGTGGACCCGCCCTCTTTGGTTTTTTCTTATATCTTATACATAATACACTTTAAAGTCCCGTATTTACCAGTCTATGACCTTACAAGCCAGCCCTATAGTTATACAAAAAACCTTTTGTTGACCAAAATCTGTCAAGCCTATTCTTAAAAGTATTAACTGAAGGAGCCTGGACCACTTCCTCCGGAAGTTTATTCCATGCTCTGACAGCTCTGAGTGTAAAGAAATTCTTTCTCTTTTCTGACTGACAATTTAGTGGTAAGAGTTTAAGAGAATTCCCTCTCAACTCATACCTGCTGTCCCAAGAATGGACAACAGGCTCGGCTGTAAAGTCATATATCTGGTGAACAAGTTTATATACCTCGATCATATCCCCTCTGTGCCTCCTATAGACTAACGTTGGTAACTGTAAGTGTCTTAACCTTTCTTCATAAGACCTTTCTTTCAACCCTGGTATTAGTTTAGTAGCTCTTCTCTGAACCTTCTCTATTTTCTCTATGTATTTGATTTTGTAGGGGCACCAGACTGAGCTTGCAAATTCAAGTTGTGATCTCACCAAGGATTTGAATAACGGAATAAATAGTTATTTTCGTAAATTTAAAAAGGTTCTTCTTATTATCGCCAACATGGAGTTTACCTTTTTTACTTTTTCAGAGATGTGCATTTCAAATTCTAGTGAATTATCAACCACCACCCCTATATCTTTTTCTTCCTCTACTTGATGAATCACTAGATCTCCAACTGTATAATTAGCCAAGGTGTCCGTTTTTTTACCAATGTGCAGCTGTTTACATTTATCTGGGTTTAATTTCAGTAACCACTTGTCACACCAATTGCGTCCACTGGTAACGCTATGAACTGTGGGTAATTTCTTTGCCAAAGTCAGCATCGACGCTGACTTTGGCAAAGGGCACATAAAGGGGCGGGGCTGAGCCCTCACTGACTTACCGATTTCAAATGGGACCTCCCTCAAGCCCTCGCAGACTTCACGTGAACGCGCAGCTAAGTCAGTGAGGGCTCATTGAGTCAGCAAGGGAGTGGATTGGGATTGGGCCTATGTATGTCGGTGGCGTCGCTCGGCCAATCGGGGACCAAGAACAGCGATCAGCTGGGTATGTATGTCGGTACATTCCACCAGCCAATGAGAAACCACTGACCACTGTACAAACCTAGACAACCAGCACAGAGCTTTTCGGACCAGCAGTCGTACCAGCAGTGGTGCCAACAAGTAGGCCATACATGGCCTACTTGTTGTGCAATGCATCAAGTTGTTTCTATTTTTGGTGGTGGGGCTGTTTTCTACAAGTCCTCCTACTTGTATTAAAAGAAAAATCACACCTGTGTGAAGTGAGGAGGGATTATTCATTCATTGTCAAGGAGCGCCCCTCAAAAAAGAAAAGAAACAAAAACATTAACACATTAAACGGTCATTTTCCTCATTTTATTTACACATTGAACATTTGAGTAAGAGACAAATATATTTTATTCAAATCCTCTCTCTCTCTCTCTCTCTCTCTCTCTCTCTCTAGACTTACAGCCTCATCACAGCCACACAAAAACAACCAATGACTGTCAACCTCATCCAGAACCAACCAATGACTGTCAACCTAATTTACAACCAACCAATGACGGCCAACCTCATTCACAACCAACCAATGACTGCCGACTTCATCCAGAACCAGCCAATGATGGCCAACCTCATCCGGGACCAACCGATGACAGCCAACCGTGTCCAGACCCAGCCAGTCATGTGAATGAAGCGCTGTCCACAGAGAGCTGTATGGTTGAGGATGATGATGATGATGATAAAGATTATGACCCTGGGGTTGAGGATGTTATGAGAGAGAGCGAGGAGGAGAGTTCAACATTAAAGAGTCCAGAATTAGAGAGTTCAACAGTAAAGTCAAGTATTCATACAGGTAAGCCTACTGTGCGATATTGCATTGATTAGAGCAGGGGTTCTCAACCTTTTTGGCTGGGGACCCCCGGAAATGCTTTGGCCATGTCTCGCAAACCGGCACCCCCCCCCCCCCCCCCCCTCCCCACCCCCAATACAAACTGACTGCAAAAATAACCTTATTAGAGAAAATATGATAAGTAAGTTACTTCTTCCTTGTCTGTTGTTATTGAAGCTGAGAATAAGAGGAGTTTCTGGTCTAAATTAATCCTGAACTCCTCTGGGATCTTAATGGTTTCTTTACAGACTCAGTGGAGTCCAGGCAGCAGGCTCAGATGAATTCTACAGACACAGCCAGACCTGTTTCAGTGAAACAGGAGGAACCTGAAGACCAGCCAGACCTCAGTAAGTCTCTCTCTTTTCCAGCTTCAAGGTGTTGTTCATTGTGACATACAACGGTTGTTGCTTGATGCACTAGGGTTGGACGATATGAAACTTCTAGCCGATATCGATATCCAATAGACTGGCCGATAACCGATATAAACCGATATGATGTCATTCTGCATTAAAATAAAACTATAATAATAATGTTAATTCTGAAAAGGGAGTATAAACAGCCCTGTAGTTACTTCTTCCTTGTCTGTTGTTATTGAAGTTGAGAATAAGAGGAGTTTCTGGTCTTAATTAATCCTGAACTCCTCTGGGATCTTAATGGTTTCTTTACAGACTCAGTGGAGTCCAGGCAGCAGGCTCAGATGAATTCTACAGACACAGACAGACCTGTTTCAGTGAAACAGGAGGAACCTGAAGACCAGCCAGACCTCAGTAAGTCTCTCTCTTTTCCAGCTACAAGGTGTTGTTCATTGTGACGGTTGTTGCTTGATGCACTATGGTTGGTGGACGATATGAAACTTCTAGCCGGTATCGATATCCAATAGAATATTGGATAATTTTAATGTTAATTCTGATTCTTCTTAACAACTTGCACCACAGCAAGCCAATCTGGGGGAACATTCACCAAAAGTAGCTGATCTACAAGCTCACAAGCTGTCATGATAAGGTTGTGCAGCCTATATATTTTGGTTCTTTGATTTTGTATATACGGCTTAATGAATAGTAAAGACATCAGGATTAGGTTAAACCTGGCTGTTAGCCTGGTCCGGAGCAGGCTAAATCCACAGCATTTGTTTCCATGGTAACTAGTGTGGCATTGCTTTCATGAAACCGAATCAAGCCTCAACATATCCAGATTAACTGGCTAAATTAATCTGGCAAGATTAACCCGGCTTTCATGAAACCGGTTAATTGTTGATCCAGGCTATATTAAACCAGGATATCTGTTAAATCCCGGTTTAATCCCTAATCCTAGTTTTGTTGAAACAGGCCCCAGGGCATTCTCATTGCCAAAAGCCATGGGACTTGTGCCTTGACTCATGTGGAAGTGGAACACATCTGTCATTTTGTATGTGAAGAAATTTGTAAAAACTGCAAGCAGCAATAAGAGGGGCCAAGGAATGCAGCAATAAGTAAGACTATATGCAATATGCACAATAAGCGGTTCTGCAGCCAGCTAAGCAGGTCTGCAGCCAGCCAGCAGCGTTGTTGAGCAGCCTGCACCTCTCAGTTCACACGGGTGTGATTTTTATTATTGCTTGTAGAAAAACTCCCTTTTTGAAACGATCAAGCTCCTCGCCACTCGCCCTACACACTTCCACTCGGTTTGAGCATAGATAGATATATAAATAATAGAGACGGCACCGGAATTCCCCTCCCAACCGGTGCTTGTGTCTATTATTTATATATCTATGCTCAAACCGAGTGGAAGTGTGTAGGCAGGGAGAGTGGCGAGGAGCTCGTTTAAAAAATGGAGCCTGTCTGTACTGGGAAGTGAAGGATGCTAGGCAGGCAGGCATACATACAAAGTCGTACGATTTGTCACACACGTTACCGCAGTGACATTCTTTCTCCGCATTTGACCCATCTCTTGGAGCGGTGAGCTGCTGCCGTGCCGCGCTCTGGAATCATTTGATTAGTAGATTTGACCCCCCCAATCCAACCCTTGATGCGGAGTGCCAAGCAGGGAGGCATTGGGTCCCATTTTTACAGTCTTTGGTATGACCCGGCCGGGGATCGAACCCCGACCTCCCAGTTTCAGAGCGGACACTCTAACCACAAGGCCACTGTCTGGTCAATGCAGGTGACCACTGACCAGCACTGGTGCGCTAAACAGTGTGACAGCTCCACAAATCAACCGTGGCATTACTTAAAACACATTTAGTGCCGGAAGTGCCTTCAAAATAGAAGCTCTGGGTGCCAGAGTTGTCTGATCGCTTTTACTCTGAAAGCCATGAACCGGAAACACTTTCCTAAAAAAAGTTGACTTTACAAAGAGACCTCACATCCCCGATCATCTTAATTAATTTTTTTACGCTCCAAAAAGCGTTCATATTTTGCGGGAGAGACGGATGAGGAGCAGAAATGAAGCGCCAGCATATCGATCCATTCATCACCACGGAGAGCGCCTTGGATTAGGAGATACGAGTCATTCTTTCTGCTGCGCTAACATGGGAGTCAATGACAAGCTAATAGTTGCACATAGTGTTAGCCTACGGAAAGCGAAAAGCCAAAAAAAAAAAAGGAAAAATTCTTAATATTCTTATCTCGCCCCGCATCTCTAGGACGTCGCTAGGACGTCCTCACACGTCGATGGTACTAATATGTCGGGATCCTTATGACGGTCTCATACGTCGTATGAACTGAAACGGCTAATTTGCTTGAGGCAAGATTATATTAATATAATAATAATAATAATAATATCTCAATTAAAAATATATATTAAATAGAATAACCAATTTTTAGCTGTTAACACTTTAATCGTCCGGGATTATTTAATCCCTTAAATCACAGCGCCTATCGATTTATAGCAGCGGAGCACATTTAGCGACGGACCAGTTGCTATCCCGGATGTAGCTGAAGTAGCTTGATGTAGCCAAAACTCTCCCATTGAATGTTGCGCAACAGACGCTCCCAGCCTGTGGAGTGATGCGATTGGTTTTGATATCAATAATCTCCGTCCTTTTTATCAATCCTGATTTTTCCCATAATAGAATGGCTATTTACAAATCCGTCGCTGCCAATTGCGGTGTACTGTATGTGTGAAACACGGAACCGAGTCCCAGTCCACTCGGGCAGGGGAATTGGCGTGCGTTATCGTGAAGACATGCACATACTTTCCCAGTAAGTCCCCTAAGCCTCCACCGCATCATTGAGTTTACCTGGGAGGTCGTCTGTCAGGCACAGACACTGACTCAGACTCCATGTCAATCAGACGGCTGAATTAACGTTCCACTCGGCTCGTCAATATATTGGCACGTAATTGTCAAATAGCTCTCTGGTGAGTACTGTGCCGGGCCACCCGTGTTGTTGGTAAAATAAAATGATAAATCGCCTACATACAGAGATGCAATGACAGTTGAGTTGCCACTGTTTATAGACCAAAATACAGTTTGGGGCCTGGGCTTGTTTTCACCAGCGATTCAAAATTGTGTGTGTGTGTGTGTGTGTGTGTGTGTGTGTGTGTGTGTGTGTGTGTGTGTGTGTGTGTGTGTGTGTGTGTGTGTGTGTGTGTGTGTGTGTGTGTGTGTGTGTGTGTGTGTGTGTGTGCACATACATACTTGACAATTCAATAGCATCAACAACAAATAATGTACCTGTCTGAAGTGAGTGGTGCAACAGTGCCCCCTGTTGGTACCCTAGACAGACAGACAGACAGTCATAGGCCCTCAATTATCAACCGTGCATACGCCAAAATATGGGTCCACGTCGAAATTACCGCATTTACCATTTCCGCCAAAGCTTGAAATTGAACTTGACAAAGTTCAAAACTCACGTCTGGTCGGGAGCTGTCGTACGCTTTGTCCTCACCTGTTTTTCTGTCGTAGAACAGCGGAGCAGCATTGTTTGACCAGCTGAGAGGCTGTCACAGGCATCTAAACATATGTTTTCACTCCTAAAATGTTTAAAACTAATAATAGCCTACATGTGATTTTTTCTTTTTTTGTAAAAGCATGTCATATGAAATTGGTAGGATATTATCATATTTCCAAGTGTGCAAGCTTATTAAAATCGCACAATTAAAAACAATGCTACAAGTCATGCTTAAGCCATTTAAACAGTGTTTTGCATGAGCGCATACCGGTAGCCCCCTCGATTTTTCCAGTTTTGCAATAACAGTTTTTGGTATAAAATACAGCAGCCTTGTGTACATAAAACAGAAAGATTGGGTATTAGGTAAGACTGACGTTATGTATCTTTCAGGACCTTTCACTGCTTCGTCTCAACCATTACTCAATGGCTCTGGTCTCAGCCACCGCGGTGGATATTTTGACATTCCGTTTTTATTTATTTTTAATGTTGCCACTACTGTTGGAGCAGCCATAAACTACACAGGTTCATCCCGATGTTCTGGGCATCTTTGTTAGTAAAAAGCAGGTAAAAGAGTAACGTTTGAGGCACTCTGCCGTTCACTATAGTATAAGAGGTGCGCCTGGTGAGGGTTTTAACCCCCACAGCTACGTCGAGTCCGCCTACAGGAAATACATAAGCTGCGACCATGAGACCCGTTCCTGGGTTCGTCTATAACAACTAGGAGCAGGGAGCAGCCATTGTGTAGTGCTCTGGGAGCAATTAGGGGTTTAGAGTCTTGCTCAGGGACACACAACGACACATTTCTGGCCTGGAATCGTACCTGGGACAACCAGGGGCTCTGGCTGGCTCCCCAGGTGGGCTCACTGATTTGTACCATAACATATCAATTTCAATTTACAATTTACAATTTAGGCATTTAGCAGACGCTCTTAATCCAGAGCGACTTACATTTAAGCAAGAACAAAAGCATGGGAATACATCACATAAAAGCATTTATCATGAAACATGCGTAAGCTAAGAAGGTAACAGTGGAATATCTATATGATGAAACTATACATAATAAACTATACATATTCACTACTATGCTATACATATGTACCATGGCGTGCTATGACTATATACAATACAATTATAGTGCTGTCTACATAACATGCTATAAGTCTGTGTCAAATGCTATCTAAGCCAACATAAATGCTATCTAAGGGGTTAGGGTAAGTGCTATGGGCCATGATGGAGTCTGAAAAGGTGGGTTTTCAGGCTACGGTGGAAGATTGGGAGTGATGCTGCAGTTCTGACTGCAATGGGAAGTGCATTCCACAGTTTTGGATCCAGAAGGGAGAAGAGTTTGGGACGTGTGGAGCGTTGTCCCGGCGTTTTCTTATTTCTTATTTCTTATTTCCTTATCTTTGCATCCCTGGTTCATAAGTTGGGCTTAGGTATTGCCTTTACCGTGTGCAAATATTACCGTTATTAATATTCTCCACTAGGTATCCAGTTATTAAAGTCCTTATTCACTTGCTTCATTTCAGACCAGTGTGTGGAGTCCAGACTGCAGGTGCAGATGAACTCTCCAGACTCAGCCAGGGACATTTCTATCAAACAGGAGGAACCTGAAGACCACCCACAACTCAGTAGGTATTTTCACTATAGGATAATCTTGGTAAAACTATATATATATATATATATATATATATAATGAAAATTATACCAAAATGGAAGTCCTCAGGACTTTTTTGTGTTATCCTTTTGGCCTAAATATTCCACCGTACCTGTGTGCTATTTACATTGTTTGAGTATTCAATCAATTATTGAATATGCAATAAAAAATAAAATCTGCACCAAATTCTCAATCTCGGAACAGAAATTCAAACCAATTTTAACATTATGTTAAGCACTTATCAATTAGTCTTTCACACAGCTGTGACTCGTTAGCGTCTGCTAGATACCAGAGGGCAGTGCCACACTGTTTATCCTGAACAAAGAGGATGGTCGAATGGTGCATTATTAATTATGTTATAAACAGTACATTAAATGTTTCCAAAAGATGTGTTAAATAGCCAATGGAGTAACATACACTTCAACAATCGCTTGTTATGATATCCACTCGAATCTTAATTAATAATAAATATATATATTTTTACTCAAATATATAGGCTATCAGAATGTGATATGCCTATCCAGAAACTACATTTCTGGCACTGATTTGGAGTTACAAGCCATTGAAAACAGCACATTGAACGCACGTGAATGTGCGCGCACATTAAGCAGTTGATGTCAAAACTTTGTGCAGCTATAGTCTACATGCTCTCAAAGCTTTCAAAATCCACTTTACATGATCAGTGTTGTGACTAACGCCCTTACATCGCGTTACGTTACATAACGTAACTACTATTTGCAGTAACTTGTAACCTAACGCTTTACATTTCCCCATTCCATAACGGCCTTATAGTTATTGTGCGAGCGTTACCCGCGTTATGGCGTTATGTCAACTTATGTGATCAGTGAAAAGTCTCGCAGCTCCGTCCGTGAGTATCATACAGGCGTCTCTGATGCTGCTGATTGCAGTGCAGAGACTAGAGAGCGCGCCGCTCTCTGTGTTGACAGTTTCGTTTGTGCTCTGCCTCTCAACTAACTGCGGGGAAAACACAGATGTACAAGCCCAAAGCGCTGTGCATTGTGACCGGTAGATAACTTGTAGATCTGCTACTCCCAGCGCAGGACGGGCGCATGCTTATGACGCTCTTAAATATGGATCAGCACTCAGCAGCCAGCAACGACAACGCACTAGCAGCATAAACCACTCGTCGTCAGACGGAATACACACACGCAAATACGAGTCACGACACAACTGTGTCTGTGCTTTCATCCTTGCTTCTATAGCCTTTTAAATCTCATTTCCCATCCACGGGCACAAGCAAAGTGATAGCAGCTTCCACCCGATCTGGATGGTGGTGTTGTTTCTGACGAGGGTAGCAAGTAGCAACTAGTTAGCATGGGAGCTAACATTAGTTTAACTCTGGTCCATATCGTTAGAAGCCAAGGAGTCCTCCTTAATAACACTGGTACTTTCCATCCGTTCCCCAACCCTCACACTCATGCTGCCTTTACACGGGCAGACACAGACGAATGGGAATATCATTTGGAGCAGGCCGAGCAGCTACTGTACACGTCTGTTTGCATCAACATGTTGCTGGCTTCACAATTAATGATAGTTAGACTGTATCGTTGCGTCTGCCCGTGTTTAATGGTCAGGGTTTCACTGTCCACAGCAGGCAGACCTGTCAAAACTAAGCACTTCCCAAAACTCACAAGACATGCCAGCCACCACCTATAAGTTCAAACACACCTCTAGAATATTTCTTTCCCCAGCTATCTCATTCCACTTTCATTTATTTTATTCCATAGTCTTAATAGTTTTTCTCTAATAAAGTAGTTTTTATTTGTTTTCTCATGTTCCCCTTGAAAAGCGTCTTTAAGTACTCAGAGAAGCATTATATAAATAATAATATCACTATTATTATTACTACTTTTTTAATTGCCTATGCTTATGTAGTCACTATTCATTGATTCACTCTTATCCAAATCCATTCGAAAAAAAGCTCACTGATGATCAGGTCAAATAGGCCTATTGATATGCGATTAATTGAGATTAATTCATCACAAAAAACCTTCTTTTAAATCGTTTTTTATATATATTTGTTTTTTAAGTAAAGTAAAGTAGTTACTTTCATAATTTAAGTTATTAAGTAACAAATTACTTTGTTAGATAAGTAACGATAACTATAATTCCTTACTTTTTAAAAGTAACTTCCCCAACACTGTACATGATCCAGCATGATACTTGCTTTTCTTTGGGCTCTGAAGACGTTATCCCCCAAATAACTGTAGGCATGGGATATATATATTATAATTCGCCATAAGCTTCATTAACTGTTTTTGCGCTGTACAGTTTCGTTTTCATCATCTACTACGACATGCTGTGAGCTTTCAAATCAACTGTTTCCAAGACAGAGCAGAGCCTTTTTTTTCACCGATAGACTATGCAATGTAGCCCCCAATAGGATCTTTAATGAATTGCAGCTTGGTTAAAAGCACTCTGATGAAAAAGAAAAAGATATATAGTTCGGACGTCCGCTCGAAAATCCCTGCTGAAGCTCGAATCCTAAAAACAGTAAAACAGCCTTACTTGATTCGTCCCTGCCTTGTTGCAGTGTGCAGCACAAAGTGTTAGGATCGGAAACTTTAAATCAATTAATTAATAAAATTAATGTGTACGCTGTTTGAGAATTGTAAGCATTGAGTTGGTAATATAACATATATAATTAGGGTTACCATTTAAAATGAATAGTTTTGCTAAAATCTTTCTAAATCTTTGAAACCTGGTTTTGTTTTACATTTTAGGAATCCAGTGTTGACTATCATGCTATTTGTTTCTTCTCGTAGACATCCTGCACATGGTTGTGTGTAAAGAGGAAGTTTCTCCTGAACAGGAGAGGAGCCCCAGTCTGCTACAGGACCAACTGGAGCCTTCACACATTAAAGATGAACTTCAAAGACCAGATGAACCTGTTGGGTCAATGTTGACATTACTAGCAGTGAAAAGTGAAGTTGATGAAGACATCTCTTCACACTTTTCTGAAGTTGAACTTGAACTTGATTCTGACACTGAAGTCACTGAAGACAGTGATGATTGGGGGGAGACAAGCACCGGAGAAAAACCTTTCCACTGTAAACATTGTGACAAGGGTTTCACTCTGTTGGGTAATCTGAAGACGCACCAGCGTCTCCACACTGGAGAAAAACCTTTCCACTGTAAACATTGTGACAAGAGTTTCAGTCTGTCACGTTACATGAAGAAACACCAGCTTGTCCACACCGGAGAAAAACCTTTTCACTGTACTCATTGTGACAAGAGTTTCAATCAGTCAGGTAATCTGAAGACACACCAGCGTCTCCATACTGGAGAAAAACCTTTTCAGTGTAAAGATTGTGACAAGAGTTTCATTCAGTCAAGTGATCTGAAGAAACACCAGCGTCTCCACACCGGAGAAAAACCTTTTCACTGTACTCATTGTGACAAGAGTTTCACTGATTCAAGTACTCTGAAGAAGCACCAGCGTATCCACACTGGAGAAAAACCTTTCCAGTGTAAAGATTGTGACAAGAGTTTCATTCATTCAAGTGTTCTGAAGACACACCAGCGTTTCCACACCGGAGAAAAACCTTTTCACTGTACTCATTGTGACAAGAGTTTCACTGATTCAAGTAGTCGGAAGAGACACCAGGTAATCCACACTGGAGAAAAACCTTTTCACTGTAAACATTGTGACAAGAGTTTCAGTGTATCACGTTACATGAAGAAACACCAGCTTGTCCACACCGGAGAAAAACCTTTTCACTGTATTCATTGTGACAAGAGTTTCAATCATTCAGGTAATCTGAAGACACACCAGCGTCTCCATACTGGAGAAAAACCTTTTCAGTGTAAAGATTGTGACAAGAGTTTCATTCAGTCAAGTGATCTGAAGAAACACCAGCGTCTCCACACCGGAGAAAAACCTTTTCACTGTACTCATTGTGACAAGAGTTTCACTGATTCAAGTACTCTGAAGAAGCACCAGCGTATCCACACTGGAGAAAAACCTTTCCAGTGTAAAGATTGTGACAAGAGTTTCACTGAATCAAGTACTCTGAAGAAACACCAGCGTCTCCACACTGGAGAAAAACCTTTCCAGTGTAAAGATTGTGACAAGAGTTTCATTCATTCAAGTGTTCTGAAGACACACCAGCGTCTCCACACCAGAGAAAAACCTTTTCACTGTACTCATTGTGACAAGAGTTTCACTGATTCAAGTAGTCGGAAGAGACACCAGGTAATCCACACTGGAGAAAAACCTTTTCACTGTAAACATTGTGACAAGAGTTTCAGTCAGTCACGGTACATGAAGAAACACCAGCTTGTCCACACCGGAGAAAAACCTTTTCACTGTATTCATTGTGACAAGAGTTTCAATCATTCAGGTAATCTGAAGACACACCAGCGTCTCCATACTGGAGAAAAACCTTTTCAGTGTAAAGATTGTGACAAGAGTTTCATTCAGTCAAGTGATCTGAAGAAACACCAGCGTCTCCACACCGGAGAAAAACCTTTTCACTGTACTCATTGTGACAAGAGTTTCACTGATTCAAGTACTCTGAAGAAGCACCAGCGTATCCACACTGGAGAAAAACCTTTCCAGTGTAAAGATTGTGACAAGAGTTTCACTGAATCAAGTACTCTGAAGAAACACCAGCGTCTCCACACTGGAGAAAAACCTTTCCAGTGTAAAGATTGTGACAAGAGTTTCATTCATTCAAGTGTTATGAAGACACACCAGCGTCTCCACACCGGAGAAAAACCTTTTCACTGTACTCATTGTGACAAGAGTTTCACTGATTCAAGTAGTCGGAAGAGACACCAGGTAATCCACACTGGAGAAAAACCTTTTCACTGTAAACATTGTGACAAGAGTTTCAGTCAGTCACGTTACATGAAGAAACACCAGCTTGTCCACACCGGAGAAAAACCTTTTCACTGTATTCATTGTGACAAGAGTTTCAATCATTCAGGTAATCTGAAGACACACCAGCGTCTCCATACTGGAGAAAAACCTTTTCAGTGTAAAGACTGTGACAAGAGTTTCATTCAGTCAAGTGATCTGAAGAAACACCAGCGTCTCCACACCGGAGAAAAACCTTTTCACTGTACTCATTGTGACAAGAGTTTCACTGATTCAAGTACTCTGAAGAAGCACCAGCGTATCCACACTGGAGAAAAACCTTTCCAGTGTAAAGATTGTGACAAGAGTTTCACTGAATCAAGTACTCTGAAGAAACACCAGCGTCTCCACACTGGAGAAAAACCTTTTCAGTGTAAACATTGTGACATGAGTTTCAGTCAGTCACGTTACATGAAGAAACACCAGCTTGTCCACACTGGTGAAAACCTCTTGTCACAATGTTAAGTCTGTTAATACTTATCAGTCGATCAAGTCACCTGAACAAACATCAGAGTGTCCACACTGGAGAAAACTCTTGTCACTGTGACAAACGTTTCAGTCAGTTAAGTGCTCTGAAAAGACGTCAGTGCATTCCCACCACAGGTGGAAAAATACATATAAGTTGACTCACTCGGATGATCACATTTAACAGCTGTATGTTGGCAGTGAGATGGTTTGAGATGATTTCTTTATTTTTGGCTAGAGGATTCCATTGCGGGGGTCATATGTAGACCTTTTGCAAATTATTTTGGTGTTATATTTTGCGATAAATTACCAGGTAAACCATTATGAAATGTATGAGGTAGAACAGTTTTTCTGCACTTTTACAGTTTTAAAGGGACACTTCACCCTTTTAGCAAAAAAATATATATCAATGACCTTTATAAGATTTAGAACACTTTCCTGGCGTTATTTTTTGTGTAATCTCTGGGTTTAGATATTTTAGATTATCCGATCTGCACTGACGTCAGAGCAAACTTTCCGTATTCTTTCCGGACTACATTTGTCTCTGTAAACACTGCAGCTAGACCAGCCCCAATACACACTCGTCACGGACACTGTTCCACCTACCTACGTTGACTCATGTCGCAGCACAAGAGAGAGTATACAGAGAAAACAACTGCTTTGGACGCTTGGTCCAGAACCGTGTCGATGGAATATTGTCTGTCACGAGTAAGTAGGCCTATATTGCTACAAATGTAGTATTGTATAGCTGTTGTCAACTTCTTACGTTGTCTTTTGTGTATGCTAAACCAAGCTAACCGTGGTCCTTATCCGAGTGCATTGGTTTGTAGCCCCGCTTGGAACCCTACGTAAAGTTTCTGACAGTTGGATGACAATGTCAGAAACTTTACGTAGGTTGCGAGCGGGGCTAAATGGTTTGTTGCCTAGGATAGTAGGATTTAGACTCTCGTAGATATCGATTATGACATGTCAGAATCGACAAATACATCTACGACGGAATAAATCTCAGGCTTTGTAACAATTATGATTGTTAGTTGGCTACGTGTTTCCGCACGCATGTTAGACACCAGGGCAGCAGTGAACGTCGTGACAGATGAACCAGACTGTAAACATGCTATGTTATATGTTATGTGAATAAAGTGTAAGCAGCTTGAGTAATGCTTTAATCGTCCGTTCTTGAAGTAAGAGAGGCAAGAATGAAACAGGCTTGTTTGATCTAGAGACTTGATATGCTATCTTGTAATTGTATAGCGTCCGAATTGATATTCAACCCAGTGTAAGTGTTCGTTGTACATGTCAATATTAGGCTACTTTAGGTAGCGGTGTGTATATTACTGTAACTGAAGAGTCAATTATACTCCACTGCTGTCTTTTTCGAGCTGTCATATTAGTGGAATATCGGAAATATCCCGGTCTATATGTTACTATAACTATATTAGCTATAGTTTACCGAACTATAATCACGTCTGTTTTATACTTTTATTGTCAATTATATCTTTCAGTCAAAATCGCTTGGTTGGGTTGCCTACAGACACTTTCTCGAGTGGGTTCTGAGAACTTCTGACTGCAAGGAGATTTGGTGCTGGAAACCGTCTTCGGATTCGAGGAAGTCTTTGCAGCTATAACATCCCAGCTGCAATAATATATTTTTCTTTTGTTTCTGTAAATAAAACTGAGCTTCACATTTTGGTTTCAATTCATTGAAGGTATGCATAGGCTATAATAAGTAGGCCTACTGTACATTTATTACTTTACCAGTAATTCAACTGTTTCAGTTTGACATTTGCTAGCATTCAGCTGTGGCACTGACACTGTAATGTGAAGGGTTATCTTCATTAGAAATGGTCTGATAATAGTCTCATTTGGCCCAGGATTCATTTGGCCATGTCTGATACCAGTGTAAAAATATTAGTCCATGTTATCAGTGAAAACGTGAAGAATAAAAATCTGTCCAGCTATATACTGTATGCTGTATTGAATGCTTACAAAGCTTCTAGCTGGAGTTCAATATTTATCACTAATATCAATTTCATGGGTTGACAAATAACATTGGTTGCATCTTACAATGGAAAAGGACACAGTAATGCAGTACGTTTTTTTCTTTTTACTTCCACATTTCCACAAGAATATGTTCTCTAAAAGCAGTGCATTAGAATGAGAGTATGCAAAAATCTCCATTCATTTCCATTTCAATTGGCACACCTAGACGTAAACAATAGTAACATTCTGTCTATGCTTTTGGTTCCTCAAATTGTAATGTGTAAGCAAATATAAAGCGTGTATGCCACAATGCCACAATGTTCTACCAAATCAGTGTATAACAGTGATGATAGCCACTTTCTTTGTATAAAATATCTGGTTTAGTTATTGTCAGTTTGTAAGTTTAGAGGAGAACAATAGGTGAAATGATTTGCAGTTACAAAATGTATTATACAGGAAGGAAGATAGAAGTGATAAAGCTTGATTGCAGGTGGATTTCAGGCATTCCCCTGACATCCGGCTATGACCTCCATACAGTATGTCTGTCAAGGAAGGAGCTGTCATCACCCGTCATCGGCCTCCACATTCACTGGTCTGAATGAAAAACAGAAAAACAACTTGTTAGCAATGTCTTTCATATGAAACTAGGATTGTATTCAAATAAAATAATATTCTATGTATACTGCAACATTTGCACATTTTTCATTACATATTTTCTATGCAGCTATAAATGTATGACTCCTATATATTCAAGTGTTTACTTTTTTTTTTTTTGTTCAGCAAGGCTAATTTACAGATTGACTAACTTTTTGATTATTGATAATGGACCCATCCGTGGAACTGCAGGGGGTCCCATGGATGCACTAGGCTACTGTACTGTGAATTGGTGCCATTTAATTTACTTTGTTTGCATAATACGTTGCACTGTTGTTTGCATAACTCTTTGCAATAGTCAGATTTAGAATTGTTTATTTCTTTCAGATACTTTTTCTACATGTATATAACCATATAAGCTGAGTAGATAGTATAGACTATAGAACCCAGGCCATTTCCACCGTTGTAAAGGAAAGCGCCTCAGATAGAGTATAAAAAAAGGTTTTTACCAAAAACAAAATAAGAAGCTACTACAGCTGTATGAGGCCTGGTGCGTAATGGTTTAGTGCACTATAATTAAAACAGTTTCTCAGACTTTCTGTTGTCCAAATGTATCGTTTTATTTTCGTATTATATTATCTATATTAGAAAAGGCAACATTAGCGTTAGCTGCTGATTGGTTACTTTAGCATACGTGTACCCAAAAGACACAGTAGCCTAGAAGTTGTCAACATAGCTACAATACTACAATGTATGTACTTACTCGTGCCTGACATTCCATCCACACCACCCAGTTACTTTTAGTAGGTTTCCAGACATCTGTCATGTGCGTCCACAGCTGCGTTGTAACTTGTGGTGTTACCCGGTACATTATTGATTCGGCAGCCCTGGGGGGGGGGGGGGGGATTTGTGGCAAGACGAGCGTCTCCTCTGAGGTTGTTTTTTCTTTGTATATTCTCTCTGGTGCTACTCTGATCGGCGACGGCGACATGATACAAACACAATAACAAACAAAAGCGCATGTGGGGGTGGAGTCAACGTAGGTAGGTGGAACAGTGTCCGTGACGAGTGTGTATTGGGGCTGGTCTAGCTGCAGTGTTTTGGACAAATGTAGTCCGGAAAGAATACGGAAAGTTTGCTCTGACGTCAGTGCAGATCGGATAATCTAAAATATCTAAAACCAGAGATTACACAAAAAATAACGCCAGGAACGTGTTCTAAATCTTATAAAGGTCATTGATATATATTTTTTTGCTAAAAGGGTGAAGTGTCCCTTTAAGGTATGGCTTTTCTGTGTTCTATTAATGTACAACTCCTTGGCTGGCATTTATAGCTATATGACCTGAATATGAATCGGTCTGACAGCATTAAGTTTCCATTCATATTGCTTTCCTCTATGAGACAAGTCCTGACATTCCAAAAAGTTGAATGACACTGTTTATTTGAGAGCAACTAATTATCATTTCATGGAAAATTACATAGAAACCAGAAAAATCATTTAATATCTCATAGCCTGCCCTTATAGCACACTATTGTCGTACTGTAGACTAATCAGTGAGCACATCTGGAGGGAAGTATAATAATAAAAAAGTACTGTACTGCATTGTTGCTTCTGTTATCATTGGGGAGTATGTTATACATTGTGAGTAAGCCTGCTGCCAAGTCCAATCCAAAGTTGCTTGCAGTGTTCCGTTTCTGATGATATTGTGGCCTGTATAAACCACATGGTGAGCTGTCGCACATCCCGACGATCGTAAATCATTTGTGCCTTTGTCACACATCGCTGCGGACATGTAACTGTTTATGACAAGAGCTAATTGGGGTATCAGCTTACGGCTAACGATCAATGTCCTCACAACAACAGCTCCCACCTCACTGATGATGAAACGAGGATCGTAGAGTGAGAGAGGAAGGGTGGGGTGTGCTTATGCTACCACCTAATGAGCAATAATGGAGTTAAACTCTATATAGGCCTAATTTGTTGACCATGATTCCCGGGGTCTGTACCCATTTGCCCTCTTGACCAAAAAATGCTGACCTACAAGCTAACAATGGATGTTCATTGTTCACCATTTTAATAAATGTTTGCCCACTATGAAATATCCAGAATAGGAATGTTGGGCTCACAATTGCTTAACTCACATTAGAACTATATATCTTTTTATAGTTTTAGCAAAGTGTCCAAATTTGCAAAGCTTCAGAACAGTTGAACAGTTTGAATTATGTATTTTCATTAACCTGTTAATACCAGGAAAGTGTCATTTTACATCTTAACCACTTAGCTATTCCAAAATAGCGGATATACAAGCTCATAGCGTGTGACTTCTTGCCACGCTGTGAGCTTGTAGATCTGCCATTTATTTATTTTTTAAAGATTTGTGCATTTTTATACTGGGCAGCTTGATGTGAAAAAGGTTATTATTCGTAAATCAAAGTGCTCTGTGAAAAGGTAACTTGCACTAACAAGTGCTTAACAAAATAAGTTACTCCTTATGTCCTCTGGGATTTTAATGGTTTCTTTACAGACTCAGCCAGACCTGTTTCAGTGAAACAGGAGGAACCTATAGACCAGCCAGACCTCGGTAAGTCTCTCTCTTTTCCAGCTTTAAGGTGTTAATTGTTCATTGTGACATACAACGGTTGTTGCTTGATGCACTAGGGTTGGACGATATGAAACTTCTAGCCCATATTGATATCCAATAGACTGGCCGATAACCGATATTAACCAATATGATGTCATTCTGCATTAAAATAAAACTATAATATTAATGTTAATTCTGAAAAGGGAGTATAAACAGCCCTGTAGTTACTTCTTCCTTGTCTGTTATTATTGAAGTTGAGAATATTATTTTATTTTATTTTTCTATTTGAAATCTGATAGCATCACACACTACAGGATAATGATCTCATCAGATCATCTTATACAGCACACAATACTTAGGTATTGCCTTTACCTTCTGCAAATATTATTACTAATATTCTCCACTAGGTCTCCACTTAATAAAGTCCTTATTCACTTGCTTCATTTCAGACCTGTGTGTGCAGTCTGGACTGCAGGTGCAGATGAACTCTCCAGACTCAGCCAGGGAGATTTCTATCAACAACTCGGTATGTATTTTCACTATAGGATAATCTTGGCACAAAAGATCATGAAAATTATTAATCTGGATATTATAGGACCACAATGGAAACAAGTCCCCAGGACTTTTTGTGTTATCCTTTTGGCCTAAATGTTTCACTGTACCTGCATGCTAACTAACACCTGTGGGACAAATTGTGAGTACTTTATATTTGAAATCGGAATGTTTATATACATACGTTAGAATTGTAAATGTAGCGATCGCGTAAAACAGGCTGCAGTTGCGCCAAGACTCTCGTATGAAATACGAGAGTCATGAACCATGGCTATTTCAATTCATGCTTGATCATTTTGAACCTCCCAGTCACCATGTCAGGCCGAGCGATACTCATGGATTTTATGCAATTCTTTGGTAGATTGGCTGAAATGTTGCCGTTGTCTCCACCAGGATCAGTTACAGTACCTATGGTGGCTCATTGCTGCCATGTGTGATGTCGTTATAACAAATCTTGTGTCTACAGCTCAGCTAAAAAAAACAAGGACAACAGATGCAATTGAACCATGGAGTCTGCCAGTGACGGACAGTAATGTGCAAATTCAAATTGTGGAGTGGATATTCGAGAAAAAAACCCTCAAAAGGATATAACAGAAAAGTGCTATTCATTCACATGAGACAATGTGCAGGTAAGAAAAAACACTAACTGTGAGAAAGCACACAATAGAGGCAAGTGCAGCAAAATTAGAGTTAAAAAACATAAACAATGATGAAAATTATCTTTAACATAACAGGAATAGAGTATACTATAGGCTAGGCTATGCAAATACATGCACGCGCACACACACACACACACACACACACACACACACACACACACACACACACACACACACACAGCCCTGTTATGTTGTAATACTTGTGTCTCTGTTTTAACTCAGCATGCTGCCTCCACCCCCCATCTGACTCATGTCATGAGAGAGAGAGAGAGAGACTGGACAGAGTGGGGGGGGGTATCGAACAGAGAGAGGGCATCACACAACTGTCTGTCTTGTGATGGTGGCGGGTTTCTGCCTATACCAGTGACCACCCGCTATAAGGCTGCATATTATAGAGAAACACACACACTTTTCCCCCTGTGTGTAATTTCCTGTGTTGTATCTCCCTCTGTAGCACGATGCAGCCCATTTTGGGGGCTTTAAGCTACTGTTTATCTTTTGGTCTATTTTTAGTGGTATAAGTTCCACTTCATGACCTGAGCCATCTCCAACATCAACACTCAATGCCTTGCCTGTGACTAACAGTGGGAGAACCTAAATGTCTCCCGTAGCAGGCAGACGTGCAACGCACGTACATGTGTAACAAAATGCACTTTAATACTGGTACAGAGACACTAAAGTATGATATATTGTCTCTGAGATCTCTCTGAGTATTATGTAAACGTATAGACAATTGGAAATACTCTTTGTACTTTAATACAGTACTTGAGTAAGTGTACTCAGTTACATTACACCACTGGCCCTCCTCTGTTGAGGACACCAGGGCTGGGACTTAATGCTGTTGATTTATGAACACACACAGTTACAGTTGCATGACTGTATCTTTGTTTTATCGTTGTTATGTGGCTTAGAGGAGAAAGAAACGCACACACACTCATCACTCCACACACACACACTCGTACTGTCACAAGCTACAATGCTTGTTCGTTTCATTTTCCTGCTCATCTTCACAGGTAAGACAAATAGTAGCCTGTATATATTTGATGTAGAAACTAGAACATAATATATGCATGCCCTGTTACATTTTCTATTTCTATTTAGCTTTAATGCACGTTAAAATGATTTCCAAAACGTAGTGATGTGACGATGTCTAATGCAGCTTTAGCTATTGAAAAAATAGATGTACAAGCTCATAGCGCGGCACCAATTGTGCCGCCCCTGCCGCACTACGAGCTTGTAGGTCTGCTATTTTTGAAATATCGTGAAAATGTGGCGCAAATCTTTGAATATACATTCTCTTAACTCAAATCTTTGCCTCTGGGGGGTTCCCTGGAACAACATATTTACAGATAATTCTGGGGCTCCTTGACATGAAATAGTTTGAGAACCACTTGTATAGAAAACATGGGTTTTTCAGAAAACTGTCATGATTTAGAAGACAATTTGGAGAACCGTCCTCGGGTCTCAATGGGTTAACTGAGGGGTCATCAATATGACCGTATACTCGAACAAATGTGTCCGACGTGGCAAAGACTTGGTCTTGTAGTCAGGCACCTTTTTAGATTTTTGGTTTTACACACCTTTAGAATGTTCTTAATTTGATCATCATACCCAATTACTGAATGTCAAGAGTCCAGAATAATATGTATGACACTGATTTACTACGACACTATGGCACAATATGAGTCCAACTAGTACTAGCTGGTTCTCAAATATTTCATTTGCAAGGACCTCCTTATATTAACTCTTAGAGTGTATAAATGGAACCAATTCCATTTGTACACTCTCAGAGTTACAGACCTGTTGTGGTCATCTGTATGTGTTTCTGGTCATATATTCTGTCCTTCTGGTATTGTTATTTTTTCCCCCCCTATACACCAAATCTCTTTGCTGAAAATAGCCGATCTACAAATCTTGGGGACCTGCTGAAAATAGCAGATCTACAAAGCTTGGGGACCTGCTGAAAATAGCAGATCTACAAAGCTTGGGGACCTGCTGAAAATAGCAGATCTACAAAGCTTGGGGACCTGCTGAAAATAGCAGATCTACAAAGCTTGGGGACCTGCTGAAAATAGCAGATCTACAAAGCGTGGGGACCTGCTGAAAATAGCAGAACTACAAGCTCACAACAACTCCCAACGCAAGGCACAGTGAGCTTGTAGATCTGCTACTTTGTTATATTATTTGTGATCATGTAAGACAGGTAACGCTAGTCCAGAGCAGCAGAGTTCAAGCCTATCAATCTATTCTGCGGCTAATGTCAGAGTTTATGGCAGCATTCATAGGTTACAAGTTCAGGCAAATAATACACAAAGGCTATTGATAGTGAGAATACATCATGGGTTTTTGGTCATACACAAATTCTTGGCAAACAGAAAGACTGCCTAGTCTCATATCTTGACGTCATTATATACGGAAGTCAAATTAATATCAAATGAGAACTGTGGTCAAGTCGGGACACGTTTCCACAAAAACAGCTCTTGTGACCAGCTGCTCCGGATTGTGCCTCAAGCTCATTTGCATTTTGATGAATTGAACAAGGTGGACCCTCTTGTAAACAAGTGTAATGCTTCATTGGGTCGTCCACTCACAGTTAACAGTCTTTGTATTGAGTTGTGCTTGAAATGTACTGTAATTCTGCATGCAAACTGTTAATAAATATTTCAATCAATCAATCAATCAATGCAAGTCCAGTGGCCGGCCCATGACTCTGGAACACAGTGTAAACAGGGGAAAAGGACAGGTAATATATAGATCCATGGGGAACTCTAACTTAAGTAAAATGTGGGTTATAGTCTTAGACCTTAAATGCATTAAAACCTGGAAAGCATGTGTCACTTTAGATTTTAAGCACTTTAACCATTGTGTTATACTTTGGCTGTTCAAAAATAGCAGATCTACAAGCTCATAATGATTTGTGCAAATCTTATATACCGAACATTTTTTACTTCTGGGGGTCACAGGAACAAAATTAAGCAGCTATACATAATACTCAATCAATACAAGATATGTGCGCATACTCTGAGCATTCATGTTTGGCTCTTTTGGTCAAGATGCATGCAACGTATGCAGGCTACATTGTAGCCAGTTATCCACCTACTAAACCAAATGTTCCTGGTGCCAGGCTCAGCAGATTCAGGAACGGCAGCATCCATGCCAACCGTAATGCCAACCCAGAAGCCATCCGATGACGTGATGCCAACCCAGAAGCCATCCGATGACGTGATGCCAACCCAGAAGCCATCCGATGACGTGATGCCAACCCAGAAGCCATCCGATGACGTGATGCCAACCCAGAAGCCATCCGATGACGTGATGCCAACCCAGAAGCCACCCGATGACCTGATGCCAACCCAGAAGCCACCCGATGACCTGATGCCAACCCAGAAGCCATCCGATGACGTGATGCCAACCCAGAAGCCATCCGATGACGTGATGCCAACCCAGAAGCCACCCGATGACCTGATGCCAACCCAGAAGCCATCCGATGACCTGATGCCAACCCAGAACCCATCCGATGACCTGATGCCAAACCAGAAGCCATCCGATGACCTGATGCCAACCCAGAAGCCATCCGATGACCTGATGCCAACCCAGAAGCCACCCGATGACCAGGATTCAGCTGCAAGAAAAGGTATGTAGAATTGTGTTCAAATGACAGTCAACAGGAATGTGTAGTCCTACAATGGCTTGTGCATTCCAAACTCATTCAGGGGTCATTGATATGTCCATAAATGTGTCCATGTCAAAGACTTGGTCTTGACCGTTGGTTTTCTTTTTTTACACACCATTATAATGTTGTTTTTTTGACCATAAGACCCAATTACAGAATTTCAAGTCTCCAGATTTTCTTCAGAATATGTATGACACTTATTTACCACAACACTATTCAGGCCCGGTTTTGCAAGCGGAACAGTTGCAATATTAAACTACTGTAGAGAGTTCAGATGTTCTCTCCAGATGTTGCTGTAATGCAGGGGGTGCCCACACTTTTTGACTTGGGAGCTACTTTCAAAATGACCCGCTCAACAAGATCTACCCACTGAAAACATTATAAAGAATGATGCTATGTCCATAATAATTTTGAGTTGTAGTCTTTTAGCTTGTGTTTACATTTGCACTGTGGCAGCAAATACGTCATCAGTATCGCGTTGATCTCGCCTCTAGCGGCCTTCTCTCTGGTCAGAAATGGTTCCGAGTGCATCGTCTCTGCCCGAGAGGGACCAGATGGGAGCAGGAGGGGGAACTCACTGCTGCCACCAGCTGGTGGAGTCAGGTATACCATCTAGTGGCTCCAATCAAAATGGACTATCTTCCTAAATGAAGAATCTTTTGTTCTACTCAGTTTCAGGTAAACATGTGTGTAGTTTCCATGACGTAGTGGTGCACCTGGACCTGAGGGCAGACAACAGGCTGTACACTGCAACACGGCCCGTTTTGGACCACACCAAAAGCACCGAGGTTACCATGGATGTGTCGCTCAATGCTATTTTAGACGTGGTAAGTCGAAAAGTCGTCTTTTCAATAAAAAAGTACCCACCATTTTCTTTTTACTTCAGTAAACGTATCAATACCATATCGTAGAAATAACTAAATGTATGGTATAAAAAATGTACATCATGACATGCCCCAAAATGGGACACTTTTTTTTTTTTTTTTACAAACATAATTGTTGCTATTTTCAGATAGGAGTTGTAATTGTCGTCTGTGTATGCTTACTCATAGATTGAGAAAGACCTGAAATTCATCTCAAACATGTGGATTTCAATGGTGAGTTCTGATTAGTAGGGTGGAAAGTACAATGAATGAATACATGAATACAACATGAATACATACATTTATGTTACATTTACAACATCATTTTGGTGTGGAGCAGGGGATGCGTACACTTTTCTGACCATTCGTTCCGACATGCGTAAAACGACCGGATTAAGGTTGGCGACCATGCGTTAAGGTTAGCGACCATGTGTCAAGGTTGGCGACCATGTGTTAAGGTTGGCGACCATGCGTTAAGGTTGGCGACCATGTGTTAAGGTTGGCGACCGGATTAAGGTTGGTGAACATGCGCTGCTCTGTGCTTGCGGTTATTGTTATAGGTTAGGGTTTGAGGTAGGTTGGTGGAATGGTTATTGTTAGAAAATACCAGTAAATGAGTAGATATATATAAACACTTTAATTGGAAAAAGCTACACCCTGGTGATTCTATCCTGATTCACTAAGCTGTCAACTGACTCAGCATTTGTATCGCCAAAGGAAGGGCGTTCCACAGTAAAGAGCAGTCATTTACACGCTATTTACAAACGGCTTATTAGTGAATCAGGACCATAATATGACTGTAAAATAATTAGACTTGAGTTGTTTGTAATTTTCCTTCCACTGTAGACATGGGAGAATGAGCACATATCCTGGGATCCCTCTGAGTTCTGTGGAATTGAATTAATTACTATACCCACTGAATGGCTGTGGAAGCCTGACCTCATCATCGAAGAGAGGTGTGGACACACACACACACACACACACACACACACACACACACACACACACACACACACACACACACACATAGAGAGATATGATGCAGCACCAGTTGTTTTCATGCTATGAATGCATAATATAATGTGTATTTGGATACCAGCACAGCAGTGCTGACTGAGGCATTAACATGAGTCAATATTGCCACCATGGAGGAGCACAAACAACTATTTGGATAGTAATGGCAAGCTTCAAATGCTAATTTGAAGTATCATGTGAGGGCCAATGCAGACCGTATAAGAACTATATATTGTGTGTGTGTGTGTGTGTGTGTGTGTGTGTGTGTGTGTGTGTGTGTGTGTGTGTGTGTGTGTGTGTGTGTGTGTGTGTGTGTGTGTGTGTGTGTGTGTGTGTGTGTGTGTGTGTGTGTGTGTATGCATGTCCAGGTTAGAGATGGATAAGGTTGTTCCTAGCCCCTACGTGAGCGTCCACTGCAACGGGACAGTCTTCGCTCTGAATAAAGAAGTGGTCGTCAGCACCTGTATGATGAACGTCTACAAGTTCCCCTTCGACACTCAGTCCTGCGACCTCACGTTTGTTTCCGGGATATATGATCGTGAGGGAGCCCACCGTTTGTGTTTGAATGTACTGTATGTGTATCTGTGTGACAGTTACAATGACTAAAACTAAGACTACATATATTGTCGATTTCGTCAACAAAATACCCGTACAGGGTCACGGCACCAATGTAACGCCCTGGATTCGAACCCGGGTCTCCTGTGTGGAAATCCAACATTTTAGGGAGAATTTCATACTGCTATTTTAGAGCCGAATATAAGTCGGTTTGGTTCTGTAGAGACTACAATGTGACGTCATTCGAGGTTCGGGGAGAGCCAAAATCGTTTCGGCACTACAGCAGTATGTCCTCATTCATTCAGAGTTTAATTTGGCCATGAAGCCAAGGAAACACCGGGAGTTTTGAAGAGACACAAGACGACTTCCAAATATTTGTAAAGGGAGGTGAGCTGGGATAAATTAAGTGGCTGCAGTGTTGTTGTCACTCAGGAGCTGTCTTGTCCTCTCCTCTTGTGGACTCCTAATTGTTTTGGCGTCTGAATAACCTCAGTGCTTTCTCTCCCGTTCCTTTACCAGCTGATGAATTGCAGCTCAAAGCAGCCTTTGACCTCGCTCTCACCCGTTATTTTTCCGTGATGATGATTAGGAACGAGTATGATTGGATGTTTCAGAACTTTTCCTACGTCGAAATCAACGCGTCGAACTTCAGGCCAAATCGCATTGTCTACACTGTAGGTATTGTTCGTACAGGCCAGGCCAGGGGTCTTCAACGTTTCTCATCAGGCCAGTACACCCCTTAGCTGAGAGATAGATGAAGCAGGGACCCCCACCCATATTGTATACAATTATTGTGTTGCAAGTTGCAGATTTAAGTTTTTCACACATTTCATAGACCTGTTTGACAGCACTATGTTGGATTCATGCTAATGTGTATTTTCAGACATTTAACCACTTTAACCCTCAATACTTTTGCAATAAACCTGACCTTACTCTTTTTACAGCAAGCCTTTGCCGAAAATAGCAGATCTACAAGTTCACAAAGCCCTGCAGCGCAAGGCATTGTTTGCTTTTTTTGGCTAAAGTTCTCCTCGGAATAGGGTTCAAGTGGTTAATGTAAAAGACAGATATGAATATCCTATCACATAGAGATTTGGCAGACCTCCTGTAGTAACTCTGAGGACTCCATAGGGGTCCCGGGCCCCCTGTTGAAGACCCCCGGGCTAGGGTGTTTTCTACATTTGAATGCAAGCTGCTACAGTTGAATTTCTGAACCGTCTCTAGGCTGACCCTCTAATATCGCCTCCATGCAGGTCACCATGAACAGGAAGGCCGTCCTCTACATTGTCAACTTCCTGTTGCCCGTCTTGTGCTTCCTGTGTCTAGACATGGCATCTTTCCTGATCTCGGACAGCGGTGGAGAGAAGCTGAGCTTCAAGGTCACCGTGCTTCTGGCGGTCACCGTTTTACAACTCGTTCTCAACGACATCCTACCCGCCACGTCCAACAGAATGCCCATCATAGGTAACATTTAGCTCCGCTCCATATAGCGTTATAGCGTTATGTTACTTTTGAGCCGTTGCGTGCACCTCCCGGTAGAGCAGCCTCTCATCTGTAGTAAAACAATCACACCCGTGTGAACTGAGTGGTGCAGTTCCCCCCCCCCCCCCCCCCCCCCACACACACCTCTAGCTCTCTCTCTCTCTCTCTCTCTCTCTCTCTCTCATTAGCAGGCAACATTGCAGCACTATCTCTCTCTGTTTCTGGCGCCCCCTACTGGTACCCTATAGTCATATACTCGTGCTCATGGCCACATAGGTGAACATGGACATGCCACATGCCACATACATACATAGGTGTACACGGTCATTGCTGGTTGTAGGAGTGGTTGCACCACTCAAAAAAGAAAATAATACACAATGGACTTCTTGTGCTTATAGATGAATTGAGCATGAATTGGACCCCAATGGAAACAAGCCATAGTTATTTTTCTTGGGTTATACATCCTTTTAGCAGAACTGTACTTTCCTGTGCTCTTTTTTGCAAACTGTCAATCAATCAATCATTCAATCAATCCTTATAGCGATCATCGTACCACTGTAGCATTTGTTCAGCAGGGAACATAACCTTTGGGGTCAGCCAGCCCAGGATGAGATGTTTTAATCTTTGGATCATTCGTCGTATACACAATATAATAATCTATTTAGATGTCACGGTTATAGTTACATGAATCAACTTGTGTCCTGCCCACAGCGATGTACTGCTTTGGGAGTTTTTCTCTGATGCTGCTGAGTCTGTTGGAGACACTGATAGTGACGTATCTGCTGGAAAAAGACTCCCAGAAGATGGAGACGGACAAAGACCCCAACCTGAAGGAGGACAAGACCAAAGGCAGAGGTGAGACATTGTTTACAACAGTGGTTCAACTGGTTCCCAAACTTTTTAGCTCACGACTGAGGAAGGTCGAAGGACCGAAACGTTGCATTTATTTGGACATTAACCCATTCTGACCTGAGATCAGATTCTAAAAATGTCTTTTAAATCTTGACAGTTTCCTGAAAAAGCTATGTTTCTATGTCAGTCGTTCTTCGATTTTAAAAAAATAGCAGACCTACAAGCTCGTAGCGCGCCACGACTCCACAAGCTTGTAGATCTGCTATTTTTCAATAGCTAAAGCATAACATAATACTAACACCAAAAGGGGTTCCCGGGCCGCCCAAAATGGGTTATATAAAAAGCTCTTGAACCAGCAGGTAGCAGTGTGCGGGTCTCCCTCTTTCTCCTATGTGTGTCTGCAGTCTGCTGCTTTTTCGCCGACGCACCTGCTGTTATTAGTAAATAGTGTGCGGAAGTCTTCTCTTCAATAGCTCACGACCCAAAAGTGAGCTATTGAAGAGAACGCGTCGCTTTGTGCCACACTGTGAGCTGTATTTTCACTACTACTTTACTTGTGTTTTTTCTTTCAATAAAACACACAAAGACAATAGATAAACATCACATATGTTTCCAGATATCGTCTTATATGAATAATTATACACAAAGAAAGTATATTTTTGGTAAAAAATGAATAAATAAAAATAAATAGCATTGGACACTCGCACTTCTGAATGTTAAGCACTTCTGAAAGGTCCTCTATGAATTAAGATTATTATTATTATTATTATGTGTAATTTGCTCATTTCAGAGAAGAGATGGTTTTACAATGATGTCCCTGATGGTGGTGATGAGAGAGAGACAACGCACAAGCTACAGAGTATGGAAGAGGTTAGAGTCGTGTCACCATTATACATGTGTCTCTAGTGCACTGGTTCTCAACAGTCTGACAAGTGACAATTTATGGTCATTTAACCCATTCTGACCTGAGATCAGATTCTAAAAATGTCTTCTACATCCTGACGGTTTGCTGAAAAAGCTCTTTCTATGTCAGTCGTTCTTCGATTTTTCAATAGCTAAAGCATGACACCCAAAATGGGTTAAGGCCTTTGTATATATAAAAAAGCCTACTGCATCAAAAGTAACCAATCTATACTGTAAACATTGGCCAAGTTGTATAATAATAATGATAGGCCTATAAGAAAGTGGCAACAGTTTTGAAAACTGGTGCAGCGAGCTGGTAGATCGGCTATTTTCCCAATATTTATCTGAAAAAAAACTAAACATATAAGTGTCCTTATTAGCATAATTGTTGGTCCAAAAATTGAATGTCAAATATACCACGCTTGGACAAGTCACCATCCACTTAATAAACAATCTAATGTGTGTTTCTAGGACAACAATCTCAAAGGGGAATCTCATGGTTTCCAGGTGATCCTGGATGAGTTGAGAGATCTGGAGAAGAACCTGCGTGTGTTCTTTATGAGTAAAGAAGATGGGAGCAGGCCTGGTTACTGGACCCGAATGGCCACCAGAATCAACAAAGCCTTCTTCATTGTCTACGTGACAACAATCGTCGTGTTTCTGATCGCCATCTTTAGTGCATGGAGTCCTGAATACTAAATCAACACAAGCTGCAGCTTGTCTATTGCTTATTTGATTATTATTTTTGAATGTTGAACACTCTTGAGTGACTGCTTATAGTATTTAGAGTACTCCAACATCTGGCTTTTGAAATTACATCATAGGGCAGCCAATTAAGTCTGGACTTTTTAAATGTTTGTTTAGAGCACTAAATGCGACTTCATGGAGCAGCCAAGTCTATGGACTTGTAATGTTTGTTTAGTACACTTTAAAAAAAAAACGTTACAGGGCGCCTGCACTCACTTAAGTTCACACACACAAGTGTGATTTTTCCTATCATGCAGCAACTTTACATTTTTCCTATCATGCAGCAACATACATCTCTTTACTGTGGTAGCAAATGTCTGCTTCTGTGTACTACAGGCCTGTAGACTTTTAAAATAAAATAATACCAATGGTGGCAGTATTGACATGGTAATGTTTCAGTTAGCACTGAAAGGGTTCATGAGCAGCAATTAAGCCTAAAGATACCATTTGAATAGCATTGAACTCTATACCTCGACTGAGTGTGTACGTGTGAAGCAGTGTGTAGCCTACTATAGGTGTGATCTTCATTACCATAGACGGAATGTGGTTTAAACCAGAGAAAATGTTTTGGGAGTCTTCATCCATGCCTTAACGGCCAATATGATTATTAATTGTTGAATCCGTTTGGAACCTCTATATCTACACTGCTACGCTTTAGCTCCGAGATGAGGTTCCGAAAAAAGCTATCCCTGCGCTGGTAGAAATGGAAATGGAGTCTAGCTGGGTCGACAAGTAGTAGATTATACCCCCTTTGCAGTATTTATTTCAAAAAGTATCAGAACCAAGATACAGTTGATAAACTAAAGGCACCTAACATTTTCACTGAGGAATCAAACAACCATGTACAAATCTACATTTTTATTTAAGCCTGATTTAACCTCGAGTACCGGTACCAATGTTCCCTGTGCGCATGTTTTTCACACACACACACACACACACACACACACACACACACACACACACAAAGTAAAGATATAGGCCTAGTTCTTGTACTCTTCATTGGCCCTCACATGAGACTTCAAATTAGCATTTGAAGCTTGCCATTAAGGCCTATTCATAGTCTCGATTTTCGGTGGTGAGGTGACCACCGCTCCGGTGGTGAGCTGACCACCAGAGCTGAAATAACGTTGAGCGGTGGTGAGTAAAAACAGAGAGAAGGGCTGGAGTGGTGGTGGTTTGCTCTTCACAGCGGCTCGTGACGTCATGTTGTAGTTCGGTGGTCACCCAACCACCGAAAATCCAGACTATGTATGAGCCTTACTATCCAATATGTTTGTGCTCCTCCTCCATGGTGGCAATGTTGACATGTTAATGCCTCAGTTAGCACTGCATTTTGAATAGCATTGAACTCTACCTGGACTGAGTGTGTGAAGTAGCCTACTGTGTACAGGTGTGACCTTCATTACCATGGAATGTGGTTTCACCTGTGAAAATGTTTTGGGAGTATACATCCAAGCCTTTAATGTTGATATGCTACAGCCGTATGATTATTTTATTTGTTGGATTTGTTATTGCCATGTCATTCTGTAACATATTTTTTTCAACCACAGGTGAACAGGCCTTTCTATGTGGAGTTTGCATGTTCTCCCCGTGTCCCCCTAGGGTAGGTACCCTCGCATGTTCTCCCCGTGTCCCCTAGGGTAGGTACCCTCACAAAAACATGGCGTAATCCTGATATCTCACTTGACAGCATGTTCAGCTGCAGTCGGTCAATTCAATTCAATTCAATTCAATGGATTGCTCAGCAGCAGTGGCAACATTTAAAATACACATTATAATATAACAAGCACTGCATTTTTGCATTGTTTTAATCTCTCTTTGCCTCTCACATAGGCTACTACTACTGGTCTAACACACACACAAAATAATTATATAGCACACACAAGGGAATCACATATTTGAAAACTTTATTGAAAGAAAAACATTTAGCCTATTTACAGAACATCTATGAACATCAAAACATTTGCCAATAACTACAACTAAATGTTTTGTCCCCCTGTGTGAGTCATCATGTGTGACATTAGATGAACTCTTTGACTACAGCCTTTTCCACAAACTGTACATACAAAGGGCTTTTCCCCTGTGTGAGTCCTCATGTGTGATTTTAGATAATCCATTTTACCAAAGCCTTTGCTGCAAACTGTACAAGTAAATGGCTTTTCCCCTGTATGGGTTCTCATGTGCACTTTTAGACCTGCCATGCGACTACAGCCTTTGCCACAAACTGTACAACTAAAGTGCCTTTCCCCTGTATGAGTCCTCATATGTGACATTAGATCACTCGTTTGCCTACAGCGCTTGCCACAAACGGTACACATAAAAGGTTTTTCCCCTGTATGGGTCATCATGTGTAATTTTATACTACCCCTGTGACGAAGGACCTTGCCACAAACTGTACACGTAAAGGGTTTTTCCCCTGTGTGAGTCCTCATATGTGACATTAGATCGCTCGTTTGCCTACAGCGCTTGCCACAAACGGTACACATAAAAGGTTTTTCCCCTGTATGGGTCATCATGTGTAATTTTATACTACCCCTGTGACGAAGGACCTTGCCACAAACCGTACACGTAAAGGGTTTTTCCCCTGTGTGAGTCAACAAGTGTAATTTTAGACTACCCCTTTGACTAAAGCCTTTGTCACACACAGTACAAGCAAATGGCTTTCCCCCCGAATGAATCATTTTGTGCATCTTCAGATTTCCCTTACGATTAAACATTTTGCCACAATCTGCACAACTAAAATATTCCTTACCTGTGTGACTCCTCGTGGAGTGACTTTGTTTTGGTGGTTTGAGGTCATGGAGCAGCTTGTTGCTCAAAGACAAACTATTTCCTCCCATGTGTTGTGTATTGTGTGATTTCAGTGTGTTTAAACCTGACTGGTCATCCCTGGTCTCATCCCACTCATCACTGTCTGCAGTGATGTCAGATTCAGAATAGTGTGAAGAGAGGAGCTGATCATCACTAGTTGGTTGTGATGTTCCACAGTCCTCTACACCAGCTTGTGTTTCCATGTGTTTAGATGAGGTGCTGGCTACAGGTTCTCCTGGTATGTTTTCATCATCTTCATGTTTCACTGACAGTAATGTCTCTGTTGATCCACCATGCTCCTCTGATCTTTGAAGTAATTCATCATGTTCCTCTTTAATCTGTAGAGACTCTGGTTCCTCCTGGACCAGACTGGAGGTTATCTCCTCATGTTCCTCTTTAATCTGTGGAGACTCTGGTTCCTCTTTGACCGGACTGGAGGTTCTCTCCTGCTGCTGCTCAGTAAATACCTTCTCTTTACACACCAGGGGGTGTATGGAGTCTAGATAGAAGATACAGAATAGAAACACATTATTACATGAAACTTCTGCTGTTAGTTCCGTATGTCCTAATGTTGTTTTGATTCCAGTGTGAAGTGTCACAAAATGTGTTTAACCCTAACATGAATGGATCGATGCAAAGTTTCAACTATTTCCTCTTCCAACTGTGTTCAAACATTAACGGTTAGATTAAACATAGCAAAGGTTTTACCAACCGGCTCTGTGTAGTTTGACGATTGGTTGTAAAACCATATCCAGTAGTCTGCGTTGGCGGTCAGTTTCTTGCTTGATGTGGAAAGCTTCATCCTCATACTCTGTTAGAATTCTTCCAACGACCCCAAATATCTCTTCAGCAGCAGCAGATAGTCTCTGGTTGACCATGGACTTCAATGTTTGTAGTAAAGCCATAACTCAAAACTTGCCCAAGTTTAAATAGAGCGAAAATATTATAAAAGTATGTAGTAAAGTAGAACCAAAACAAAGACTAAATGCTTCAGCTAGTGCAGAGAGGAGAAGTTCAGCTCTTAACAACTAGCAGAGATTAAAGTGACACAAAGCAGACCAAGCTCTTGTTACATACTAACAGTGGGCCAATCAGAGTGAGTGGGGCGGGACACACCAAGAACTAAACGGGCCAATCACTGCTCACAACAACAAGGCAATGCAATGTGTTTTATATAAAACATTAAGAAAATGAAACATTATAAAAGTGCAATCAGATTCAGTAAAATATAATGTTACAGCTGCGTTGTGTATCTTTCCTATTCCACCCTGGATTTGAACGGAATGAAATAATTTAAATAAATTAAATACATTGTCAGTGTAAAATAATAATTCTCAATGAAAGGCAGGAGCAAACATGCATGTTTTTTATTGTTTTATTTTATATAACAGAGTTGATGCAGAGCTGCAGTTTTCAGGGAGTTTGTTCCAGATATAGAGGGTATGCACATGACATCATCGTACCTGGAAGTTATGCGGGAACGCCCACTGTGTGGCAAAAAACTACTTTCTGGCTTATTTTTTATAAGTGTCAGAGTTTGGAATTGCTTGTTTTCAATAACACAACATTTTGCTGCCTCCTGCATTATGTGACATTTAAGGCCTATTCATAGTCTGGTTTTTCGGTGGTGAGCTGACCATTTCGCAGTGGCGAGTAAAAACAGAGAAGGGCTGGAGCGGTGGCTGTGGTTTGCTCTTCACCACGGCTCGTGACGTCATGTTGTAGTTCGGTGGTCACCTAACCACCGGAAATCCAGACTATGTATGAGCCTTGAGAAACAGGTGGTACGCAGGACGGTTAAGTGAATTCCAACGAGCGCTTCCAAACTCCAACACTCAATGTTTTTTTCTAGGATCATAAAGTAAACCTTTCCCACATGGCCATAGAGGTATGAATAGTTGATGATATAACACACAATCAGATGCCCCAAACCATGCTTTATAGACCAACAGTAGTATTTAAAACTGCATTATTTGACACACAAGCGACCCAGTGTTAAGATTTAAGAACTTTCTTTATATTTCTGAAGACATTCAGCGTTCTGAATTAACTTGACATACATAACACATTTAATATGAATTTGATGGTGATATTGTGACTGTTAAACTTCTGAGTCCATTAACTGACTCAATGGCCGATCATGTTTGTCCACTTCTGATTTCCCAAACCTTTTCAGCTTGACATCAAAAGATACATATCTTGCATGGAAATATACTTAAAAAAATGCACAATTTTAATACACATATTTAAAAGGTTGCAATTGTGACATGCTTTGAGCGTATGGGTGGGATGTATTATTTTGTATAGGATAAATTCATCCTTTATCCTCTCAAGCCCTATTTTAATGTATTGTAGATGATGAAAATAGCCGATCTAGAAGCTGAAAACATATTGTAAATGTTACAGGCCTAGTTCTTACTGTCTGCACTCTGCATTGGCCCTCACATGAGACTTCAAATTAGCATTTGAAGCTTTCCATTACTATCCAAATAGTTGCTTGTGCTCCTCCTCCATGGTGGCAATATTGACATGTTAATGCCTCAGTTAGCACTGCATTTTGAGCCATTTTGAATAGCATTGAACTCTACCTGGACTGAGTGACCAGATGGAATGTGGTTTCACCCGTGAAAAGGTTTTGGGAGTCTCATACATCCAAGCCTTTAATGTTGATATGCTACAGCCGTATGATTATTTTATTTGTTGGATTTGTTATTGCCATGTCATTCTGTAACATATTTTTTTCAACCACAAGTGAACAGGCCTTTCTGTGTGGAGTTTGCATGTTCTCCCCGTGTCCCCTAGGGTAGGTACCCTCACAAAAACTTGGAGATATCAACAATTCAATTCAATATCAATTCAATGGATTGCTCAGCAGCAGTGGCAACATTTAAAATACACATTATAATATAACAAGCACTGCGTTTTTGCATTGTTTTAATCTCTCTTTGCCTCTCACATAGGCTACTACGACTGGTCTAACACACACACAAAATAATTATATAGCACACACAAGGGAATCACAGATTTGAAAACTTTATTGAAAGAAAACATTTAGCCTGTTTACAGAACATCTATGAACATCAAAACATTTGCCAATAACTGCAACTAAATGTTTTGTCCCCCTGTGTGAGTCATCATGTGTGACATTAGATGACCTCTTTGACTACAGCCTTTTCCACAAACTGTACATACAAAGGGCTTTTCCCCTGTGTGAGTCCTCATGTGTGATTTTAGATAATCCATTTTACCAAAGCCTTTGCTGCAAACTGTACAAGTAAATGGCTTTTCCCCTGTATGGGTTCTCATGTGCACTTTTAGACCCGCCATGCGACTACAGCCTTTGCCACAAACTGTACAACTAAAGTGCCTTTCCCCTGTATGAGTCCTCATATGTGACATTAGATGACCTCGTTGACTACAGCCTTTTCCACAAACTTTACACTCAAAGGGTTTTTCTCCTGTGTGAGTCCTCATATGTATTTTTAGATCACATGTTCTAACAAAGCCTTTGTCACACAATGAACAAGTAAAGGACTTTTCTGATGTATGAGTAATCGTGTGTGACACCCTCTGTCCTTCCACATTTTGTTTGGGTTTGGGTGATGCCAGTTTGTTTAAAGCTGACTGGTCATCCCTGCTCAACTCCCACTCATAACTGTCTTCAGTATCAGATTCAGAACAATGCGAAGAGATAATCTGGTCGTCACTAGTTGGTTGTGATTTTCCGCAGTCCTCTGAATCTGTCATGTGTTCAGTTGACGTGCTGGCTACCGTCTCTCTGTTTTCAACATCATCCCCAATTATCACCGCTAGTATTATCAAGCCCTCCTCTTGTGTGAGAAGTTGCTCCCCTCGCTCCTCTTTAATACGTGGAGGCTCTGGTTCTCCTTTAACCACAATGGAGTTCCTCCCCCATTTTTGCAGGATGTCTAGGCAAAAGATAAAATGGGACGAAAAATATTAATATACTTGAAATATTGTTATGTAGGCCTACCATATATATACACAACATACTTGTTTGTGGATGTATCAAACACAAACATTTTGATAAATAAAGTATTATAGTGTAGTTCATATCAGCTACTTTGTGCTGTTTACATCACAATACAACGGTCAGCCGTGAATATTTTGTCCTTTCTATACTTTGGAGAAACTATAAAAGGTTATTGAGCATTCTGCACGAGGGAGGGTACATTTATTAATTAACTATAAACAAAAAACACCACATGAATGGAACATTACAACCACAATGGGATAGGGTTACTCTAAAATACAGTCAATGTAAACTTGACTCTGACACTCATTCACTACCAACCTGCTCTGTGTGAGTTGATGTTCTCCTTCAAAGCCATATCCAGTAGTCTGCTTTTGCGGTAGATTTCTTGTCTCAGGTAGAAAGCTTCGTCCTCATACTCTGATATAATTCTTCCAACAGTCACACATATCTCTTCAGCTGCTGCAGATAGTCGCCCATTGACCAAGGACATCAGCGATTGTAGAAAGGCCATTTCTCAAAGCTAGCTCTGTGTGTGTCCTTGTGACAAATAGACCAACAAGAGAAGAGAGAGGTTCAGTTCTTAACAACTTGCAGAGATCAATGTGTGACATCGAACAAAACATAGCACTGTTAAATACTCACAGAGGGTGTATGATGGTCCAATCAGAGAAGAGTTGGTGTATGCATGTGTGTGTGTGTGTGTGTGTGGGGGGGGGGGGGGTACAGACCAATAATAGACAGAATCTGAACAATGGTTGCTTTACTTGCTTAAGTGCCCCCACTTAACCATTCAAGTACCAGCTCTAGTCTTAACAGAAATCCACTCCTTCTCATACCAAGTAGGCAACAAAATAATTCTCAAAGCAACTACTAGATAATTGACTACTTTACTTTTCAGCTCTATTTAAAAATAAAGATGCATGTATTTATGTTTGGTATAACTGCAGATCAAAAATATTAAATTGTACAATATTACCAAGCCTTAATGTTAAATAGGCCACTGGTTCTCAAAGTGAGCTGTCCAGGGTTCCAGGGGAAATGAGAAACAGTGTATAGACTTGAGCCATATTTTTATTCGCTATTCAAAAACAGCTGATATACGAGCTCACACCATGTTCAATTGTGAGTGTGTGAGTGTGTAGATCTACTCTTTTCCACAGAAAAACAATGACAATGGGTGGACAAATCTAATCTAATGGGGAAAGATACCTTGTGCCTACCTGGCACAAGGTATTTTCATGTGTGGCAATGGCCAAATACATACAGCTTGAGTTTCCTTGATGTAGCCAAGGAAGCTCTTAGAAGGAAGTGAAGTGGTCACGTGACTGGGCTGCGCCATGACACTTTCATGGACACTTTCACGGGAGCCAAACTACACCCGGAAGTTCGGCAGAATGCATTGGAGTCAATGAGAGCTCAGTGACCAGCTCATGAAGAAACATTATTTATGAATGACAGACCTTTTGTAAAGTGATCGCTTCTGGAAAATAAAATAATATATATAACACGTTATTTTAGGCTGTCTTATTTTTTGATGTGCATACTAGAGAGCAGCCCAGGCAGAAAACTTACTATGTGCTCTTCTATAAATACCTCAATAAAAATAAATAGTTATTAAGTCGAAAAACAACCACTCGGAAAAAACGTGTGATATCACTTATGTCTTCTTTCATATTCCTGAACCAATTATATGACAAAGCTCGCAATTGTTCATGTATAATGTTTGTTATGAGCTGGTCCAGCCGGCTCCATTCACTGCCATGTATTCATTGCACTACCGGTGTGAGTTTGGCTCCCATGAAAGTGTCCATGAAAGTGTCATGGCGCAGCCCAGTCACGTGACCACTTCACTTCCTTCTAAGAGCTTCCTTGGATGTAGCCTACAGAGAAGCACTGACTTAACATGGAGAATAGAACAAGGTGTGTTTATAAAGGTATCTTGTGAAGTTGTGACTGAAAACTGAGAATAAGGTATTCATTCATTAATGCAACATTTAAAATGGATTTCCAAGTTAATTTTTGTCTATGCATGTATAATTACTGTCTGCATTGGCCTTTGAACCTACTACACAAATAGTTGTTGTGCTCCCAGAATGTTCCAGGGATGAGCTTGGTTGACTTGATTCAGTTCAAAATATTAATGTTAAAACTATCCCAACAGTCCAAACCACTTTCATGTTAACCTACATCACACAGGCCAATTAACATCCCCCTGACAGCATGAAGCTATAACTGTACTGTTAACACTTCCACCACACAATAAGTCACATGTGGCACAGTGATGGAGTCTTAATTGTTTGGAAGAACACATGAGTATGGCATGCTCACCAAAGTTAGTCTTTACAGGAGCAGGTATCACACACACGTATGTCAATGGATTGCTCTGTAGCAGTGCTAGATAACTGAATTACAACAGGGATATACTTACTGTCTGCATTGGCCCTCACAGGAGACTTCAAATTAGCACAAATGAAGTGTGTGTGTGTGTGTGTGTGTGTGTGTGTGTGTGTGTGTGTGTGTGTGTGTGTGTGTGTGCGTGCGCGCGTGCGTGTGTGTAACGTGGGCGTGACTTGTGATATGACCCGAGTTAGTTGACCAATGAGGTTCCTATACTTCCTGTATCACTACAAGCACAGGTATTGTTGTTTCAACTTGTTTTTTTGTATACACTTGTCTGCTTTTCCCTCACAGTCTATGCTGCAGGATCAACAACCAACTTTCTCATCTAGCTTCGTTTCGAAATATTCTGTTCCACGCTTCCGAGGCTAAAAGGTACGTTTTGACATTGTAGTTTTTGTATGCTGTTTTGTAATTGTATGAATTTGCTCTGGTATCACCCGCTTAGCTGGGAATAAATCGCTACTAGTTTGTTGACTCCTCGTCCATATAGCGCCGACTTCAGACATGGGTACTGGAATACCATTCACATGTTTTATATTTGTAAAGATGGAGTTTTAGACTAACCTGACTCTGTCAGGTTAAGGTTGAAGTTAGCCCTCCAAGCAGAACCCAATGCTACTGAAGTTTCTGACATTTGTTCGACCCAGTGCATTGGGTCCTGTTGCATCACTACCATGCCACCTGGTACGCGGCCATTCATAAAACATAAACAACATGTTTAGCGCCTGTCTGCGCTCTTTGACGATTTTTTTTCGTGTGAGCGTTTCTGAATATGTGAAGTATAAGTACCCATACATGCCGCTGCGAATATCTCCTGTGGCGCGGAAGCCGTTAAGTATTTTTAATACGACCGATTTGGTCGCTTTGATTCTTCTCTTCCATCCTTGTTTATTGACACCTCATTGTACCGCCTATCTGGCTAGCTAGTGGCGCTATAGCTATGACAGAGCAGATCAGAGGCAGGGACGTAGCCGCACAAGCCAACTGCACACCGGGAGGCGGTACAATAAACGGTAAACAAACAAGAAGAAATAAAGCGACCAAATCGGTCAAACAAAGATAGATAAAAATACTTAACGGCTTCCGCGCCACAGGAGATATTCGCAGCGGGATGTATAGGTACTTAAAGTTCCCGAATTCAGAATAACTCAAGCTAAAAAATGCCGTCACACGCCGCAGATTCAATCTTAGAGAGCATGTTTACTTCCACGTTCCGGAATTCCCATACGAAAATATAGTCATGACCAGGGACCCAACATAAAACTCATAAAAATTTCAGAAAAGCTTTATGTAGGGTTCCGAGAGGGGCTAGGTTGAAGTCACCCTTCTGGCAGAATGCAAATGTTGTCCAGCAGGGGGAGTGGTTTCACCAGGCTAGTTTTAGACAGGTTTTGGGGGTGAAATAAATAATTGTTACTTTAACGTGTCCCACTCAGACGCTACAGTATTTTGGTCAGTAGGCCTACAGCATTTTCGTTGTAAACTGCCAGCCATCACTCCCGAGTCCCGAATTAATCTTTTGCGTTTGACGTCATCACATTGAACAGGAAGAGTGGGCACTACGAAGAGTGGGCTTTTGCCTAAAATTGGCTTTTTGGCCAAAAATGTTAAAACATAATATTTTGAAGTGTCAAGTAGGCCTATTCATGATTAGAACATGATTGAACATTTCACAATTATACTGACTCTACTTCATCATTCTATGTCACAAAAAGTGACAGACAAAATAGCCAATCTACAAGGTCAAACGTGGGCCATATTTGCATGAAAATAACTGTGACCTTTAACCACTTGAACCCAGCATCCCTATTATATGGAACTATTCACCAAAATGTCAGATCTGCAAGCTCACGATGCATTGTGAGCTTGCCAATCTTTCAATCCCGGTGTGTATACGGTACACGTACACTAATATCTTTGACAAATGTTACATTTATGTTATTTACGCTTCCTTAGTGCCCAATCTTCAAATTCTTTTGTTTTATTGGATGGATTTGTGTTAATGTGTATTTCCAGACATGTAATCACAATTCTTTCTGCTACAGGAGCCAGTAGGACGAGCCAGTTCCAGAAAAAACAGCTGTTTTCTAGAGGTAAATTCATTCATCCTGGGCAGTGGTTCTCAGAGTGAGAATATCAGTTCCAATTAGGATTGTCTTTTTCCCCCCTCCTTCTCGTGTGTGTATACGATATACTTACACTCTGCTGTTTTTCTTTTCCAGAACACGACAAACGCCATTAAATAGAGATGGCTGCCGGTGTCAGCTATTCTAGTAGAAGGAGAAGAATCCGTAAAGCCACAGCAGAGATGTACAGTGAAATGCGTCAGGTCAGAGCCAGACTGACAGAACACCGCGACGACATCAATGGCCCGCAGTTGCAGCGTGTAATTCAATTCCGACCTGATCTGAGGGTTCCCCAGGATGTCCTCTCGGGAAGTGAGGAATTCCAGCGTATAAACCACGCCACAACTGATTTGAGGGAGCAAGCAAGCATTGAAGAGCAAGCAAGCTGTGCGGAATCGGACCCAGAAGAACAAAGGGACGGCGAATGTGACTCCTCACAGGGTTTCTGGCGGCCTCAATCCCGTCGCTCACCATTCCGTCCAGTTGCGTCTTTCAGAGAGGACAGTTCTGACATCGGTTCGTTTTTTTTTCTTTTCTGACCAGATTTGTAGGCCTATACCGTGGGCAGAAGTGTACAAATCACTGCGTATATTGTATTGAAACAATCACTGCAACTCTGCATTTATCTCATTTCCTCGCCCATATGTGTAGGTGCCTTCCTGAGGCAGGTGCTGCTGCAGAATGAGCAGTTAATGAAGCAGAATGAACACCTGAGTCGGGATGTAAAAAGACTAACGAGGACCGTAGCCACTATAAGCCAGGAGATGAAGGGCCTGAAGGATTGTGTACACAGCCAATTGGAGAGCACTAGTAAGTGAATCCCCATAAACTGAAAGAACCCCTGTTGGTGTTAGCATCATGTCATGCTTTAGCTAACATCGAAGATCGACTGACATAGAAACATAGCTTTTTCAGAAAACTGTCAGGATGTAGAAGACATTTTTTAAATCTGATCTCAGGTCAAAAGGGGTTAAACTCAACATTAAATCCGAAGTTGCCTCAACCTAAAGTCCTGCTTCATAGTACACACGGTAAAACATCCCATCATTAAACCCTTTCCCTGTAGTTGGAAACCTGAATGAGATTGTGGAGGATGTCCGTCATCTGAGAGAGGATGTCCATCACTTGCGGGCACATAATGTCTCTACAGCCACACATTTGGCCCCACCAGAAAACATTGGGCTCCCCTTGAACAGCCTGGGTGCACTGACCCAGCTAGAGGGCCAGCTAGCTGAAGACGACGGCACTGTTGGTGAAGGCATCGTAAGTTGTTTGCAAACAACGTAATGCTAAATCTGCTTGGTGTTGGATGTTTGTCTTAAAGATCTTTCATTGTAGGTCTTGCATCTAGCAACCACGGGTGGGAAAGATGTTAAAGATGCAGTGTACCGCATGATGCCCTTGCTAATGACCGATGCGGTGGCGCAAGACTTAAATTGGACTGGTTTCAAGAAAACTGGTTTCAAAGAGCTGAAAATTAAGGATCTTGTGCATAGTAAGTACTGATGATGTGGACTAAAATGCAGTAAATGTACAGTTCATTTGTTACATTTCTGACCTTATTGTTCTTTGTCATCCCAGAGGCATTGAGATGTGTTGAGAGCTGCAAGGGGGTGACCGAGGCTGAGTTCCAGAACCAGCTGGTGCGTTACCTCAAAGGAGCTGGAGAACGTCATAAAGGCAGGCAGCCTCAAATGCTGAATAAATAATGGACCTTGACATAAAGTGTTGAAACCCACTGCTATAGGGGTTTCCAAATGGACTCTTGAGTGTACATGCTGCACGATTCTTGCTCAAATGTGATTTTCCATTTTCCTCCACAAGAATTGAGATCACGATTCTCACATGATTATATTGTGTGTAGTTTTGTATATTACTACATTCAAAATGTGTCACATGGAGCCAACTACTGTGGGTTTAAACAGACATCAAATGCTTGACTTAAGCCTCTCTAAAAGTCTCTCTTGTAGCAAAAACATAAGACTAACTAATTGGACAGCCAACTAATGCTGCACGATACGAAGTAAAATAGTCACATATATCAGTCTCCCCCCATTTCATTAAATGTTTTAATTGTTTTTGAAATGTTGTACCCTTTTTTCCCCTCCCCCCTAATAAAACAAAAGGAAGTTCACATTGGTGCTGCATTATTTCATATAGGCCAGGGGTCATCTTTAAAAGGAGGTCCAGGGTTTTCCCCTCATGTGCATTTTTAGACTTTCCATGCGACTACAGCCTTGCCACAAATTTTGAGTTCTTGTGTGTGACTGACATTAGATGAAATTATTGTCTACAGCCTTTTCCACAAACTGTACACACAAAGGGTTTTTCCCGTGTGTGAGTCCTTGTGTGTTTTTAGATTCCATGTATTTACGAAAGCCTTTACCACACACTGAACAACTAAAGGGCTTTTCACCTTTCACCGTACCACAAGCGGTACAGATATAGGGCCTTTCGGCTGTAAGGCCCAGTGTGACACCCTTTGTTTTGTGTCTTGGGTGATGTCCGTTTGTTTAAAGCTGACTGATCATCCCTGCTCAACTCCCACTCGTCACTGTCTTCATGTGAAGAGAGGAGCTGGTCATCACTAGTTGGTCGTGATTTTCCGCAGTCCTCTGAATCACCTTGTGCTTCCATGTGTTCAGTTGAGGTGCTGGCTAGTGGCTACAGTTTCAACATCATCTTCAGATTTCACTGCTAGTAGTATTAAACCCTCTTGTGTGATAATTAGCTCTTCATGCTCCTCTTTAATATGTGGAAGCTCTGGTTCTCCCTGAACCATAATGGAGTTCCTCCCCCACTGTTGCAGGATGTCTAGGCAAAAGATAAAATGAAATATAAATTGTTATGTACCATAACCATATCCTTGTTTATGGATATGTATCAAACACAAACATTATGATTATAAATAAATAAAGTAATGCATTTGTATTTGTTAACATTGTACATAGCATATCCATTAAGTTCATCAGCTAAACTTGAGCTGACTATTGAGCATTCTGCACGAGGGAGGATCTAACATTAATTAACTATGTTTGTAGAACCAATCCCAACGAAGAACACCACACAGGAACATCACAACCACGTTGGTATCCCACTCTAAAATATAACTATAAAGCAAACATCGATTTGACTCTGACACTCATTCTCTAGTCAGATAGTCGCCCATTGACTAAGGACATCAGTGATTGTAGAAAGGCAATGCTAGCTCTGTGTGTCCTTGTGACAAATAGACCAACAAGAGAAGAGAGACGTTCAGTTCTTAACTTGCAGAGATGAACGTTAGTGTCATCGAACAAAACATGGCACTGTTAAATGCTCACAGAGTGTGTGTATAGTATTGTTGTATTGTATTGTATAGTATGTATTGCAAGTTTGGCAACATTTATTGCATATGCCCAGGCCCCAGGCCTACTAAAACTCTATTTAGATGGCAGATCTGCTCCAGCCAGACTTTGGACACTAGATGGCGGTGTCTACTTTGCTTGATCTTTCTCAGCTCATCTTCTTGAGCAAGGATGCCAGGTCAAATGTTGACCCTCACCCAACCCATGCTCAGTGGTGGAAAGTAACTAAGTACAAGTTCAAGTCAAGTGCTGCATGTAGTACAATTTGAAATACTTTTACTGTACTGGAGTATTTTCATTCGTGTGTCATCATCAGAGCTCAGTAGCGCGCAGCCATGCCCTCGTCTCAGGTCCCACATGGAATAGGCCGACCTCCGAGGGTGGTTTATACAGGGGACAGGCCTCGGAGGGTGGTTTATACAGGGGACAGGCCTCGGAGGGTGGTTTATACAGGGGACAGGCCTCGGAGGGTGGTTTATACAGGGTACAGGCCTCAGAGGGTGGTTTATACAGGGTACAGGCCTCAGAGGGTGGTTTATACAGGGTACAGGCCTCGGAGGGTGGTTTATACAGGGGACAGCCTCAGAGGGTGGTCTATACAGGGGACAGGCCTCAGAGGGTGGTCTATACAGGGGACAGGCCTCAGAGGGTGGTTTATACAGGGGGACAGGCCTCGGAGGGTGGTTTATACAGGGGACAGGCCTCAGAGGGTGGTCTATACAGGGGACAGGCCTCAGAGGGTGGTTTATACAGGGGGACAGGCCTCAGAGGGTGGTCTATACAGGGGACAGGCCTCGGAGGGTGGTTTATACAGGGGACAGGCCTCAGAGGGTGGTCTATACAGGGGACAGGCCTCGGAGGGTGGTTTATACAGGGGACAGGCCTCGGAGGGTGGTTTATACAGGGGACAGGCCTCGGAGGGTGGTTTATACAGGGGACAGGCCTCAGAGGGTGGTCTATACAGGGGACAGCCTCAGAGGGTGGTCTATACAGGGGACAGGCCTCAGAGGGTGGTCTATACAGGGGACAGGCCTCAGAGGGTGGTCTATACAGGGTACAGGCCTCAGAGGGTGGTTTATACAGGGTACAGGCCTCGGAGGGTGGTTTATACAGGGGACAGCCTCAGAGGGTGGTCTATACAGGGGACAGGCCTCAGAGGGTGGTCTATACAGGGGACAGCCTCAGAGGGTGGTTTATACAGGGGGACAGGCCTCAGAGGGTGGTCTATACAGGGGACAGGCCTCAGAGGGTGGTTTATACAGGGGACAGGCCTCAGAGGGTGGTCTATACAGGGGACAGGCCTCAGAGGGTGGTCTATACAGGGGACAGCCTCAGAGGGTGGTTTATACAGGGGGACAGGCCTCAGAGGGTGGTCTATACAGGGGACAGGCCTCAGAGGGTGGTTTATACAGGGGACAGGCCTCAGAGGGTGGTCTATACAGGGGACAGGCCTCAGAGGGTGGTCTATACAGGGGACAGGCCTCAGAGGGTGGTTTATACAGGGGGACAGGCCTCAGAGGGTGGTCTATACAGGGGACAGGCCTCAGAGGGTGGTTTATACAGGGGACAGGCCTCAGAGGGTGGTTTATACAGGGGGACAGGCCTCAGAGGGTGGTCTATACAGGGGACAGGCCTCGGAGGATGGTTTATACAGGGGGACTTGCCTCAGAGGGTGGTTTATACAGGGGACAGGCCTCAGAGGGTGGTGTATACAGGGGACAGGCCTCAGAGGGTGGTTTATACAGGGGACAGGCCTCAGAGGGTGGTCTATACAGGGGACAGGCCTCAGAGGGTGGTTTATACAGGGGACAGGCCTCAGAGGGTGGTCTATACAGGGGACAGGCCTCAGAGGGTGGTCTATACAGGGGACAGGCCTCAGAGGGTGGTTTATACAGGGGGACTTGCCTCAGAGGGTGGTTTATACAGGGGACAGGCCTCAGAGGGTGGTTTTACTGGTTTATACAGGGGACAGGCCTCAGAGGGTGGTTTATACAGGGGACAGGCCTCAGAGGGTGGTTTTACTGGTTTATACAGGGGACAGGCCTCAGAGGGTGGTCTATACAGGGGACAGGCCTCAGAGGGTGGTTTATACAGGGGACAGGCCTCAGAGGGTGGTCTATAGGGGGACAGGCCTCAGAGGGTGGTCTATACAGGGGACAGGCCCCCAAGGGTGGTTTATACAGGGGACAGGCCTCAGAGGGTGGTCTATACAGGGGATGGCAATATTGCCATAATCACCAAATATTGTACATTTTACTCCGCTATGCCTACAATTAACTACAATAACTTAGGTTACTATAGTTACTTACATTATATATTACTAGGCATACATTAACCTCTTTTGATCTACAAGCTCACAACGCTTCGTGACGTAACAAGTTGCAGCAATTAGGGGTTCAGCATCTTGCTCAAAGACACTTCCACACTAACTCTGGTCGAGCCCGGGATCGAACCGGGAACCTCACGCCGGTTCCAATCCAACCACTCTACCGGCCACTACCCCTGATCCCCTGCCGCCCCAGTGGTAAGTAATCTACCGGTATGTCATTTTCAAAATACATGTAAAAAAGTACAATCATTTGGATCCGAGACGTAGTGGAGTAGAAGTAAAAGTATATTGGGAATTGAAAATACTCAAGTTAAGTACAGTACTTAAGTAAAGGTACTTAGTTATACTTTACAACACTGAAAGCGATCTCCCTCATGCTGACCCGAGAGGTCGTCAGCGTCAGCTCACGATTACAGCGAAAGAGGCTTTATACTAAGACTGACCAAGTAACAGCCAAGAGGGTCTAATGAGCTATTTAAGTAGGATAATCGCAGTTGAACTGAAAGATCCTTTTCTTCTGAGATTTCCAGTGAAGATTATCAACACAGAGGTGTGTCGTGCTTCATACTACAGATTCAGCTCCCAATGGGAGTAGGTGAAAACAAACAATGGATTAACCACTTAAATAAACCTTCTTGGTTTTCGAGCAGTGGTCCTCGTGGGAGTAAATGGTGCATTTATATAGTGCCTTTATCCAAGGAGATGTGCATTACATTCACCCATTAACACACTCACACGCCATACACATGGCGTTGGAACCCATGCAAGGCACCAACCTGCACATCAGGAGCAATTATGGGTTCAGTGTCTTGCTCAAGGACACTTCGACACTAACTCCGAGGGAGTCCGGAATCGAACCGGTAACCTCACGGTTCCCTTCCAGAGTTCCAGCTGCTCCACCGGCCACTCTACCCCTGAGCCACTTCCGCCATTGTAGATCTCTATACGTTTGCCTATCTCTCCAATGGTAACACATCTATACAGCATTATGGACAAAATCTTAATCTAACGATAACAACATTTCTAAGTATTGGGTCCAAGAGGCTAAATCTCATCAAATGGTGGCTCGCTGCGTCGCACGTCAACAACATTGAATCCATGTTTTTCTAAAGTGCTCTAAACAAACATTAAATATCCATAGACTTGGCTGTCACATGACGTCATGTGGGGTGCTGTTTTTTTTTTTACGTCATTTAAAGTCCATAGACTAATTTCCGAAAACCAGACATTGGAGAGGGGACAGCGCCCGCTCAAACACAAATGCTTACAAAACAAACTGTAGAAAGCCACATGTCGTCACGTCAACCAAACAAGACAAGAGTTTGAATTGCGGAAAGGTCGAAACCTGAGACCTGTACAAGAAACTCTCCTTGTAATGACCCAACCCTAGATCTGTATCAGCGTGCAAGGGAAACGAACCCCTTTTCAGTGAAAGATCGGGGGGGGTTGTTAACCCTACAGATAATGGAGTGTCAATTGGTTTCGAACATGGGAGAAGAAAGGACAGAGGAAAGGAGAGCGAAAGCAAAGAAGCGCTGAAAAGGTTCTTGGCCCTCCTCCAAGAGGTGCAGGTGTCTAGGAGACAATGCTGGGGCCCTGCGCTGCCCCCGGTGGCATGGGTGGGTGGCCTGATGGCACGCTGCTGTGTGGAAAGACCGGCTTCCGCTCTGAGCCGGACCTATAGGCTATGGGAAAACAAACCAAGCCTATGATGGCAAACACACACTGAGGGAGGGGCTTTGGTGTGAGTGTGTGTGTGTGTGTGTGTGTGTGTGTGTGTGTGTGCGTGTGCGTGTGCGTGTGCGTGTGCGTGTGCGTGTGCGTGCGTGTGTGTGTGTTGGCCAAATACTGTTCTGTCTCAGCTATTATGGGCAGTCTGTCTATCTGGAGAAGGCGATGTTTAATCTATCCTTTGGTGGCTTTAAAAAAAACATATGTCTAGTAGTGTCAAGTAGTAGTATGTCATCAATGTGCTATCTGTGTTCCTCTGTGTGTTGAGTAGTAGTAGGCCTATGTCATCAATGTGCTATCTTTGTTCCTCTGTGTGTTAAGCATGTGCAGCAGACAGTTGTATAATGTAACCTTCTCCTGGTCCGTGTTTGGATCTATTGTATTGTGCCTCTTGGGCAGATCCAAATAAAATAATTCAAATTCAAAACTGTGTGTGTGTGTGTGTGTGTGTGTGTGTGTGTGTGTGTGTGTGTGTGTGTGTGTGTGTGTGTGTGTGTGTGTGTGTGTGTGCGCGCGCGCATGCTTGACTGTTTCTAAGCGAATGTGTGTGTGTGTGTAAGAGAATTACAGAGAGAGAAAGTGTATTGGATGTGGGAGTGTTTCTTGATTTTCTCAACTCTTATCCGTACTCTGGATGGATTGATGATGCACTCTAGTGAAATTGGGTGAGAAAAAAACAGTTTAAAAAAAGAGTCAAAGCACAATATTGTTTTGTGAATTCTGTCTGTCACTATGGACAGAAGTATAACCTAATATTCATATAGCTCTGGTCCATAGCCTTCTACTGCTTCGATTCTGCCCTGCTCGAAGCAGTAGAAGGCTATGGACCAGAGCTAATATTCATACACACAGCAAATGCAAAAGCTCATGAGAAAGTGAACCAGTAGGCCTCTCTTGAGATGTCATTTCCTAAAAATAAATAAACAAAAAAACAATAATGTGAGCTAAAATGTCTCATGTCTGCCTGATTGTTTATCAAATAGCTAGACGTCTGTTTTCTTATTTTTCTACCCTTTCTTTTTGTGAAATTAGTTATTACCGCGCCATCTCGACACACAGAGGAGCTGCTTGAAATTCTGCAGTCCAGGGCAACAACACACTGCGTGATGATATTAACATTTATTCAACGGTAAAACTGATCTGGATCCCTTGGAATGTCCTATATAGAAATGTTCTCCCAGGTTTGGCACCTCTACCCTTTGTTCGCTGTATTGTGCCTATTGTATGAGGCTATTGTAAGAAATAAAAATGTCACCCTATTCAAATGGGCCTAGCTGGTTCTGAGCTAATGAGATGTGTCTTCTGCTTGATAGTATAGGCTAACTCTCTATTACAGGAAACAGGAGAGACTTGGTTTAAAGTAAAACAATACAAAATAAATGGCTCAATAATAGATGCATTTGATCCGTCATCCAGTGCCACATAATGAGGTTGTAATATTTCAGTTATTACTTTCAGTTATTGTTGAGGTGGAAAAACAAAGCTATATCGATTCGCCTCAATGTAGAGGCAGGGGTAGGGATTAGGCTATACATCAGCGTTATACACAGGTCAGACGGACAGACAGACAGACAGACAGACAGACAGACAGACAGACAGACAGACAGACAGATTTATTTTTTCAGTTGCAGATGATATGTTTTCAGTCCCCTGCTACCCCTCTCACGGGCAAAGGAAGACCTTTTAGCGTAAATCGAGCACCATGTGATCTTTCTCTCCAACGTTCCTGCCAGAGGCTATAGCCTACAGTAGCTCAGCTGACAGAGCTGGTGGTGCTGCATGAGACGTCCTCATGTTTCTACAATCACACTTTCAGCACTTGAAAAACCAAGACGGCGACGTTTGTGTCCAATACTACGTTCTATTTCACTATAGGCCTATCTATAATAACAGAGTTTACATTGTATCTGTCGGGTGGAAACCACATCATGTCCAAAATTCTAATTCAAAAGCAGCAAAAGTAGTAGGCCTAAGTGTAAGTAGTAGATCTACACGGTCGAAACACATCACTTTATTGCGCCTCGTTTCGAGCTTGTGGATCTGCTTTTGTGTCATGCTGTAGTACGATCAAGTAGGGCGTTTAATTAAGAAAATAAATTTAAAAAATAAAACGAGATAAGAGGTTTTTAACTACATAATGGTTCTCCTGGGACTGGAAGTGTGGGGTACGTCGAGTGACACCTATAGCTCTAATAACGTTGACAAACTTTCAATTTTTGAGGGGCTCTAGCCCCATCTATGCCTAGCTTTGTGTGTTTGTGTGTACCCCATAGCGATTTGATTGGCTGACGTATTGAGGATAAAGTGAGGACAGATATGTTTGCTTGTGACATGCAATAAGTAGAAGCAAAATTATTAACAATTGGAAATAGTATAGTATAAAGTAAATCGCTATGGGTATACATTATCTCTCTCTCTCTCTCTGTGTGTGTGTGTGTGTGTGTGTGTGTGTGTGTGTGTGTGTGTGTGTGTGTGTGTGTGTGTGTGTGTGTGTGTGTGTGAGGGAGGGCTAGGCCGGGGCCCCTCAAAAATACCTCAACATTACTTGTGTCCTTGACCACCACTGTCTGTACTCTGCACTGCAGGACAGTGGTTATCAACCATGATGACATTTAGCCTCACAGACCCAACACGGTCGGTCTGTCTGTCTGTCTGTCTGTCTGTCTGTCTGTCTGTCTGTCTGTCTGTCTGTCTGTCTGTCTGTCTGTCTGTAGGAGGATGTGGTGTGGTGGTGGCAGTATGTATACATGTAGTGTAGCCTATGCTGGTGATGCTGACCATAGACATTGCTGACATCTGCAAACAAGAATAATGTGTATAGCGTCAACAGCCCCATGGCCTGGGGGGACAGGCGCACTGTGATTGGCTAGCCAGCGGGTCGTCAGGTCAACCGCTGCACGGCTGTCACTCGGTGAACCCAGAGCCAGAGGTGAACCGTCGCGATTTTCACAATAAAATAATAAAGTCATAATTAAACAAATTATGTTAAACAAACAAACAAAAACTCAACCAGCAGCTACAAACTTTTCTAAGACATGTGTAAAACAACAGCCTGCTCTGTTCTTGTTTGAACTTTGAAGAGGCTATACAAATAGTACTAGTATGTAAAGCAAAGCAAAGTTACCATGTTTACCCAGGGTAACTGGACTAAGCTCAATAACTTGTACCTCTTATTACTCTTAATTAATAGTTTGTTAATAATGAACTTCCAATTATGTTAGGGGGGAGAAAGAAAGAAAGAAAGAAAGAAAGAAAGAAAGAAAGAAAGAAAGAAGGTATTGCCTTGACAACCAGTCTAAGCCAATCAGAGCGAAGCCGACCACCCCCCCGGGCTATGGGAGGTGTTGATTCGTACCAATGTGATTGTGACTCCAGACTGAGAGAGAGAGAGAGAGAGAGAGAGCTAGCGAGCGAGCGAGAGAGAGAGAGAGAGAGAGAGAGAGAGCTTTGAGCTTTAACAAAGTGACATTATAAGTCAGAAGAAGAACCACAACAACTCAAACATGGAGCCACAAGAATGTAGCTTGTGATCAATAAAGGTACGGTAAGGGCATGGTTTTTTATAACTATAACTTCGACTGCAGCTTTTCAGAGGAAGGTTGTGTGGTACAGTAATCAATGTTTAGGCGTCGCTGCTGTTGATTAAATACATGAGTGTGGTATTGCCACGCATCACATGTGTTGATGTCTGCAACAGTTTTCAACGTGACTTTTTTGTTAATGTATAACCACAGACTTCCTGAGTAACTTGTTTCTGTGCGGCGTTGGTGTTGTATCGAAATTCGTGACCCCCCCCCCCCCCCCCCCCCACCGAAAGCAGTTGTTTCTGCCCATGTCATTTCAGATATTAAGGGATTTAGTATTATGGTCTCCGTCAAGTTGGCACCCCATATCATGAATAGCCTACAATTGGTGTCATGAACGTTTATGAAAAATAATAATAATAATAATAATATTTTTGCTAATGAATCTTCTCTTCTGCCTTCTGGGGTCTCCCTGGCACATAGCATAGGCTATAACCTTTTCAGGGGTCGGGGGTATAATATCAATTTCGGGGTCCTTGAAGTTCACATGAAAGAGTTTGAGAGCCACTTCACTTTATTTGCATAGTGGGGATGGTTTCATTTGAGTTCTTCTCATCCTGTTCAGTTGTGAGCTGTGTTGCCATGTCTGCTCATTATAAGCGGTATTGGCCTGTTTTCCTGACAAGCTGGTATTATACATTACTTACTAGACCGGTGCCCGGCTACAGAGCACCGAGGCTGTAACGATGGAAGTTGGAGATCCATGCCCCACCCGGCTATATGCAATACCCGTGCTTATTTGGGGCTCTCTCTAAAGTGATAGTTTCTTATTGGCCTTGTTTCTAAAGTGTAGTTGTTTATAGAGCACCGAAGTCTGACGTAATTTACACATCCCAATGATCCCACCTGGGTCACGCCCCCCCCCCTCCCCTCTGAATTCCCGTAGTCTTTTAGACTTCAAATAAGATCTGTGTTCCAAAAATATAAATACATATCCCAGCTGTTTCACTCATTATGGATATGAAGAATCAACTGACGGCGAGCAAACGCTAGGGTACTGCAGCTGAATTAGTTACATTTTCATCAGAAAGGGTACTTAGACTGTCGCTTCAAGAAGATGCAGCTTACAGCACGAGTCTCTTCCGGGTGTTTATAACAGCTGGTGGATGGAAATGAAGCTCGTGCGCGCCGGCTGCAACTTCCAGCGTCGGCAAAGCATTTCCGTTTTTTTGCCGACGCATCAAAGAGCTTAATTTCCATCCACCAGCTGTTTAAAAACCCGGAAGAGACGCGAGCTGTTAGCTGCATCGTGCATCTTCTTGAAGCGACTGTCTGGCAGTAGCCAAAGATACTGTGTCAAATATGAGTGGATGACTATTGTAAACGATACAGAGCCACCTCTCCGACAATATCGCAGAGACAATTCTTATATATGCGACGATTTTGAGATGACCCAATGTTATTCTCCATCGATATATTACTTCCGCAACCCAGGGGATGAGCAAGTGACGTCAGGACTTCGGTATTCTATTTGGGTTTGTTTCTGAAGTGCACAGTTGCTTATTTGGGCTCATTAGGGTTTCCTAATGTCGTTTAAACCAGTGGCTCTTACAGTGTGTTTTAAAAGCGGGCAACAGCCAGATGAATTTTCCAGAAGTGCATTATTTGTCAACGGGACCCGGCGACTACTGACGAGGCGAACAGGCGATGGTCGAAAAGTGGGCGGAGGAACGTCGCCCGAAAATATGAAAATAATGTATCTTTTGGGCGGGATCGTCCGGCGATTAGGCGATAGCCAATGAAATTCATGTGTTGCTCGGCGTTGTTCTCCCGCTGTTAAACATTTTCATGTCAAAGACCTCCAAATGTATAATATGAATTTGTCCGTACCGTAGACTGTAGGGCCAATATGCCTTTCTTTGTTACAACAGAGATATACGGTTCAACGTGCTCACACTTTGGGACTTGGGCGCCGTTTTGTTATTCACTTGTTTGTCGATGCTGATTGATGATGACGGCAACAGGTTGATATTATGGCAGGAGTCTGTGTTTCGTGAGTGTAAAGGTTTCAAAATAGAACTGGGGCAAACAAAACAAGAACAGGCTCCAGACATAAACTAAACAAAAGGTCTCAAAACAGACGAGCGCAGGGTTCAATAAACAAATAATAAAGTATTTTTCTTTCTTTCTTTCTTTAAACTGTGCTGTATTGTGCGATGTGTGCGATCTGTTGAAATCTGTATCTCTACTACTGGCATCTTTCCACCCTCCACAGCTGTGGGCCTGTGGCTTAATTAAAGGGAACCATGGTGCCATTTTCCAAGGCAACCAGTGGGGGCGCCATTTAGTCACAAATATGTGAAATCAAATTAGATGGCTCCTACATAGACTTAAAACAATTTGTGCCAGTTTTTACCTCCCATACAGATTTGTGTAAGCTGGTAGACGACCTAAACTGTGAGCTTTTGATCTGCTATTTTCAATGAGACGCTGTATAATGGTTTTTAAGGTGCCCACGTGGCCCACAGTAATAGTTGCTTTTTTTAGGCTTGTTTCCCTAGACCTGGTTGCTTGTTTCTCTCGCAAAATCTGGCGACACTGTTGTGTGTCACAGTCTGCTGTCTGCTGCTCAGCTGTGTCTGTTCTCTTGTGCAGTGGTGTAAAGTATCTAAGTACATGTACCCAAGGTACTGTACTCGAGTACAATTCTGAGGTATATTTGCTTTCTTCAGCATTTACTCTCAGTACTTGGGCTTTTTCAGTGCAACTCAATCTCAGAGGAATTATGTTTACTAGTTACTTTTTTATTTATTGTAAAAACAAACCACACTAAGCACTTCAGTCGTATACAGGTATATACTTTATATATGTATATATATATATATTTCGGCCATTTGAAAATAGCCAATCTACAAGCTCACAATGCGTTGCAATGCAATCCATTGTGAGCTTGTATGATCGTCTATTTTCTAAAGATTTGTATACAATGAATGTATACTTTTGAAAACGTGTGAGTACTTTCTACTCCTGGTACTTTTAAGTATATTTTTATACCTATACCTTTTGTACTTTTACTAAAGTATATTTTGAATTCTGGACTGGAGTATTTTCTACATTGCAGTATTGATACGTTTACTTAACCCATTTTGGGCGGGAACCCCTTTTGGTGTTAGCTATTGAAAAATAGCATATCTACAAGCTCATAGCGCGTAGGTCTGCTATTTTTGAAAAATCTATCAACATTTTTAGAATCTGATCTCAGGTAAAAATGCGTTAAGTAAACAATGTGAATGCTTTTTCCATCACTGCTATTGCGTCACACACACAGTGGATACACCCAAACATACGCGGCAATAAAGCGCCTAGAGCGAAATGATGCTCGCACGCGGCTGCAACTTGACTCATCGGCAAACCGTTCATATTCTTTTGCCGACACGTCAAGTTGCAGACACGACGCGCGAGCGTCATTTCCATCCATGCAGCTGTTTAAAAACCAGGAAGAGAGGCATGCTCTAGTCTAGGGGCAGCGCTTGCTTTCCGCCTCTTGACGCGGGTATGTTTGGGTGTACCCAGTCAGGAGTGGCCGTCTGCTGCTCAGCTGTGTGTGGATGGTTGGATGTCAGGGCTTTAATGACAGATTCTGGAACTTTTCTCTCTCTGTCCCAAATTTCAGTCTGTCTCTTTTCTAGTAGTAATGACAGACAGATGATAACACTAGAGATTCTCTTTTTCTCCCCCATCCAACTTTAGTTTCTACAACACTAAGTGACATCTGCAACCTGTGTTTTTGAACCTAGAGACTAGTCAGTCTAACTTTAGCTGGTCTTTAATTTGATTATAATATGTGCACTAGGCGAGACTAGTAGTCAATCTTACTTGAATTATTTTCTTCTACCACACTTTTTTAGTAACATCTGCAACCCATGTTTTTAAACTTCGAGGCTATAGTCCGTCAAATTTTTACTTGTCTTTACTTAGACCTTAAACTAATTGTCCTGAGGTATAATATCTAGGTAACCCAAACAGTACTAGCTAATGCAAGTATAGTTGACATAGCTAAATGTTATCGCCCTGTGGGCTAGTGGGGCCAGGATACTTTTGCTTTGGTTTGTCAGTGAATTTTGTGTGTGTGTGTGTGTGTGTGTGTGTGTGTGTGAGGGTGTGTGTGTGTGTGTGTGTGTGTGTGTGTGTGTGTGTGTGTGTGTGTGTGTGTGTGTCCAACATCCCTTACACTTGCCAAGACTGACTCATCTATTTCCGTCTCTCTCTCTCTTGTATACACCAAATGTAATCATCACCCACCCCACCAAGAGCTGTCTGTCCGCGCTGCTGTTGTAACTTCTGGGGGTCGTTTACAGTGAGTGAGTCAACTCTCTCCATCGGTATGTGGCCGTTCTCAAAGGGTACTTACTACTTGGGTACTGCAGATGTGGGGGTGTTCAGTGGCAAACCAGTCGTCCCACGACAGACCAACCACCCTGCCGTGAGAGTGACAGCGGGTTGAAACTAAACCCGCCAAAGGGGTACACAGATCCAAAATGGTCTCCTAAAGTGGGTGGCAGCTAGCAGTCTGGTCTCGCGAATGTTGTCCGATGACGTGCTATAGATCCCGCAACGCAAGAGTGTGTTTCTGGGACAGAGAAAGGTTGATAATAATATAATTCATAAAGTTGATTATCTCCTGATTTGTGTTCAGGTTCACTGACTTCACTCTTCCATTGGAATTTTATAATAAACTCAAACATGCTTCCGGTCTCCTAAATAGGTGGCCACCTACTTCACGCAGATATACAGGAAGTAAAGCGGAGATGGCAGGTCTTTCTTTCCCACCCCTTTTTTTTGTCTTGGCTAAAGCTGACTCGCCCATCTCTCAGGACTCTCCTGATGATGAAACAGGCTAACAGCGCCAGCTAGTAGCTACGGTGAAGGGGCATTGTAAGCAGTCTTGTCTTGTCACACCCAGCCCACATGGGGTGGGTGTGTGTGTGTGTGTGTGTTTGTGTGTGTGTGTGAGAGCGAGCTGGTCGAACCGGCTCTCGTTGACTTCAAAGTCGTACGATTTGTCACACAGTGACCATCATGGCCCATAGCACTTACCCTACCCCCTTAGATAGCATTTCTGTAGACTTAGATAGCATTTGATACAGACTTATAGCATGTTATGTAGACAGCACTATAATTGCATTGTATATAGTCATAGCACGCCATAGTAAATATGTATAGCATAGTAGTATATATGTATAGTTTATATGTATAGTTTCATTATATATAGATATTCCACTGTTACTTTCTTAGCTTACGCATGTTTCATGATAAATGCTTTTATGTGATGTATTCCCATGCTTTTTGTTCTTGCTTAATGTAAGTCGCTCTGGATTAAGAGCGTCTGCTAAATGCCTAAATTGTAAATTGAAACAGTGACATTTGTTCTCTGCATTTGACCCGTGAAGTTCCAGCTCCAGTTGCATCTATGGTGCATGGTCTATGGTGCATGCCACGGTGTAGAAGTGGTTCCGTTTGTACATACATCAAAGATGTGAATATAATCCATGTCTAATGGATGAAGCCTTGGCCTGGAGGAGAGGTCATCAGGTGGTCTCCAACCTTCTTAGAGTGTTTCAACCCTCAACCACTACACTCTCCAGTTGGCGGGTCAGCAGTGATTGGCCAAGTCACTGCCCCTCTCCTCCAGGCTTCCCGCTATAGACAAGTCCACGGAGGGGCGCCGTCACCCACCGAGGCGCAACCAGCACCGGGAGGGCGAGAGCCACACCCAGCCAACAGGGAAGTGCGAATAAACCTGCCGGCCAGGTGCAGAAAACCAGCGCTGACCACACACCCCAGCGACCGCCGTGTCCAGGGCCCCCCCCCCCACGGACCCGCCCACTGTCCTTTCAGAACTAGCAGGAAGCTCTCTCTGCCTTGTGCGTTCTTGGGGGACATCAGGCACTGGGAGGTCTCTAGGACTATGGTTTGTGTGTTCTTGGGGGACATCAGGCACTGGGAGGTCTCTAGGACTATGGTTTGTGTGTTCTTGGGGGACATCAGGCACTGGGAGGTCTCTAGGACTATGGTTTGTGTGTTCTTGGGGGACATCAGGCACTGGGAGGTCTCTAGGACTATGGTTCTCCTCCTGCCTAGTGTCCTCCTACGTCTCACCAGACTGTTCGTCTGTGCGGTGTGCGTGTGTCCGACCGTCCTTGTCCACACCTTGGCCTTACTCCTGGTGTATTTGAGTCAAGGGACGTCCAATACTGGAGGTCGGGACCCCCATGTGGGCTCCCCATATTATTTTGAGGGGGGGTCCCCAGATAATTAGCTTAATGTGCAACATTGTTTTCTCACTCGACAGTAAACAAACTAACATAACAATACAAGTGCATTTGATCATCCATTTATTCCATTAGATTAGACCATAGGCCGTTTTATGGTTTCATCCAGAATGAAAACATTCTCTGAGGTAAACGAGTTAGTGTACAATAATTCCCATAATAGCCTATAGCCACTATAACATTTTAGTTATTACATATAACTTAATATGCTACTAGCTGTATTCTACTACAAATATATAATTATACTCCTATGGAAAGGCTATATTATTTTACTTTTATTGACCAATTAGTATAATTTATTATAGCCGTTGCATACATTTTATTTGTATGCTACTCTCGTGAATGTTTATAATAGTTAGAGAAATACAAATTTGAAGTTTCAACATCAAAGTATTGGTAGTAGTTGTGAATTAGCAAACTGGACATTTGGACTGAACTGAATGTTTCCTTTTTATCCTCGTGTTGGGCTTTCTGTTTTGTCCAAAGTTTTTATTTGTGTTGTTTGTTTCATGGGTGACATAATAAGCATCATATGAGTCATAAGCACAGGTCCGTTTAGTTGTGCTTGACTTCTCTGTGGGCTGACTGCGGCGGGCCCAGAGGGCGACTGTGGCTCAGGAGGTAGAGCAGGTCGTCCAATGATCCATGGGTCGGCGGTTCGAATCCCGGCTCCTCCTGTCCACATGTCGAAGTGTCCTTGGGCAAGACACTGAACCCCAAATTGCTCCTGATGTGCTGGTTGGTACCTTGCATGGCTTCCGCCGCAATCAGTGTATGAATGTGTGTGTGTGAATGTGTGAATGTAATGCACAATCTATGTAAAGCGCCTTGGATAAAGGCGCTATATAAATGCACCATTTACCATTTACCCGATGTGGGCTAGCCCCTCCCTCCCCTCACTGGTGCGAAATCGGGTTGGAAAAACGGGGAAGCATCCCAGACTGAGCAGGGCTAATCATGCGGCTCTGTCCCGCTTGTCCAACATAACGACGTAACAACAGTGTTGAAAAATGCATCTCTCTTGGCTCGCAAGTTCACATAATTGACATAATTAAGGCTATGCAAGTATGCAGTGGTGTGAAGTAACGAAGCACATTTTAAGTCCTGTACTTAAATATTTTGAGGTGATTTTGCTTCACTAAAGTATTCCATTTATCAGTACTTACTAACTTCTACTCCACTACATCTCAGAGGCAAATATTGTACTTTTACTCCACTTACACAAGTTCAGTTACTATACAGTAGTTACTTTGTAGATTTAGATTATTATTACAAAACAGTTCCATTTCAACCCTATATACATTTCGGCCGTTTGGAAATAGCCCACAATGTTATGTGATGCAACACATATGCAATCTTTTCAAAAGATTATTTTTCGTTGTATACATTTGAAAAGTTGTGAAATGGGACATTATGCAAACTACATTTTGATGTACGTTTGTACTATCATTCAAGTAAATTTGGCATTCCTGACTTTTCCTTTTAACAGAGATTATTTCTTACATTGCAATATTGACTTACTTTTTCCACCACTCTACGTACAGTATGCTGCTATTATGCACTTAAACATGTTGAAATGTGCCTGTCTTTGTGTTCATATAGGCTTGTCATAACGTACACACGTGCAGGCTGTTATTAACATGTTGAAAGGTATCTGTCTCTTTGCTCTGTATAAGCTCTCATACATTGTCGGCTATAAGCACTCGACCACGCTCACGGGGCCTTCCTGTTACACTCTTTAGATTATAATATTGTCTCTGTCGGGTGGAAACATCATATGTCCAAAATTGTTACTTTTTCAGGATTATTATTATTTTAAGCAAAAGTAGCAGATCTGCACATCTTGTTGGATCTGCTAGTTGTTATGCTTTTGTACGATGCTGTAGTCTAGTCTAGTGTGATCAAATATAGCCGTTAATCTAATAAAAAGAAACACAAAGAGTTAGAATATGGAGTCTGCCCCGACATCGACTGCTTTCTGAAGTCACACTCCAGATGGCCACTCTCTTTTCTGAGTCACACTCCAAATGTTTTAGGTGAAAGAAAGGGTGAAACCTGCACTGGAGAACGAATGCAAACCTTATCCGTCGTTGGCTTCTCTCTCTCTCTCTCTCTCTCCCTCTCCCTCTCTCTCTCTCTCTCCCTCTTTGTTGTTGCGGTGCCACTTAGACAAAAAAGTGGGGCAGGATTGAGGCTCAGGCTGCATCTTAAGCCCTCTGTCACAGACCTCGCTCCCTCTCTCTCTTCCCCCCCCCTCTCTCACCACGGCTATAGTATCTGATTCAGAGCAGTGATGAAGGAAGGTGTGACGCCGGGCTGCTAAATAAAAGGGTGTTTTGTGCTCGCAGATCCCCAGAGAGAGAGAGAGAGAGAGAGAGAGAGAGAGGGGCCTTCCTTCTATCCATTTTAGTAACCTCAGGACTCCCAGAGTCAGTCCTCTGGCCAGTGGCCCGCCCAGCCAGCCAGCCAGCCAGCCAGTCAGCCAGCCAGCCACCCACCCACCCAGCCAGTCAGCCAGCCAGTCAGCCAGCCAGCCAGTCAGCCAGGGTTCTGAGCATAAAGAGCTGCACTGCCTCTGCCGCCTCAGGGCAAGCGGCCTCTTCTCCTGTGCAAACGTAGTCTGCCTTCCTGCCTTCCTCTTCACACTTGGTGGCCTGACAATGCAGCGCTGCCTGCGTGTGATGTGTGTGTCTATAGACTCTTTCTCTCTCTCTCTCTCTCTCTCTCTCTCTCTCTCTCTCTCTCTCTCTCTCTCTCTCTCTCTCTCTCTCCCATAATAGGCTGTGCCAAACCCAAATGAATCACCCGGGCACCCATGAATCATCAACGCTGCGCAGCATTTTGTATTGCTTTGCTATACTTGCGAGCGATTTTACGAATGCCATTTCTATTTTTTTACATTTTGCCCTAAATTTGCATTTCTACAAGCTTTCTACAACTATTTTCCCCAACCCACCTGAACCTCTATGTATAGCCTCTAAATGTCTAATCCTAATAACCCTAAACCCTAACCTCCAATTCTGAATAATGTTGTATATATGTTGCCAATTGTAAACGTCTTTTTGTAACCATAAATTAACCATTTGGTCCTCACAAGTATAGTATAAATGCACGCATGCACGCGCACACACATCCACTGTGTGTGTGTGTGTGTGTGTGTGTGTGTGTGCGCGTGTGTGCGTGACATGGCACACAACCGAGGTATTAAAGTGAGCCGTGAACAGACACTGGGAGAAATGGACATGACGGATGATGACGCGCTACTTTAATAGCGTCCTTTGTGAACGGCGGTTGTTGGGGGACACAGTGGAGCCAGCGCTGGAAAACATGTCCTTGACATTTTCATGTCAAGGACCACCAAATGAACATGTTTTTGGAGAGAGAGAGACCCCCATAAAAGATGTTGTTAAAATAAAACATTCTACCCATTTTGACATTTCTGTCAATATTTCTTTTCATTGGCTATTTGCAGATTGCCGATGTATTGTATACTGTATATCTAGGTTTAAAGGTGCTAAACGGATGGTCTTTTGGGCTTGATTTTATAGACCTGGTTGCTTGTTTCTGTTGCAAAATCTGGCAACACTGGTATCAATGCCCCAGAGGCAGGGGGAGAGAGAGAGAGAGAGAGAGAAACGCGTAGAGCTGTGTAGACTAGAGCAGGCGTCTCTTCCGTGTTTTTAAACAGTTGGTGGTGCTGCTGCGCAGAAACGCTTTGCCAACGCTACAAGTTGAAGCAGCACATCCACCGGCTGTTTAAAAACCAGGAAGAAGAGACGCCGGCTCCAAGCGCTTTCTTGCCACTTCTTTGCACGTTGTATATGTGCCCGCGCTCAGAGAGACGGAGAGACAGAGAGAGGGATCAATGTTTCTGCTAATCCTCTTGCCTAGCACAAAGCACACTGTAGGCGTAGGGCCTGCAATATTAATGTGACACAATTGTGTGATTACACTCTTAACGTGAAGTGTAGATGAGTGACTCTCTCTCTCTCGCTCTCTCTCTCCCGCCCCGGTTGCTGCTCTAATCTCTGGCTGTCAAGACTGCAGATCAGTGTATTTCCTTTAGTATGCTTCCATGTGCTCTTACTGTTTTAAGGGTGGTGATGGATAAATTTATCTACCATATGACTAGAATGCAAGGACTGTATTAGGACTGTATAAATATCAATAAACAATAGCTTAGGATCGATAGCTTGAGAGCTAGAGCTAGAGAGAGCTCTGGAGCACCGGAACTGAATAAATACTCTAGAAAGTAATCTAAGTACCATAAATACTCTTTACCAGAATAGAAGCAGAGGGCTTGTAACTTTACAGAAATGGTTATAAAAACCTTTTAGGCTATAATGAGTAAAAGTCAGAGTATAACAGAGTTAACCAATATACCTTAGAATGAATTTGACAGACACAAGAAGAGAACTCAGACTCGCAGAACTTAGAGGGAGGTTCGATCAGATATATTCACCATTGTTTCGGGAGAGAAGAAGACATGTCATCCGGACTAAAGTTCTCAACGGGCCCAAAAATTATGGCCCGGCCTGACCCTACCCTAACTGGGTCGGCCCGAGGCTCGGCCCTACCCTAAAAATTGCCATAATGTTAAGCCCGAAGCCCGACAAAAGCCCGACAGAAAAAAAAGAGAGAGAAAAAAAAAGCAGCACTAAATGGCAGCGCAGCGGCGCCGTGTTTCAGTGTAAAAGTGAGAATGGAGATCAACGGATTTATCGAAATAAAGGATGTATGTAACTCACGTTAGAATAGGCTCTTCATAATAAATACATACATGTATACACAATCACATTACACAAATAACAGAATTGCTATATAATAACACTTAAATTGCGGAAAATCACAGAGCCCGAGGCTCGGCCCGGCCCGACTAATTAGCATATGTTTTGGGCCCGGCCCGGCCCTAAAACGTCGGGTCGGGTCGGGCTTGGTCGGGGCTGGTCGGGTTCGGGCAGAGTTTGAGAACTTTAATCCGGACAGCGTTTCACAACGATCTCTGCCCATGTTCAAATTGAACAGGGTTGATATAGCATACCGTAATCAATACACCAGAAAATGTGTTGAACAACAAGGTTAAAAAACATATTTGTTAACAAATGGACAGATAATGCAAGACGTCACGAATATTGCACACAGGAACTATCTCACGGGGCAGAGATAGTCCGAACCTGCAATATCAGTTTAGTGGAACCGGGGGAGACAGGGCAGTTTACCAGTCTGTCAGAGCGAATACTAACTTTCAAGGGCAAAAACACAGAGGCTGGGTGTTATGGCCAACGAAAACAAAACAATTCTTATCTACCAACGCTGGCTTGGGGAAAAGTATTACTATCGAGACTCAGAACCATACTATTTTAAAGTCAGTGGGACAGCCGGACATCAAATGTCAGTCACAGGGCAATTAGATTAAAAGGTCAAAAGGTCAAAAGGCCATTCACCCACAAACTAGACCAAATATATCTATCAGGTGGTGGTGGTGGTGGTGGGGGGGGGGGTTACGGTTACAATTATCATTTGGATCAGAGATGTAGTGGAGTAAAAGTATTGGAAATACTCCAGTAAAGTAAAAGTACCTCAAAATCCTACTATAAATGCGCCACGTCTCTGCGTGCGTGTATGGTTGTGTGTGAGTGTGTGTTTGTGTGTGTGTGTGTGTACGGTTGTAATGCACGTAACTCGAGAACCGTTCGCCCCACCGACTTCATATTCTACACACGCGTTCCACACCCCCACAGGGAGTGCAGTGCCCGGTATCGAGTCGGTCGGACCCACGGTTCTCCAGAACCACCACAAAAGGCTCTGGTCAGGCTCTACCAGTGGGCCTAATCAGCCTTGAGATTGAGAACCCCTGAATTACACAACTGGTAATGAATGACGTTTCTGTTGTTTCCCTTTCCCCCGGCCGGGCCAATCAGATCGAGGGCTGCAGTGTCCAGGGAGGACAGCGGACACCCTGACACCAGCGGCGGAGCGAGCGCCGAGCGACCCCGGGGCAGCCGCGCCATGAGGGGGCGCTGCTCACGCAAACTGGGTACGCTGGCCAAGGCCGCCTTCTTCCTGTGGCTGCTGTGGCTGGCCTACCTGGTGGTAGGACGACGCACCGTGGGACTGTCGCACGAGGGCCGCGCCGCCAAGGGAGGTAGGGACGGGTCCCCATAATGCAGACATACACACCGCCAAGGGAGGTAGGGACGGGTCCCCATAATGCAGACATACACACCACCAAGGGAGGTAGGGACGGGTCCCCATAATGCAGACATACACACCGCCAAGGGAGGTAGGGACGGGTCCCCATAATGCAGACATACACACCGCCAAGGGAGGTAGGGACGGGTCCCCATAATGCAGACATACACACCGCCAAGGGAGGTAGGGACGGGTCCCCATAATGCAGACATACACACCGCCAAGGGAGGTAGGGACGGGTCCCCATAATGCAGACATACACACCGCCAAGGGAGGTAGGGACGGGTCCCCATAATGCAGACATACACACCGCCAAGGGAGGTAGGGACGGGTCCCCATAATGCAGACATACACACCGCCAAGGGAGGTAGGGACTGGTCCCCATAATGCAGACATACACACAGCCAAGGGAGGTAGGGACGGGTCCCCATTATAATGGAATGTATGCCATAATGCCAATAATCATTTTTAGGATAAAAGTCGGCTTTGCATCTGTGCGTACTCCAGACAGACAGACAGACATACAGCCATACACACGCGGCCAGTCATTGGAGTGGTTTGGCACCGCTCAAATACATCTCTTCTCTTCTCTTCTCTTCTCTTCTCTCTGTACGTATGATGATGACAGCGCCGCACACTTCACACGAGTGTGATTGTTTTCTTTGGGAACTATAATTTCACCCACTTTATTTGAGCTGCGCCTAACCGCTCCAATGACTGGCTGCGTGTGTATGTCTGTATGTTTGACTGCATCCATCCACCAGCTGTCTAAAAACCAGGAAAGGACTCCTGCCGCTCGCGGCAACTGGTATCTTTGTGACTCGACTGTATGTCTGTTTGGAGTACGAAGGCAGCTGTTCGATTTCTTTTTTAACTTGATGTGACAATAAAGGTCCTAGCACACTACACTACACTGCTGCGTTCTTTCGAATTTTTAGCAGCGTTTCTCCCACTCGTTGTCCGAAAAACGCGTCCAGTCCAGTCCAGTCTGCAAGGACCTTCAAGCTGATTTTGGTTTTCGTCATTCTAGCGGGAGGAGGAGGCGGGGAGGAAGAGGAGGACGGGGGCGGCCGCAGCCTCCTGGTGCGTCAGTTCACGCTGGAGGAGAAGGGCGGTGGCGCGGGCGGTGGAGCGGCGGACGGCCTGCTGGCGCGGCCCGTCTACGTGAAGCCGGCGCCCGACGACAGCGCGCCGGGGGAGTGGGGCCACGCCACGCGCCTCAACCACCTCGGCCCCGACGACAAGACGCTGGAGCAGGCATGGATTACAGTTCTGTCATTTGGACTCCATAGGAGCCAGTGTTGTCTAATATGTGAAAGCATGCTGCGCACCGAAAATAGCCAATCTACAAGCTCACAACACGTCGCAGCGCGATGTGTTGGCATGTAACGATACACTCAACTCACGATACGATACGTATCACGATATGAGGTTTACGATACGATTTTTCACGATATTTTCAACAATGATTTTCCAGACAAATGACGTTTTCTTTTTTTTTATGATTTATCTTCCCCCCAAAGCTTTTTCAATTTTTTTATTTAACTACATTGCAAAGATAATTGCCTTCCTTGATGTATTAATGAGCATCAATAACGACCATCACCTGGGCACAGTCACAGACACATATACAGCTCCCCTCTCCAGGCCTCTACTGTCTCATTTCTCTCCAAAATCATGTGAAAATGATGGAATATGATTACAGCTGACATTTCTTATCACACACTAGCCCCCCCTAAAAAAAATGATATATCGTTACATGCCTAGTTGTGAGCTTGTAGATCAAACTAGCTTGTATAGATCAAACTAGCTTGTAGATCAAACTAGCAGTTGAATACAAAGTTTAGAAGCATCTTCCAGGAACATGAATGAATGGTCTCAGAAATGTCATGATTTCTTCAGCCGGTTTTGGACATTTTCGATATTTTAATTTTCTGCTTTATTTATTCCACGTGGAGCAGGACAGCGTGGAGCGATACGCCATCAACATCTACGCCAGCGACAGGATCTCCCTCCACAGACACATCCAGGACCACCGCATGCCCGAGTGAGTAGATCTCCAAAAGGCTCAAAATAGCAGTGTTGTTTTTGGCAGCAAATTTCTATTTTAGTTTAGTCATAGTCTTTGGACTGAAACTTCATTTCGGTTTTATCATATTTTAGTCACCTGGAATGTCTTAGTGTTAGTCTAGTTTTAGTCAAATAAATGTCATAAGATTTTAGTCGACTAAATCTACAGTTGATTTAGTCCACTAACTAGTGTTTTTACACTTTTTACACGACGTGTTTTGAGCTTGTAGATTGGCTATTTTCAGCATTCAAGTGTAAAATGACATTTTAGTTTAGTTTGTATTTGTCGACGAAATTGTCAGTATATTTAGTCTTCATTTTAGTCATCGTAGCTTAGTTTTCATTTACCGGTAGTTTCCATTCGTTTTTGTCAGTGAAAAAAGGTAGTCGACGAGCATTTTTCGTCTTAATTTTAGTCGACGAAAACAACACTGCAAAATAGTCCACTTGCCAGAATATGAACCCTGGCATTTTGAGTACCCTAACGTTTTATGTAATGTTGAGTATGGGTCCTCAGCATCTAGAAACTGCCGGATGCTGTTAACTTGCATTATGTTGAGCAATTTTCATAATTGGCATAATATGTGACCATACCATTAATAACCTACCGTATATTACCAAATAGTACCCCGGGCCGTTAATATGCAAAATCGATTCGGACGCCGGGCTGTTATAAGGAGCCGGGCCGTTATTTGCCATAGGCTGTTATTTATTTTTGCACCGGCCTGCACAAGGCCATTATTTGGTTTCAGTATATACATACAGTAACATACAGTAACATGTAGTGCTTGGGGGGATTGATAGCATACAATATCCTAATTAATGCATAGGCCTGGAAATGGGGTAAAATACATTTGGAAATGTTGTAGAATATGAATTGTTAAAAAAAAAATTGTGGGAACTAAACTTGTGGGACTGTAGCAATCTCAATGCTACCAATACTCATCATCCTCCTCCAATTTAGTGCATCAATATTGTACAAGACCTACAAGCTCACAACGCACCGAGGCTCGACGCATTGTGAGCTTGTAGATCAGCTATTTCTTTGCACACCGGCCACGGCTTTTTGCACCTGTCTGCACCTGGCCATCATTTGGTTACATACAGTTCCATGCAGTCATCTTTTTTTAGTATGGTAAACAATAAACATTGCATGCAATGCATTTTGATTTAATTGTAAGAGGGAGCGTATAAACACACAGGTGTAACCACTACATGTTCTGATTGAGCATGGGGAAGCAGCGGACAAACACATGATTTCATTATAAACTGTAGGCCTACGTAACGGTAGATTTTCACCCAAGGAAATTTACACTTTACACGGATTATAGGCCATTTGGAATTAGAACAATCGGTTGAAAAATTTAAATTTTAAATATCAACTTTTTTGTTGCGCTGAGGACTTGTTGCACCGAGGTGTTTTATAGTACTATACTTGTGAGGACCTGGCTGGCGCACGCCGCGCACCGAAAAGGGTTCATCTGCAAGCTCACAAAGCGCTGTCATGCAACACTTGGAGCTTGGAGATACTAGTGATAAACGGATTGTTATGGTCTGGCTCCCTGCCTGTCCATCTTTCCACTTTGGCCACTCCCCCCCCTTTGTTTCTACACACACCTGTCTCCAACTGCCTCATCAGCCCAATTGTTCCCCTCTCACTACTCACCTGTGCCAACTTCCCCTAACAAGCCTCCACCTATAAGACTGGACTATTTCTGCTCATTCTTTGCTAGAGTATAACCATTTGTTAGTGTGTTTTCCGGACTCCTGCTTTTCAGTACTTCTTTCCCGAGTGTTCCTCAGGTTTGATTCCCTGTGTTGTTTTTGGACCTTGATACATGTTACTCCTTGTTTACCTTTTTGACCTGCCTATGGATGTTATGAGTTTTTTGTCCTGCCTGCTTCAGTTTGGTCTTCATTAAAACTCTTGCAAAGTACTCAGCCTGTGTTGCCTGCATTTGGGTTCTACTTTGACACGCACCGTAACACGGATGACAATAAACATTACACAGAATATACACCACTTTGCATTAAAACAATTGGTTGTGCATAGGAGGCACTTGTGAAACTATAGCCTAGATTTAGTTTATGGAGGACTGGTGTTGCGCTGTTGTGAAATGATCGAGTGACGTTGCGGAGATTTGCAAACTCAACACGGTGAACACGCATATAATAATATAAATGAGGGCTGAGGCTGATTAAGTTTGCAAATAACGGCCCATGGGCCGTTATATAGAGGAGGGCGGTTATTTGATGGAGGCGGTTATTACGCAAAATGGTGTCGGAACCTGGGCCGTTATTTGGTGCTGGGCGGTTATTTGAGCATGGGCTGTTATTTGGTAATATACGGTATATAAGGACAATTTCATCATGCTTTAAGTAGCATGTGACGTGCCAAACTAGGGGGTTTTCATGATTCTGAATCCATTCCAAGCATTATTTTTCTACAAAAAACATTTGTTGGGCTAAATACGGCCATAGTGATGTCAGTGATGTTGGCAGTGTGTCTTTTATTAGACAGTTCTTCCTCCTCTAGCCTCCTCGTCGCGTCCCCTAATGAGACGATCCAGATGAGAGAGAAAGCTAAGAAAGCTGTAGAATGCTAATTATCCATTTGTGTGGGTGCGTACGCACACGCAGGCGTGTTTGTTTATGCTGTTTAAGCTGTTTAAAAGTCCAAGCTGTTTCTTTGGTAGCACACAGACACACAGACAGACACACAGACAGACAGACCCACAGACAGACACACACACAGACAGACACACAGACAGACACACAGACAGACACTGCTAAGTGTCCCGACAGACACAACGTCCTCTCTTTGTTCTTTCTCGTAGCATTTTCCGCGACCCAGCTCGCCTTGTCGTTTTCATCCAGCTCCCCCCCCTCCCCCACCCCACTCCCCCTCTCTCTCTCTGCTCTGTGGTATGTTGATCATTGGTGTGATTCCTTCTGTTCAAAGTGAGCCTTTTTTTTTGCTGTGACGTTGGAGACTAATTTCCAGTTCCAGTTCCAGCGCGCACACGCACACGCACAAGACTAATATCACTGCGTAGATACTAGTCTTGTGCGTGTGCGCGCGCATGCGTGTTGCAAAAATAGATGGCTATATACTATCAATGGTTCTCAAACGTCTTTGTGCCAAGGATCCCCCAAAGGACGTGTACTTTGGGGGACCCCCATCTGAAAATGGTTTGTGCCAGGGAGGGACCCCCTGGATCCCAATAATCGTTATTGAGGGACAGGCCGATTTTCTTTTTTTTAAAGTGTACCCCTAGAGAGCATGTATATAGCCTGGTATAAAATAACTTGGCCCTCCATCTGACTGGGGGAAAAAAATCAATGACCTTCCCCAAGTGATAAAAGAAAAAAGATGAATAGACTCTCTCTCTCTCTCTCTAGCCAAGCTACAAGCTTGTAAAATCGAAGGACTGACATAGAAACAGCTTTTTCAGAAAACTGTCAGGATGTAGAAAATAAGACATTTTTAGAATCTGATCTCAGGTCAAAATGGCTTAATGGGCTAATGGTTTCCACTCACTCTCTCACCAGATGCCGAGCCAAGCAGTTTGACTACCGCCGGCTGCCCACCACCTCGGTGGTCATCGCCTTCTACAACGAGGCCTGGTCCACGCTGCTCCGGACGGTCCACAGCGTGCTGGAGACCACCCCCGCCGTCCTGCTCAAGGAGGTCATCCTCATAGACGACTACAGCGACCGAGGTCAGACCCCCCCCCAGACCACCCGACCGTGTTGGGTTTTGGGACACAATGGTGGAGAAAACATTAATCGAGTTAGGGTTGTCCCGATCCGATCACGTGATGTCGTGAAAATAATTTTCGAATGATCGGATTTGGATCGGGAGCAAAGAAAACGTGATCGGGACATCCCTAGTATCGATTAGTATCGATATTATATCCTGATATTAGACTGGATATTGTCTGTGATTTTGGATATTGTACTAGTATGATATGGCATAAGTGTTCTATAAAAATGTAAATATCGGATCGGGGAAAAATCGGTATTGGCAGATACTCGAGATCAAAATAACGTGATCGGGACATCCCCTAACTCAAGTGAATTTGTACTCGGGGAAACGCCAACAATGCATTTCAACGGAGAACCATCTTATTTTGGAAGCCGTTCGCTCAGAAAACGGACGACCGGAAGTTATAAAATCGTCTCTGTAACGTGTCCTAGGTGTTATTTAATTCACCCAAAACATACATTTTGTAACCGTGATCATGAACACTTTAGTCACAAATCAATATAAATGGATTCTAAAAACAATCAGACATCAGAAGCACGCTGACTTTTCACTTCCAGTTTTCTTTCCTGTTTACTTCCGTCGCACGGCAACCAGAGTGATACAGACGGGTGCAGAACAGCATTATGAAACTTAAAACACCAGAAAGGGTTCCCGCCCTAAAATGGTTTAAAGTAGCAAAAGTACTGTGTTCAAAATGTATAGAAACACTTGACGAGCTAGCCAAAGTGTAAATCGTTGCCGTCAGGCAGAAACCACTTATCTCAAAATGTGGATCTGCTACTTTGTATTTGAATCCTGTTTTTGGACATGTGAGGTTTCCACCCGACAAAGCTGTCATTCTCGACTTAAACAATAGCAGCCTGCGAACGAGACGGGGCGCATTCTGCACACACTGGATGGAATGCGGCCGGGCGTCGCCTCTCTGATCCTCCCGAGAATACGCTGAACGAACGAACAACGGCGCTCAACCTTTCTTGGACAAACTTTAGTCTAAAGGTGATGCAATGAATGAATGGATGAACGAAAGGCCCCCCGGGGCCCTCGTTCCACCAACAGGCAGGTTGCTTTGTTTCCGTGCCATCATCACTGCCCTGACGAGAAGCAAACAATGGCGTGCATTCCTGTAACTACTGATATCTTACGGGTATCCACCTGTCTTGCTTGCTCTCGGCTCGTCTTGTTTCGGTGTGTGTGTGTGTGTGTGTGTGTGTGTGTGTGTGTGTGTGTGTGTGTGTGTGTGTGTGTGTGTGTGTGTGTGTGTGTGTGTGTGTGTGTGTGTGTGTCTGTGTCTGTGTCTGTGTCTGTGTCTGTGTCTGTGTCTGCCTGCCTAACATTCCACCCAACATAAATATGGATGCCTGGGGTGCAAATGGTTCATTGTTAACCAATTGAACTCCATGAACTAGGGAAACCAGTAATAGTCCCCCTGGCCCCGGTCAGTGAGGGGTTAAGTGGGTTTAAGCCCTATATGCTTAGAATGTATAATTTAGGCATCTGGCAGACGCTCTTAATCCTTAGTGACTTAGAGTAAGCAAGGACAACACGAGGTAATGCATCAGATGCATAGATATAGTCATCTAGGACAGTCATTTTTTTCATATCAAGGCCTAGAGCTTCACTTCTAGATTTTTACTAGTTGTTTAACTAGGCCTACCTATTATGTAAAAAAAAAAATATATATATATATATATTTTTTTTTAATAATAGTTGTACATTTAAAAACTGTGTACTTTGGTGACTAACTATAATCTATCTGATCGTGAGGCCTACAAAAACGAGGGAAAAAACATTCTCATCAACTAGTCAACTAGTACCAACAAGGTCGACTAGTTGAATACTGGACTAGTTGAATAGTCGACTAGTTGCTTAAAGCCCTATGACAAGGCCCACTATTCATTTGGCATTTGAACCACGGGCCACCATTCAATGAGATTTAGCTTCCCTCACAGACCCCAAAACCAAAGAATATTCTGTCGTTGGATAATACTTTGTCCACAAAATACAAAATATTTTACACTCTCAATTGTGTAGACTTCTTGTAAATTAAGCAATGCAGATGTTTTAACAATAAGTGAACTCTTGAAAGTGTTAATGATCTGGCATCTGTCTACATACAGTGACATCCTATCTAAATTAAATGTTTATTAATGATCTGGCATCTGTCTACATACAGTGACATCCTATCTAAATTAAATGCTTATTAATGATCTGGCATCTGTCTACATACAGTGACATCCTATCTAAATTAAATGTTTATTAATGATCTGGCATCTGTCTACATACAGTGACATCCTATCTAAATTAAATGTTTATTAATGATCTGGCATCTGTCTACATACAGTGACATCCTATCTAAATTAAATGCTTATTAATGATCTGGCATCTGTCTACATACAGTGACATCCTATCTAAATTAAATGTTTATTAATGATCTGGCATCTGTCTACATACAGTGACATCCTATCTAAATTAAATGCTTAGCCTTTGCATAAGCCTGTAAGGTCGTCGAGGCTACTTCGTCGTATGACAGTGAAAATAGCTGATCTACAAGCTCACAACATGGTTTTAGATTGCAAATTGTAAGCGTAATGATCAGCTGTAAAAAAAAGTCCAGAATTAAAAATGCACTTGAGTAAACTTACCAAAGTATTGGCAATAAAAGTAGTCAATAAGGCCCAGGCCGTAGCGTAACGGTCTGGGCACCGGACTGGTGATCCAGTCGCGGTGTGCCGCGGGTTCGATTCCCGGACCCGACACGGCCTTTACCGCATGTCATCCCCCCATCTCTCTCCCGTTTCCTGTCAGCCTACTTTCTATCCCTTAAAAAAATCAATAAAAGGCGTAAGCCGCAAAAAAATATCTTAAAAAAAAAAAAAAAAAAGTAGTCAATACAGTATAAAAAGAAAAAAACGTATCTCTCCCTAATTTTCTATATTATTATTGGGCTGCCAACATAAAGGTGATGTTGTGTTGGAGGGAGCTGCCGTCCCAAGACCCTGTCCCCAAATGGCTGCAATTGGAAAACCTGTCATGTGGCCCCATGACCTGGAACCACTTACCTCATTAAAGAATAAATGGGAGGGAGACCTGGGGACACAAATTTCGGATGATGTTTGGAAGGAAGCGCTGGATAGGATACACTCCTCTTCAATCTGTCTAAGGCATACTATTATTCAGTTTAAGGTTACACATCGCCTCCACTGGTCCAAAGAAGTGCCCATAGAACCCTCTGCCACTATTGCAGTGTTTGGAGTTATTTCCCAAGATCTACATCTTAGCCGGCAAAACAAGATATGTATATTTGTATGTGCCTTTTATTTCATATGGTGCAAGATACCGGGGTTGTGGCTCTTTCAGAGCGGGAACTCTGGGGGGAGGGGAGGGGGAAAAAAAGAAATGTTCGAAAAAAGTTGTATAATATTTTCATGTGTGAAAATTAATAAAAAAACTTTGATAAAAAAAAACTAAACAAATAGCAGATCTACAAGCTCACAGTGTGTCGCATTGCGACGCATTGTGAGCTTGTAGATCGCCTATGTTCAATGTGTGCTTTGTAATAATCAAAATCTACAAAGTAACTAGTAACTAAAGTTTTCAAATAAATGTAGTGGAGTAAAAGTACAATATTTGGATCCGAGATGTAGTGGAGGAGGAGTAAAAGTATTGGAAATTGGAAGTACTCAAAATTGTACAGTACCTTGTTACTTTCCACCACTGTGTGTGTGTGTGTGTGTGTGTGTGTGTGTGTGTGTGTGTGTGTGTGTGTGTGTGCGTGTACGTGTGCGTGTACGTGTGCGTCTGTCCGTGCGTGGGTGCGATGACCCTCGAGACGTTACACCATAATGGTGACTTCATCGGGCGCTGACCTCCCAGTGACATCATTTCCTGGCCTTTAACGGCCATGGTCAGATGGAATCTTGGACAGGTCACTTGCCAGGCAGTGACTGTGTGTGTGTGTGTGGATGAGATGAGATGAGATGAGATGAGATGAGATGAGTTGAGTGCGCGTGCGTGCATGTGTGTTAAAAGTGATCAAAAACGGCCGATGAAACAAATAAAACAAAAGTCAGCAATGTTGTATTCAGCAGGGAATGTGGACCTGGAATGCATCTGTGTCACCTTAGCTTATTTTAAACTTTAGCTCTTGACAGGAAATATTGAGTTGATACTGATACACATTTAGAAGACATTTTTTTAATTTCAACGTCGGGCCTAAATGTTTAATTCTTCACATTTAAGGCTACCTAAAGTCCCAGCTGGAGGAGTACATCAGCCGGCTGGAGCGCGTGCGACTCATACGCACAAACAAGAGGGAGGGCCTGGTGCGGGCGCGCCTCATCGGCGCCACCTACGCCACGGGGGACGTACTGACGTTCCTAGACTGCCACTGCGAGTGTGTCCCCGGCTGGATGGAGCCCCTCCTGGAGAGGTGGGTTAAGGCCTATTCATAGTCTCACCGCTCCGGTGGTGAGGTGAGCACCGCTCCGGTGGTGAGGTGACCACCGCTCCGGTGGTGAGGTGACCACCGCTTTGGTGGTGAGGTGACCATCGCTCCGGTGGTGAGGCGACCACCGCTCCGGTGGTGAGGTGACCACCGCTCCGGTGGTGAGGTGACCACCGCTCCGGTGGTGAGGTGACCACCGCTTTGGTGGTGAGGTGACCATCGCTCCGGTGGTGAGGCGACCACCGCTCCGGTGGTGAGGCGACCACCGCTCGCTATACTAATATAAAAATACTAACTTTTTTTAGGGGGTTTGGGGGATTTTGTTTTAATAATAATAAAAAAAGGGGAAAAAAAGAAAAACGAACCACTGTTTGGAAAACAGTAATCTCTCAAGAACAGATTCTGTGCATGCGCTACCTATTCAAAGGAAACAAACAGCAGAGGGTGCTGTTTTTCCTTTCTTTGCCGATGGGTTCCCAGATTGGGAAAACGGTGACCTCTGTACAGTATGCACAATGGAAAAGCAATAACAATAACCAGCGCTTGGTATCCCCCCTCTCTCCCCGGTGAGCAGGATCGGTGAGAACGAGAGCACCATCGTGTGTCCGGTCATCGACACCATCGACTGGAACACCTTCGAGTTCTACATGCAGACCGACGAGCCCATGATCGGAGGCTTCGACTGGCGCCTCACCTTCCAGTGGCACGCCGTGCCCGAGGTGGAGCGCAGGAGACGCACGGCCCGCATCCAACCAATCAGGTGAGATGGAGACACCAGTATAGTCAAATTTAAAAACGTATTTATTTAACATTGCATATCCCAATTAACTGTGTTTCTATTAAAGGTGGAAGTATCTGTTGTAATGTAATGTAATTGTATCTATTATAATCTGTATTCATTTTAAAGTGCACTGTTGCACTCTGTATTTGTTTTTATTCTGTAAAGCACTTTGAATAGTATGAAAATTGCCTTGCCTTGCCTACAAGGACACAGTACACAGTAAAGGTGACAGTACACAGTACCAATACACAGTACACATGACAGTACACAGTACAAGTCCCGCATCCAGCCAGAGACACCACTTTTTAATTAGAACATTAGAATTACACAAAACAAAAGTGACCGCAGAGTCATTGACGGTCACATTATTATTGCGTCATCAATATCCGTGAAAATAATCTGCATTCTTTTGAGACCGATCCGATGCCGATATATGGCATTTTTATGTTATATGCTACCGATGACATTGTGCACCACTATTCTTTTTTAATTTATATTAACCCACACGTCCTGTCTATTCCTCCCAGATCTCCCACCATGGCGGGCGGCCTGTTTGCTGTGAGCAAGGCCTACTTTGAGTACCTGGGCACATACGACATGGGCATGGAGGTGTGGGGAGGGGAGAACCTGGAGCTCTCCTTCAGGGTGAGTATGACATGGTCATGTCGCCCAGAATGGGTTGGTCAAGAGTGGTTGAAAAGCTAAGGTGACACAGATGCGTTCCCCCTCCCCCCCAGGTGTGGCAGTGCGGCGGCAGCCTGGAGATCCACCCCTGCTCCCACGTGGGTCACGTGTTCCCCAAGAAGGCTCCGTACGCGCGGCCCAACTTCCTGCAGAACACGGTCCGCGCCGCAGAGGTCTGGATGGACGGATACAAGCAGCACTTCTACAACAGGAACCCCCCGGCCAAGAAGGTAAGAACTACAACAGGAACCCCCCGGCCAAGAAGGTAAGAACTACAACAGGAACCCCCCGGCCAAGAAGGTAAGAACTACAACAGGAACCCCCCGGCCAAGAAGGTAAGAACTACAACAGGAACCCCCCGGCCAAGAAGGTAAGAACTACAACAGGAACCCCCCGGCCAAGAAGGTAAGAACTACAACAGGAACCCCCCGGCCAAGAAGGTAAGAACACTGAAGGAAGAGAACTACAGAGAAAGAGAACTACAACAGGAACCCCCCGGCCAAGAAGGTAAGAACTACAACAGGAACCCCCTGGCCAAGAAGGTAAGAACACTGAAGGAAGAGAACTACAGAGAAAGAGAACTACAACAGGAACCCCCCGGCCAAGAAGGTAAGAACTACAACAGGAACCCCCCAGGCCAAGAAGGTACGAACACAGAACACTTCTACAACCGGAACCCCCCGGCCAAGAAGGTAAGAACACTGCAGGAAGAGAACTACAGAGAAAGAGAACTACAACAGGAACCCCCCGGCCAAGAAGGTACGAACACTGAACACTTCTACAACCGGAACCCCCCGGCCAAGAAGGTAAGAACACTGCAGGAAGAGAACTACAGAGAAAGAGAACTACAACAGGAACCCCCCGGCCAAGAAGGTACGAACACTGAAGGAGGACACTGATGGAGGACCCTCCAGTGTGTTTCAGTGTGTAACAAACAACTGTAGATTTAGTCGACTAAAATCTTATGATATTTAGTTGACTAAAACTGGACTAACACTAAAACATTTCAGATGACTAACATATGACTAAAACTAAATTTAAAAGACTATGGCTAAAACGAATCAATCAAAATCTGTTGTCAAAATCAACATAGGGGTATAATGGGGAATCATCACAACATAGGGGCATTCATTTATGGGGAGAAAATAAAAACTTAGTCTTATGCTTGAGTAAACAAAATCCCAATTAACAAAAGGCAAACCGAGGCAAAATAACAAGTCGTTGTGCGTTGAGCACAAATGATTAAATTCCGTCAAAACTGTAATTATACATGCAGAACTATGGCATTACATGTAATTTGTAGACAAACAGGAGAAGGGTGCACACCAGTATTGGTGAGGTGCTAAAGGCCTAAGGCGGTGAACATAGAAAAGGAAGAAAAAGGCCGCACACTCATAGCTACGATGCTGGAAACGATTTTTGAAACTGGTTCTTCTTCAGGGAATGATTACACGTATACTTTGTAAACGCAGCCATCCGTGGCTGTGAGCTCTCTGTGCTCCAGGTGTGTGAACCTGAACCTATACCAGTTCTCCTTGAGGTCTCATCCATGCAGTGGACCTGATCCTCCGTCGAGCTGAATCACTGCCAAAGCTGCCATGTAACACCGAGCACAGCCCTGTCCATGTCACAGTGACAGGTTACCTCTGGGGAACCTGGAAACCAGAGATGGCATATGATTCCCTCCTCCCATCCAGGTGTCTGCGCTAGATTGACGTCCCATCAGTCAGTCTAAGATCAGGTGGAGTGAGAACGCGCCATGATAGAGTTCGTTTTTACAGGTCCTTTTTTCTTGTCCTCCCTACCAGGCGACGCAAAGCCAGCCTAGCCTCTCTTCCCACCATCAAACTTTTATGGTATCTCAGTTTCACCTGCATGAGAGTCAGAGAGAGAGAGAGAGACAGAGAGAGAAAGATAGTGCATTATTAATGTGGAGGAACTTTGATCAAACCATAAATTAGCCACCCACGGTCGGACATATTGAACACAGGCCAGCAAATCACCCGTACTGGCATCTCAACAATGCAATGTCTGGGTGTCTGTCATCCCTACTACTGGCCTGCCAACACGCTGCACTGCAGAAAGACAACGGTCAGTGTCTAGACGACTGAGCTATAAACAATGGTATAGCGGCTTGGGAGAGTCGGGAGATGTTTTTCCACCAGCTGCTTTGAGATGCAGGACACAAAGACACAGGCGATAATTACAAACGTATATACACCCTATAAGGGGCGGCTTTGGCTCAGGAGGTAGAGCAGCTCGTCCAATGATCCCTGGGGTCGGTGGGTCGAATCCCGGCTCCTCCTGTCCGCATGTCGAAGTGTCCTTGGGCAAGACACTGAACCCTACATTGCCTCCAATGAGTTGGTCGGTGTGAGCTCGCCACCATTGGTGTGTGAATGTGGGAAGTGAGGATGCTGGCGTCGACTGTTCGCCGCTTCACCTCCCAATGTATGAATGAATGAACCATTGTAAAGCACCTTAGAAAAGCACTATAAAAATGCAATTCATTATACAATCTGCACAGGTCTCCACCACGGCAGATAGCTTATTGTGGGCCAGCAACGTTTCATGGCAATTGGACTGCGTTCATGATTTGAGGCATGTTGTTCAAAACGGGCCACAGCCACTCCTGCAAATAGTAATATCCAAAAATGTGTTTTGCCTAAATTGTTTGTTCACAACGGGCCACTCCTGCAAACTTTATATGGTAATCTTGGCCAATTAGTATGGAATGTGCAATGATTGGACAGATCCGTCTTGATCACATGACTATAGAGATGATGTGTACCGATTTGCGTGATGTTTGGACAAAATCTGTAGGATTACTACAAATAGTGTGCATGTGTGTGTGGTGTGCGTGCCTCACGTAGACACAGGCGAGGGGCCGGAAACATCGTTTTGGCCTCGCCTTCGGCCTGGCGGAGACCCCCCAAAAAAGTATTCAAATTTTTAATATCCATGCAATGCTGTGTTCAAAATGTCCAAGATATACCAGAATGTACATAAGCCCCCATTTCTGAAATGGGGGCCTGTACGTAGTGGGAGTCAAAAGTACAATATTTGTCTTTCAAATGTTGCATGTCTCTGCCCGTATATCCTCTTATCATATCGCTGTTCAGCGGGGCTTGATTTGCAGGATTACGAAGTGATTTGTTTTGCGGATGTGACACCCGCGATTTGATGTTTGCACGTTAACCAAAAGCCTAGATGCTTGGGCATTCCAGCGGCAGCCCTCATGGGCAGAAGAAAATGGGCAGAGTTTTGTTTAATACGTTCATGTCTTGAAAATGTTGTTTGCCGAACGGCCAGCATTGTTGAGCACCACTTTGAGACTAAACAGGAACTGGTCTTTTCAACGTGTTGTGTCCAGGAGGTATGCAAACTCTGAACTGTGAGTGAATTAGACGGGGCGGGAGTCTGGAAGATCGATGAAGTCATTGCTCCGAGTGGAATGATCAATACTCAGTTGAGACGAAGAACCATCTATGTCCATAAATTATTCTGACCCCTCCCCGAAAAGGCCTTCATCTCAACTGCTCTGTGAAAGATAATGTTTCTTAAAAATGCTGTTATGGCATATTGTACAGTAGGAAAATATCTAAATCAGTTGGGAAAATATTTTTTTGATATGATGTTAGTGTCATGATTATATTACTACATGTTGACAGGATTATCAAGAAAATACAAACGTGCCACTAAATGTCAAAAAGGTATAGGAAGATGGCTCTCTGCCATTTTAGTCCTCGATAAACTTGTAAGCCTGGAGTCTTCTTCAACCAATCACCTGTTCCAGCCTTCAGAGCTGTGCAGTGCATATATTTCAGGGTCTGTCAAAGTGGGTGCCGTGACACAAGTCCAGGGGGTTTCGCAGAATACTTTGATCATATTTGTAATTTATGTCTCTTCAGTTTAACCACTAACAACTTGTCACTCGTCGCGAGTGACAATTACAAGTCCACGCAACGCAGCGAATCAGGCTGGAACCCAGGCTAACTTAAACCCTCTATACTTTATTACTTGGTAAGACAGACCACCAAACCCCGTGGAAAAAAATCAAGATCACAACGTGTAGCGTTGTGACGTGTTGTGAGCTTGTAGATCGGCTATTTTTGGTGAATGTTCCAACCGGGAATAGGGCCAACATCCCTTCAAGTGGTTAAATGGTTTCAAAGTTATTTGAAGTCATAATAACTGATATAGTCTCAAGTTTGCCAGTGACATCTTAGGGGTAAAGATTTACATATTTATGTACCGTACTATGACATAAATGCAGTGGTGGAAAAAGTACTCAATTGTTTTACTTAAGTAAAAGTATCAATACTGCAATATAGAAATACGTAGTACTCCATTACAAGTACAAGTCCGGAATTCAAAATGTAGTTGCGTAAATGTACAAAGGTATTGGCATCAAAATGCACTTAACTTTTTCTCTGCATTATGCGATTATAATCGTACCCCCTAGGCTAGGGTACTAAAGGTGCCACCTACGTACATGTTCGTACCCCCCCGTATAATCCATATATGAAAGCGGCGACCGTCAATTTACCTGTTAGTATTGCTCCGGTTGCATAGCTGGTGTCCTCACCAGCTATGGGATTTTTAAATCGCTACCACCTAGCGAGCAACAATGGAGTTCAAGTACCAAAAGTACTCGTATGCAGAATGTTTCAATTCAAGTTTTCAAATGTATTAAAAAAAGTAAAAAACCTTTTGAAAATTACGATCTACAAGCTCACAATGCGTCACTCGTTCAATGTTTATAAAAACCCACAGACAACCCTTTTCATTTCAAAGTCCATTATTTATTCTGCATTTGAGCCACATGGACCACCATTTGATGAACCTATGTTTTTATACGGGGACAGTACTTAGTTTAGACTAGTCATTGGTTAGACCAGTCATTAGTCCTACAACTACAACCTATCTCAAACCCTCACCCTAAACCTAACCTCCCACGGGGAAGCACACCTAAACCTAACCTTAACCCATGTCTAACCAATGACTAGTCTAAACTAAGTATGCACCCCTTTTATATCGGTGGTTCTCAAACAATTTCATGTCAAGGACAATTATGTAATTGGCCGTGGACCCCCATCTCAAAATATGTTGTTCCAGGGACCCCCCAGAAGTAAAGATTTGAGTTGTAAATGTTCGCTGTGAAATAATATATATTCAAAGATTTGCACACGTTTTCAAAAATAGCTAAAGTTTAAAATAATGGTCAAAAGTGGTTAAAAGCTAAAGCGACAAAAAAAACGTTAAAAGTTGAAATATGGAGATACAATGTTTCTGCCCCGACAATATTGTGCAAGCATTTTGTTAATATTTCCCAATCGCAGCAGGAAACACTGTGAGCTCAATAAAAGCCAACGGCGTGTCCGAGTGTTGTGGGGAACAAAGAAAGAGCCGTGCCGGTGAACGAGACCTTTTAATCTCATTCACGCCAATGGAAGAAAACACAACCAAACCAATTCTTGTGTGACGTGCCCTTGTTGAATAGTGTAGCAATAGTGTATTTATTCACGGCAGTGGAACACAAACGACAACAAAAACAGGTTTTCCGCGTTTGATTGTGCTGTAGCGCATTGTGAGCTTGTAGATTGTCTATTTTCAGCATGCAGTCAAGTGTAAAATTTACGGCATTACGGTGCCATCAAGGCCCGCCAACATTTCTTTATTTTTTTTGTGTGTGGACAAAATCAACTGTAGAATTAGTGGACTCAAATCTTATCATATTTAGTCAGCTAAAACTAGATTAAACATTTCAGGATCCAGTTGCACCACCTCACACTAAGTTCAAACTTAGTCTAGTTATAGCTTAAATGGCTTTTAGTAATGGATAAGTCTTGACTTGAAAGCCATTTAAGCTATAACTAGGCTAAGTCTGAACTTAGTGTGAGGTGGTGCAAGTGCAACCCCCTACTGATAACTAAAATATGACTAAAACCAAATGGAATTTTATTCAAAAGACTATGACGAAAACTAAATCAAACTTAGCAACACTAAAGGCCTTTTACTGACATGCCTAGTAATGAGAGGCGTGCGTTTATTTGCATAGCGCATGAGCTTGCAGATCTGCTATTTTTCAATAGCTGAAGTATACCATATATTGCTTAAAACACCAAAAGGGGTTCCTGTCCTGAATGGGTTTTAATTGGACGAGTATACTCGATTACAGCATCAAATGTGTTAATGCGCGTGCTTGTTTTGCTTCCCAGGAGAAGTATGGGGACATCTCGCACCGCGTGCTGCTGAGGGACAGGCTGAAGTGTAACAGCTTTGACTGGTACCTGAAGAACATCTACCCCGACCTGCACGTCCCCGAGGACCGCCAGGGCTGGCACGGAGCGGTGAGTCTTCCGGGGTTTCCGGTCAAATCAACGCTTAATTCACGGAGCATAGCGGTCCCTGTAATTGCACCGGCCTGTACTCATCAGCTATAGTGAGAGATCAACACCTAATCCGACAACAAACACACACACACCATTCAGTCAACATCTGGTTCAGGTCACGGTGTTTTGGATCTTCAAAATAAGGGTTGAACGGGGGGATATCCTGGCATATAGTAATCATTATTTAATTCATCCTGGCGGCCAAACGGTTAAAACTCATTGGCTGCCAATTCTTTCAGTGGTTTCGAATTGGTCTCGGGTTAATGTGGTTATAAGCAGTGCTGGACCTTTCCCCCTCTCCAGTCATCACACACACACCCCTGCAGAAGTTTATAGGTAGATGTATCTTCAGAAGGATTCATCCCTGGTATGGTGGAGTGGAGTGGTGTGTTTATATCTCCTCTCCCAACAGGTGCGTAGCTCTGGGATCCATTCAGAGTGTCTGGACTACAACGCTCCGGAGCACAGCCCCACAGGCGCCCACATCTCTCTGTTCGGCTGCCACGGGCAGGGAGGCAACCAGGTCTGTGTGGGGGAAAATAAAAAAAAACCTTTTACGCTGTCCATCTCTCTCTCTCTCCAACCCTTGCTAGCTGTTTTTTAAATGTATTTATTGTTTTGAGTGGTGCAACCACTCCAAGGAACAGCAATGTCCGTGTTCACCTATGTGTTCATGTGTCTATGTGTTCACCTATGTGCCTATGTGTCTATGTGTTGGTTAATGAGCACCAGTATATGACTATGACTACCAGTAGGGGTGCTGTTGTGTGGGGGGGGGTTGCACCACTCAGTTCACACGGGTGTGATTTTTATATAACGTCTCTTGTCGGGTGAAAACAGGGGTCATCGCCATGTTTGCTTGTGGTGGACATTCTGATAGAGGGTACAGCTGGGTTATCTGACAATGTATTTTTAATGCCTGGACAGTAGCCCAGAAGCAGGGCTCTTCTCTCTCTGTGTGTGTGAATCTTCTCCCTGCCCTGTATATCTTATTACCCGTCTGATGCAGCGCATCAGGTGTCCCGCCGGGGCCACAAAAAGCAGCATGTGTGATCGAAAATCAATGTTTCCATGGCCGGTCGTTTCGAACGGGAACCTGAGGCGCCCCCTCCTCCCCCCCAGCCCCCTCCTCCCCCCCCCTCAAGAACCCAGGTTCCATTTAAAAGATACATGAGCCTTCATAGGCAGACTGAATGGCACTGCTGGGTAAATACGTTTGAAAGCACCACAGACAGACACACGGGGGCCCCGGAGCGGGTTAGATGTGAAGAGAAAGGGACGGTTGAATTGAAAGTATGAAGATTGATTACCTGGCCCTTTTTTTTAAAGGGCAACATGCCCCAGCGAGCCAGGCTGCCTTTTGTCCCCGACGGCGGCCTGCGATGTTGAAACCACAGCAGACAGGAGGGGAGTGGAGTTTAATGCGTTTGTGTGATTGAGAGGAGGGCAAAGCCCCGTAGCTCCAGTGCTGTCTGTGTGGTTGAGAGGAGGGCAAAGCCCCATAGCCCCAGTGAGAGGAGGGCAAAGCCCCATAGCCCCAGTGAGATGAGGGCAAAGCCCCATAGCCCCAGTGAGAGAAGGGCAAAGCCCAGTATAGCCCCAGTGAGAGGAGGGCAAAGCCCCATAGCCCCAGTGAGAGGAGGGCAAAGCCCAGTATAGCCCCAGTGAGAGGAGGGCAAAGCCCAGTATAGCCCCAGTGAGAGGAGGGCAAAGCCCAGTATAGCCCCAGTGAGAGGAGGGCAAAGCCCCATAGCCCCAGTGAGAGGAGGGCAAAGCCCAGTATAGCCCCAGTGAGAGGAGGGTAAAGCCCCATAGCCCCAGTGAGAGGAGGGTAAAGCCCAGTATAGCCCCAGTGAGAGGAGGGTAAAGCCCCATAGCCCCAGTGAGAGGAGGGTAAAGCCCAGTATAGCCCCAGTGAGAGGAGGGCAAAGCCCAGTATAGCCCCAGTGAGAGGAGGGCAAAGCCCAGTATAGCCCCAGTGAGAGGAGGGCAAAGCCCAGTATAGCCCCAGTGAGAGGAGGGCAAAGCCCAGTATAGCCCCAGTGAGAGGAGGGCAAAGCCCCATAGCCCCAGTGAGATGAGGGCAAAGCCCAGTAGCCCCAGTGAGAGGAGGGCAAAGCCCAGTATAGCCCCAGTGAGAGGAGGGCAAAGCCCCGTAGCCCCAGTGAGAGGAGGGCAAAGCCCAGTAGCCCCAGTGAGAGGAGGGCAAAGCCCAGTAGCCCCAGTGAGAGGAGGGCAAAGCCCAGTATAGCCCCAGTGAGAGGAGGGCAAAGCCCAGTAGCCCCAGTGAGAGGAGGGCAAAGCCCCGTAGCCCCAGTGAGAGGAGGGCAAAGCCCCATAGCCCCAGTGAGAGGAGGGCAAAGCCCAGTATAGCCCCAGTGAGAGGAGGGCAAAGCCCCGTAGCCCCAGTGAGAGGAGGGCAAAGCCCCGTAGCCCCAGTGAGAGGAGGGCAAAGCCCAGTAGCCCCAGTGAGAGGAGGGCAAAGCCCAGTATAGCCCCAGTGAGAGGAGGGTAAAGCCCCATAGCCCCAGTGAGAGGAGGGTAAAGCCCAGTAGCCCCAGTGAGAGGAGGGCAAAGCCCAGTAGCCCCAGTGAGAGGAGGGCAAAGCCCAGTATAGCCCCAGTGAGAGGAGGGTAAAGCCCCGTAGCCCCAGTGAGAGGAGGGCAAAGCCCAGTATAGCCCCAGTGAGAGGAGGGCAAAGCCCAGTAGCCCCAGTGAGAGGAGGGCAAAGCCCTGTAGCCCCAGTGAGAGGAGGGCAAAGCCCAGTATAGCCCTAGTGAGAGGAGGGTAAAGCCCAGTATAGCCCCTGAGCCACTGAGAGGTGGCTCAGGGGTAGAGGCTGGATGGCAACCGCAAGGTTGCCAGTTCAAACCCGGGCTCCCCCAGAGTTACTGTCGAAGTGTCCTTGAGCAAGACACTGAACCCCTAATTGCTCCCGATGTGCTGGTTGGTGGCTTGCATGGTTTCCTCTGCCATCGGTGTATGAATGTGTGTGTGAATGTAATGCATGATCTCTGTAAAGCGCCTTGGATAAAGGCGCTATATAAATGCAGTAATGCACCATTTACTCCCTCCCTCCGCAGTACTTTGAATACACGTCCCAGAAGGAGATCCGCTTCAACTCTGTGACGGAGCTGTGTGCCACGGTGTCAGAGGGACAGGCGGGCATCGGGATGAGCCACTGTCCCCACGACAAGGACCCCACGCCACCACACGTCACATGGCACTTCAAAGAGGTACACGCACGCACGCACACACACACACACACACACACACACACACACACACACACACACACGCACACGACAAGACCCCACGCCACCACACGTCACATGGCACTTCAAAGAGGTACACGCACGCACGCATGCACGCACACACACACACACACACACACACACACGCACACGACAAGACCCCACGCCACCACAGATCACATGGCACTTCAAAGAGGTACACACACGCACGCACACACACACACACGCACGCACACACTAAGGCTGTCCCCAAACATTCAAGGTTCGAATGTTCGCTCGTTAGGGTTGGCACTCGAATCTTAATTAATGGGCTTGAAGCATTCGTTTTTTTTAATATAATTTTTATTTAAAAAAGATATAATAATTTTCTTTTTTTTTTTTTTTTTATTAACTTGAAAATATATCTCGGCGAGAATGCGATATGAACATGTAAAAAAAAAAGTAAGTTTCTAGTGCATTCCTGTCAGAAGTTATGATTTTTTAAAGAAATCTCCCCTTATTGTTCTGCTGTGCACGTTCATTTGGTGATTGGAGACTGACGCGTCTCTCTCTCTCTCTCTCTCTCTCTCTCTCTGTCTCTGTCTCTGTCTCTCTCTCTCTCTCTCTCTCTCTCTCACACACACACACAAACACACACGCCAGCATGATCGCTTTTCTTACTAGCAGCCATAATATATTAGCATTATGCTCTCTAGCATGATAGCAAAAAGGAGTGAACTCTGATCATTATTAAGCAAAACGGTCACGGAAGATCTGCTTTTTCCCTGTGCCCACTTCTTGTGAGTGTGGAAGAACACACTTTTGTAAGTTTTGTTGCATTAGAGCAGGGTAAATATGAAGTTTTGCGCCACGGTCTTGTGTTTATATTCCTCTTACATACCGGTAGGCTGTATGTTATTGTCGCAATTAACAACACACGTTGTGTGTCTGAGAGTGAGGGGGCCTTCCTGAGCGAGGGGGCTTCTGACGGCGTCGCTTACTCGCTTCCCCTCTGTCAGAGGAGGAAGCGACGCGCAGCCTTCGGGAACCCCCCCAAACCGACTGCTCCCCCGCCCTTCCGAAAACTGCTACAGAAACTCAGACGCTCTGATCGAGACGTTTATTTTTTTAATTAATTAGAAACAAATGGTCCGCCCAGGCCGTAGCGTAACGGTCTGGGCACCGGACTGGTAATCCAGTCGCAGTGTGCCGCGGGTTCGACTCCCGGACCCGACACGGCCTTTACTGCATGTCATCCCCCCATCTCTCTCCCGTTTCCTGTCAGCCTACTGTCTGTCCCTTCAAAAATCAATAAAAGGCGTAAGCCGCAAAAAAAAAAATTAAAAAGAAAAAAAAGAAACAAATGGTCCGAATGTTCACTCGAAAATTTCTGCCGAAGTTCGAGTCCTAAAATAAGGTCTAGGGTACAGCCTTAGCACACACACACACACACGAACGATACCGCACACCACCAGAAATCACATGGCTCTTCACACTGTATAGTGTGTACAGTGATTCTGGCATCTGTCTACATAACCTTTGCATAAGACTGCAAGCACACAGGAGGATTGTGTTGACATTTTGATATTAAGAATGACTTGGATTTGATGACTGAACTTTGTCTAGCAAACACACTCTCACTTAGACTCACACTATCACACACACACACACACACACACACAGGCACACGCGCGCGCCTGTTAGACGTGCTGGGCAGGTTGTGTGGTCGCTCTGTAATCGAAACCACAGTTCTGGGAAAGTGTATGACTTGACCACCTGAACCTGCGTGCACTAATCTGTGCGCTCCATGGGCACAAATGCCTTTGCATTGTGGGTGTGGAATTCTCTCAAATGTAATAATAGATACTTGTGAGGACATCAATATCTTTTCATAAACACTATTTTCACACCTTTTCCCCTCTTGCCGTTTTTAACCCAGTCTATGCGGAAAATTGGGAAAACACTCTTTTGACAAAACGAGAAATCTCGTGTTTGGCTAATGTAATTTAATCCAGAATTAATAGTATTTTATTTGCCGTTTATTTTACCATGTATGTTGTGACGTCATAGAATATCCAAAATCGTCCTCGCACACACACGCAATCCAAAGCATTTTTAGGGCTCAGATTGAGATAATGGACTATGTTTACAGCTCAAAACAACTCTAATCCGACCTTGCGAGTGGGAAACCTGACATTGTTGAGATGACACTCTGAACTGAAGCCTGGTGCATCACACAATTATTTAACCCCTCAACTCGGCTCAGAGAGCATACGCTAAAGCCTGCCTGTCTGCCTATCTACTCTGGCACCAGTACCGAGTCTAACCACCAGTACCGAGTCTAACCACCAGTACCGAGTCTAACCACCAGTACCGAGTCTAACCACCAGTACCGAGTCTAACCACCAGTACCGAGTCTAACCACCAGTACCGAGTCTAACCACCAGTACCGAGTCTAACCACCAGTACCGAGTCTAACCACCAGTGCCGAGGCATGTAAATGGGTTAACCGTAACTCTAACTCCAGAGTTATTGCATGCCCGCGGTGTCTCGCACTGAAAATCGCTGTTGTTCAACAAGCGGAGCTTGTCGATTGGTTATTTTCAGGCATAGCTCCAACCCCTAAACCCAGTGTTGGAAAAAAGTACTCAATTGTTGTACTTATAACTAAAAGTATCAATACTGCAATGTATACTCCGTAACAAGTAAAAATCTGGTATTCAATATTTACCTGAGTAAAAAGTACAAAAGTATACTGTAGGCATCAATGCCATAAAAATATACTTAAAGGGGAATACCACTCATTTTCAACATTTTACTATGTCATTAATATATACCTTTGTGTGTGGAATTCTGTGTTTCCTACAACTGGAGGTCTGAAAAAAATAATTAACATGGTGAATCACATCTTGATGATGTCATGAAACACAGAATGGGGGGACTTTTTTATTTATTTCTTATTTTATTTCTTAATTTATTATTTTATTACACCTCTAAGGTATATTAATAATGAAAAAATGTAAAATGTTGAAAATGAGTGGAATGCCCCTTTAACAGTTTGACTGTTTTTTACGATTAACCCGCATTTTAATCAACCCCCCTTCACTGCCGAGATTGTTGTATTACCTTTAGAGCATACGCTGAATTATTTGGGCTTTTAATCCGCGAAAATCCATCAAAAAAAGCTCCCGTGGTTTGTTATGATCTGTGTGTAGCATCCACCATCTTGGTGCACGCGGAAGACGCACACAAGATTGGTTTCAATGAGGCGTTGCACCCAATGCATTTCCATTGGCCTCAATTTCCCAGAAGCCCTAGCAGCCCACAGCATGTGACGATTTCCGGTTTCGTCATCACAGCGAAGGCATCCGGTCTCATACTCCGCGACGAAGACGGATTTTCTTTTGATTCATTACATTACGGCGGATTAAACACATAAAACAAAAGGCGGGTATGTCCGATCCGGCAGCGACATTAACCTGGAGTAATCCATTCAAGGCACGGAAACTGTTAAAGTACCACAAGGTTTCAAGTGTATAAACATTTATACAAGTCTTTTTAAAATAGCCGATATACAAGCTAGATCGGCTATTTTCAATTGTGGGTTATGTATGCTTTGTAGGTTAATAATACTCAAAATCTACAAAGTAACTAGTAACTAAAGTTTTCAAATAAATGTAGTGGAGTTAAAGTACAATATTTAGATCCGAGATGTACAGTAGTGGAGCAGAAGTAAAAGTATTAGAAATTGGAAATACTTAATACTTAATAACTCAACATTGTACTTAAACCATTTTGGGCGTTTAACCCTTTTGGTGTTAGCATTATGTTATGCTTTAGCTATTGAAAAATAGCAGAAAATAGCAAAATCGAAGAACGACTGACATAGAAACATAGCTTTTTCAGAAAACTGTCAGGATGTAGAAGACATTTTTAGATCTGATCTCAGGTCAGAATGGGTTAAGTACAGTAGTTAGTTACTACTTCCCACCAGCGCCTAAAGCTAGCCTCTAAATGCCTCTGAAGACCAACCTGAATGTTTCCCCATAATTGGAAGACTACAGTTACAGTAACTCTGAAACTCTTTTAACCGTAAAACTGGCCATTTATCTTGTGAGGAGGACAAGGATAATTGTCCCCACAAGGACTATTTCTCACATTTCCAGGACTTGTGGCTGGCTGGGGGGGCCCCACACACGCTCTCACACGCACGCACACGCGCACACACACACACACACACACACACACTGCACTGCACTCCCTGTGGGGGTGTGGAACGCTTTTGTTGAATTTGAAGTTGTGGGGCGAACGGTTCTCGAGTTACGTGGATTACAGATGTACACACATAACGTACAGAGACTTGGTGCATTTATAGATAAAGGTCTGGTGACATAACTTTTTTTTTTAGGTTTTCTGACCTCAACTGCACCCAAAAAACCTGAAGTTTGATCATTCAGTAGATTTTCTGTGGTCTTGAGGTTTTCTGAATAATTAGCCTCAAAAAGTGGTCTACAGGCAAACTGATTTGCCTGTGGACGGTGATGTCATCAGAATCCAGATGGGGATCTCTCCATTTAATTTAACACTAGAACACTTAGTTCCAGTACATAGTCCAGTTTTCGGTGAAGAGGTTGACCACCGAAAGCTACAAGGTGACGTCACGCCGCGGTGGTCAACACTCAACACAACACATCTCTCTGTTTTGGACTGATCACCGTTTTCGGCGGTCACCTCTTCACCGAAAACTGGACTATGAAATAGGCACTTAAGGGGAAAGGAACTGGTTGGAATAACGTGTTCCTTCCACGTGCTACGTCCAACCAGGGAAACTCCCCCCTGTCAGGTGTAAAGGAGCAACTTGGACACTCCGGCATGAAGGAAGCATGAGTTCAAGTCCGTTGCTCTCCCCTTGTCCCCCATATATGGGGACTAGGTTGGTGGAGGGTGTGTAGAGCCCAGGATCACATTAGATGATTGACACAGGGGTGAAAAATGGGTTACAAAATCGTGGGATAAAATATATATATATAAAATAAAATAAAATAGGCACTTAATCCTCCTCTCTCTCTCTCTCTCTCTCTCTCTCTCTCCTCACTCGACCCTCCCTCCAGGACGGCAGCATCTATCACCCCCACTCGGACATGTGCGTCACGGCCTTCCGTACGGCGGAGGGACGCGCCGATGTCCAGATGAGACGCTGCACGCCGGGAGACAAACACCAGCAGTGGACGTTCGAATGGTAGAGAGACAAACACCAGCAGTGGACGTTCGAATGGTAGAGAGACAGACACCAGCGGTGGACATTTGAATGGTAGAGAGACAAACACCAGCAGTGGACGTTCGAATGGTAGAGAGACAGACACCAGCGGTGGACATTTGAATGGTAGAGACACAGACACCAGCAGTGGACGTTCGAATGGTAGAGACACAGACACCAGCGGTGGACATTCGAATGGTAGACGAATGACAATGGAGACAGACAGACACCAAGCAGTGGACGTTCGATGGCTTAGAGACGACGAAGCGTACGAAGGAGGAGGGAAACTCTTTTAACCCAAAGTGCAATTAATCTTCCACGGTCGGCGGCGGCTGCTGTCACGCCCCCTCCCCCCCCCCCCCCCCCCCAGAACCTCTGAACCGGCACTCCATTTTAAATGGGAATTGACAGTGGACAGGCGGGTGGTCGGACGGATGATAATTGTGCTGGAAATGTCATTTTGGTGGCCAGCGCTTTTGGCCTATAGTTTTCCCCCAAAGCCTTATTTTTTTTTCATACCAATTGGGGGATGGAATGAATTGTGTTAGGGCGGTGAGGCTCAAAGTAGAGAGACCTGAAATGGGACCAAAAGGGAACCAAATGGACCCCTAAACAGTTCTTCAAATGGAACCATAATGGTTCATTTGCTCCTATTTGATTCCTGAATTTAAGTGCCTGTGCAAAGCAGTCCAGCCCATGTTTTCTGTATCATTCCACAATTCAATGTCGTTGTTGTTTTAATTTTAGTTTTTAAATAGTTTTTCTCTCACTGACAGGACTTGAATGCGGGATGCGAGGGATGATTTAAACAGTCCAGCACATACAAGGAAGACAAGAAAAAGAAAAGTGCCTTCCCTCAAAGAGTGTCTTTGAAAAACATTTGGGTTTTATTTTTCTAAGATGTTAAATTCAATTGTCATGTTGCACTGCATCAAGTGCAAAATATGTTTTATAACTTTGGGTGATTGCGAATTAGATGAACAGTCCTAATGTTTACTCAATTTGATCAAGGGGGAGTCTTAAGGTTTACCGATTGTTTTAATATGAATACATGTGGGGGGTGAGTGGCTCAAAGATGACGCAACCTGTGCCAGCGATGTAAGCAGTTGACTTTTTTCTTGTCCTGGATGGCTTGATTCTAGTCTTAAGATAATTGATATAAATATTTTTGTAAATCTCTGGGAAAGATGAATGGGTTTTGGAACGATGGCACCAGAAAATGGCTGCCAGTTCTATGCCCTATACTAGCAGTGATTCTCAACCAGTGGTCTGTGGACCACCAGTGGTCCTTGAGGGAGTTCCAGGTGGTCCTCAGATAATTAATGGAAAGTTGGTAACCAAATGGACCATTTTATAGATCTTTAACCCTTACGGGTCCATTTGGTTTCATTTTTCGCTCTCAAGACAAGAGTTACAATTTTGTTACACACCTGCATTACTTAATTTACAAGAAGTCTATACAATTAGAGCATGTAGTGAATAATTGTTATTTTGATCAACCAAATATTAGTTATTTTTGCTGGAGAGACGGGGAGGACACGCATGTTACCGTACAAACCACTCTATACAGTATATTAACGGGGTTCCTACGCAAGTATGGAACAGTATGGAATTTCATTTCATACTTTTCCAGGTCTGGAAAAGAATGCAAAATGTCAAAATAATGTATGGAAAGATATTTATGTTTCCAGACTATTACTGCTGTTCTGTTTTTCCCCGGACAGGAGGGGACTCTCTGTGGGGAGGCAATGTATGGGGAGCACCATACATTCTGACACTGAACCGTCCAGTTTCTTTTCTCTCCGACACCTCGGTTTTCCGGCCGCAGCTTGCCCGGGGAGCGAGCGTCTGGGGAAAAGTATGGATTTTTTTTTAATTCCAAATGTGTATAGGAACCCCGCCTATAGTGCCGATTTACTTATAGGAATATAGAGCTATAGTTTAACACTTACTTTAACGAAAGAAAATAACGTACTGCACCTTGAAGATTCCAAATCCATCGCTGTGCCTTCTGCTTTTTTATTTGTTTTAGTCGGGTAGTCTTACAGCTTAGCTGTGCCTCTCGAGGTTCACGTTTTGTACCTGTATTAGCCTGTCCTATTCACATCCCTTCACAGGTCCACAGGCTTCACTTACACTTGGCAAATATCCGATCTTCAAGCTCACAACGTGTGTCATTGTGAGCTTGTTGATCGGCTATTTTCGGGTCATTCCGGCGGTGTGCACCTTTTCTCTAAGAAGCACCTGTCTCAGTACTTGAAACAATAGAGCTACAGAAGTCCTGACGTCACTCGTTCATCCTCTGGTTCGCAGACGTTTTTCTCTATGGAGAATTATATATGTTTATTTTTTTCTGTTTTTTTAATCGTCTCAAGGATTGTGGTCCACAAATAAACATGGGATTTGAAGACCGATGGAACTGTAGCCTATAGGAACTAGAGCGGCTTTTAGAAGACCAGGATTTCTCGCTGTATCGCTGAATAGCTGCTGCATCGTTGTTGAAGACCGCTGCTCGGTGTCCTTGCGGTCCTTTTGCACCTTATGAATATCAAATATTCATACTAGTCAGTGTGTGTGTTGGGGGGGGGGGGTTGGGTGGGGTGACTGATCATTCAAAATGACTCCAGGCATCGTGAAGGGTTGCTCAATTTAGTTTGTGCTGTTTTTTTATCGACTTTCTTTTAACTATTGCTGTTTTTATGGTTTAAAAGGGACCTGAGTGGGACAGTGCATCTCTGGAACTACTGAGCTAAGAACAAGGGATGTTTGGTTGTGTGTGGGTAACCAGAACGCTCCCCCCCCAAAAAAAAAAAAAATAACGCCCCCATTTTGTTAATTTTGTCATTTTAGATTTGTAACCATTATTTCATACTTTTGCTGATCAAACAATGGCAGAAATACAAGCTCACAAAGTGGTGCACCATGAGCCTGCCATCTTTGAAGAATCGTGAACATTTTGCAAATCTTTGAATATATATTTTTAAATGGCTTCCAACACAAAAACTAAAGATTGTATCAACTCAGTTCATTTTTTTCCTGGAAGCAGATACATGTAAGTCAAGCATTCTCTGAAGGTCTTTCGTTGTCGCACATTCACAGCAGAGAATTTTCAATAAATCATCCACAAACGCCATTCTGCCATAGAGAATCCTATCAACTACGTTGAAATGCCTTGGATCTGGAAAAGAGTTAAAGCGAACATTTTTATTTCAAATCTTTGCTCCTGGTGGTCCCTAAACAAACAAAATATTTTGAGATGGGGCCAAAATACATTACAGTTACAACAGTTTTTAGAAAGATTATTTTAAAAGTTTGCTAATAAGGTTATGTTTAGGCATAGTTTTACTTAGGTTAATACGTTTAGGAATAAGGTTAGGTTTAGGTATAGTTTAGTGAGGTTAATGTATAGCAATGCCTGGATTTGACCCGGGGCGAGCGTGTTTTGGGGGTGAGCGTTCTTGTATTCATTGTATGGTATGATTGGATAATTGGGATGGGGGTATTGTGTGTGATTTGTTTCAGGTGGGGATCAAAATGATGGGAAGGATTAAAAAAAACTTTATTTGTGAAACTCACTTGTGCTGTATATTTGTCCTTTGCTCCATATATTCAAACTATAGGCTACTTGTTCTACAATTATAACAACATACATAATTGGCTAGCTCGTTTATCTGGCCAATGGGAACGGGAATCCAATCTGTGAACGTGAGTTAACTTTATTTTTGCCATGCACTGAAACTGAATACTGCGTATCATTCCATCTCCATTCTGAAGCACTAACCACTGTTGGTCTGTAGGCCTCTGCTCGGTCCTTTAGCACCACCTACTGACAGGAAAGCAAAACTACACCTCTGTCCAAGTAGTTGGACTATAGGATCATCGTTCAAAGTTCAGATCATCTTTTATAGTAGATTGAAATAGATATGGCATGAACCATAAAGATATGACATTGACCTGAAAGTATTATTCTCCGGGGTCATCAACATGTCCGTCGTACACAGACAAATGTGTCAAAGACTTGTCCTTGTCTGTGGCAACTTTTAGATTTTCCTTTTTACATAATGTTCTTATTTTGCCCAATTACTGAATGTCAGTGTCCAGGTTTTCATATTTCATGACAATATTTAGGACACTTATTTACTTAGACACATTAGGAGTGCACTAGTAGGCTACTATAGGTGCTCAAATGTTTTATTTGCAAGGACCCCCTTGAGAGTGTACGGATATTAATTTACCCAATTCTCTGCACTCCATCACAATGGGCCTATTAATAAATTTTTCTGGCGGCTTTCACCTTTATTTTATACAGTAGGCTGACAGGAAATGGGGGTGGGGGGGGGGGGGGTGACATGCAGTGAAGGCCGTCGGGATCGGGAGTCGAACCCGTGGCACACTGCCAGACTCGATTGCCAGCCAAACAAAAAAACAAAGCAATACTACCTCATCAAAGTTGGTGTTGTGACTTTATATATTGCCAATGACTTCCATGAGAGGGGGAGAGCTGGAATTAGTTACTTTAGCAGACATTCTGAGGGTCCAATATAGTTAAGTGGTTTTGTCCAAAGCACTTTTTACTACTTTCCATCGGTTCAATATTTTCGAAACGACACACAGACATGAAGGGTGTTCAATAGCACTGATGTATGAAAACAAAAAATAAAAAATGGAGTTTGATGTTTCCTCCCGACAGCAATAAGTTAATATATAAATGCACCATTTACTGGTAACAACCCCCAGTTTGCCAACCACTGTATTAATAATTATATTTACCATCTGCTAAATGGCTAATTAACACAATATTATTACATGGTCAGGCCACATATCAGCCTTCATATCAACACAGTAGGCCTGGTACTGTCGTGTGTGGTTCGTTGGCGGTACAATAAAGCCAGTGTAGCATTGGCACATTACAACACTGGCTTTTGTGCTTCAAACACAATATAACATGTCATCAATCAAACTCAAACCTACTATAATGCCACTCAAATTACCTCTTGGCCCCTGAATGGAGAGGGCATTGCATTATTCATCATTTTAATTTAATCCTCAAACATACACACTTTGTGTCAGATGGATTTCAACATGGATAATTAAACTTTTTTTTTATTTTTTATTATCGGCCTCATTTGGATGAGGCTCATTTGGAAGAGGCTTGTAGCCGATCTGCAAGCTCACAACGCGTTGCGTTGGGACGTGTTGTGAGCTTGTAGATCTGTTATTTTCAGCATGCAGCCAAGCACAAAATGACTTGTCTTTTAGTTCTACTGCATCTCCTCTCCACTATAGTACCTCCATAACATTTTAGTCTAGTTTTTTATTTTGTTGACAGAATCGTCAAATTAGTCTTAGTTTTAGTCATCATAGAATAGCTTTTAATTGTTTTTTTGTAAGTGAAAAAAGGTAGTCGACAAACATCTTTTGTCATAGTTTTAGTAGCTAAAATAGCCTGCTTTTTCGCATGGCTGCCAGTTCCCACCTGATTGTGTGGGAGTCCTGACTGCTTCAAACCATATTTTTTAACTGCTAGCTTGCATACTGTCTTGAGACTAGGACTTAAGTCTAAGACGTACTGGCCATCAAAGGGTAGGTACGATGATGTATTGTATCCACCGAAGAGAAAGATGAGATCTCCCACCCTGCAACAGCTCAAGTGGGTTTCTGAACGTGGAACATTGCCCTTAGCCTCAACCTTCTTCCAGGAGAGGGTCTCTGGGTTGAATTTCCACAGGTCACTGAAGTTCTGGCTCCAGTCCTGACCACCAAATATGTACAGCTCTCCATTGTAGGTAAAGGATGAATGATCTGAACGGCCTTTTGGAAGAAGCTGTGCCGTGCTCAGCCAGCAGTCTGTCTCTGTGTCAAACACTCTGAGAGTATCGGCGTAGATAGTGTCCATCATACCCCCAAATACAAACATCTTTGTCCCGATGATGGTGGCACTGTGAAGTATCGAAACAGGCGGTGGAGTGCCCCTGTTGTTAATTATACACCAGACCATCGTGGTGGTGTACATGTCATGATAAGTGTAATCTGTGAAGTGTAATAGCTCCACATTAGTGTATCCTCCATAGATATACATGCTCTTCCCCAAGACACAGGCTGAGTGGCCCGTCCTCTCCTCTGGAACTCTCCCAGATGTTTGGGGCTCGGACCATCTGTGGGTGTCGACGTCGAATGCGTAAGTGGGCAGTGGGCCATGGTGGAGTCCTCCACCCCAGATGTAGACGACGTTATCTCCTATCAGCACAGCTGTGTGGCCGAAGCGCATGGAGGGAAACTTGTGGGGACAGTGTCCGCTGCCGGTTGTCTCTGCAGGGGACAACTTGACCCAGCGTAAAGACACTGTGTTGAAGACGTGGACAGCCATCCTCTGAGAGCTGAAAAGGGACCCTCCATAGCCAAAGGTGTACACCTTATGTTCCACTGTGACGGCAGCGTGATCCTTTTCAACGAACAGCGGGAAGATTGGTCTGTTCCTCAATATTCCAACGTCCCATTGTCAGTTTGCTGTTCCGAAGGACCAGGTCTGGTCAGATCAATGGACCGTCGGCATATCGACGTCCGCGACACGAGCTCATACAGCCCATTGTTCCGAAAGTAAATGGGCCCCCGAGTGCCACGAAACAAGCTTGTATATCTGTTATTTATTTTTCAATAGCTAAAATAATGGTTAAAGTGGCTAAAAGCGAAGGTGGGGTTAGGGGCATTAACACAGCATGAAGCCTGCATGTATATGGATAATACAGCAGGTGTAATGGAAGATAAGCCTTGTTTGTTTTCAGATTATGAACGTGACGTCTCGTGACAGTGGGAAACAAAACAAAAGATTACATCTGCCACATTGTCCATTAACTTCTCGTCAAGTCAACAGTAGATAACACTCGTTATAGTTCCTGTATTTAGGCTACAAGCTAAGCTATAGAGCAGAATGTCCATTAGCCTTGTCGAGCCATGCGGCCAATAGGGCAGGAGCCTATCTGCTGTTTCTGTAGCGTGAGGCAATGCGTGGCTTTGGAAATGACGTCATAGTAGTCTAACGTTTGTTTAAGGCACTTCTAACAAAAATCTCATGGCAGCCAAGTCTATGGACTTTTAATGTTTGTTTAGGAAACTGACGTGCCGACATGAGACGCAACGTGGCCAATATAAATACACCTTGTGTTGTATTGTGACTGGTTTCGTTTTATATAAACACACTGCATACATTCATGTCTCGAAGTGTAGATAGTGGCAGTGAATCTGCAATGAATGAAAATGACTCTGCCGCATATGTGTAGGATTCTAAAAGTCAAAAGTTTCATTTCAACATTACCAGGCACCCCTCACTTTTTTTTTTTTTACTTTACTGGAGTATTTCCAGTTCTCAATGCTTCAATTTACATCTACTCAAAGGAAAGGAAAGGTATTTATCCAGGGTAACTGGACTAAGCTCAATAACTTGTTTACAGCCAGGCCCTGCTCATAGAACATTTCATGGTAGGGGTTCAATGCCTTGTCCAAGGGCACTTCAGTCCACTACATCTCCACTACATCTCCACTAACTAAATCTTTGGATTTATTTTTTAGGCCTTTGGTTATTTGAATATAGCCGATCGATCTACTAGCTCACAACGCATCACTTGCTTGTAGATCAGCTATTTTCAAAGGTTTTTTATACATTTGGAAATGGGGACATTCCTTCCCTGGCCTACTTGGAACGATGCAAGTTGGAAATGCATGCCCCACCCAGTTATGTCTGTGTCCCTTTTATGCCCATATATGGAGTTCTTTGTCAGGCATGCTCAAATGTCAATGTGATGTCAGATCAGGCCAGCTCCATATATGGAGATCTAGGTGTGATCAATAAAGAGGTCAAATTAAGCAGCTCATTGCATTTATTTAAAAAAACTCTTAAAAACAATATGATAGACAATTATAAAGTGGATTGATATCATAAAAGTATACCCACAATACTCCTTCATCCCTTGTGTTTATTATTATTACTATTATCATCATCATTGTCATTACCATTATTATTATTATTATAATTTTTGTTGTACTTTTCCGTTTTTTGTTTGTATGTTTTTTTTTTTTTTTTTTTTGTCTTGTTTTTGTTTTGTTATGTTTGTTTTGTTTTGTTTTTTTCTGTCTGTTTTGTTTTTTTGTTTTGTTGTATCTTCATCCTTTTTATAGCTATTTTGAATATTAAAAGGGCTGGCTTTATAAGCTGAGGCTTCTGCCAAACAATCCCTTTTGGTCAAAACAGAAAACCCTGAATACATTGTATAAGGTGTGTGTGGCTAATTTGGGCCCTGTCCAGAGCCTCTAGAGTGGTGCCGGCTGGGCACTGGCCTACTTGGAAATGAATGCCCCACCCAGCTATTATGTCTGTGTCCCTTGTATGCCCATAAGGGCAGAGGCTTTTGTGGCGGTTCTGGACAACGGTGTATACGACGGACTCAACAGCGGGCACAGCACTATGTGGTGGCATGGAATATGTGTGTCGAATTTGAAAAATCTTGTCTAGGGGTTTTCTCTTTTTCTGAGGTAATCTCTCTGCGATATCGGTAGAGGGCACAGTGGAGTATTACTAAAAGTATTTTTGTTCCGGTGGAAAGAAATGTGTTTATTATTATTATTATTTTTTTTCTAGTAAAAAGTCAATGCCCCCTCCCCCCCTTTACAGAACATATTTCTATGATGTTTTGGTGTAGTCATTCTCTGATGAATTGAAAATGGTGGACCCTGGTGTAAACCAGTGTAACGCTTTATCAGTGTGTTGTCCACACAGTAACATAACAGCCCTTGTATTGAGTTGTGCTTTCATGTGAAATGTAGGCTACCCATTCTGCAAACCGTTACGAAAATGAAAGCCTCATGGGCATGGGTACCGAGGCTAGCAAACTGTTAATAAATACTTCAATCAATATATTGTCATTAAATGTTCAGATTAATTGAATATAAAGGACCCCGATGGAAATAAGCCACGTGTTTTCTTGGGTTTAGTTAAATCCTCTTTAATAACACATGATGTAGCACTAGCAGACCTTAATTGTATTGGAACTGTACTAAGTACAGTCCGTATTATTAGTTTTCAATCAATCAGTCGTAGACAGTGGGCGATACTTTTATTTTGAAACCAAACCGGGAAACAGCGCCGACACACGTCTCCTGTCTAGACGCACCTTGCCAGCCCGGGTTGAACTTTCTCTCCAAAACTTCAAGACAAGTAGCTGAAACGAGCCGAGCCGCTACATGTAGCCAGCCAACCTGAGCCGGCTACTATAGAGTCCCGTTAGCCGTTACAAGTAACACAGACAAGCAACAGACAGTTGGACTCTTGGAATGGATACAATGATGCCACGATGAAAAACAAACCTCAATAAGGGCAGCCGGCAGCGCGAAGATTAAAACGCATCCGACAACAAGTTTAAAGGGACATGATCGGACTGTTGGTAAAACTTTTCTGAACAGATTGCCGAAGAAGCAGGAAGGACGTCGGATCCATGATGCAGCCAGCCAACAGAAGAGAAGACGCCGCGGCTATTTAAACCCCCCCGTACAATGATGATTTGACCTGGATTTCACACTGATAATCCCTGCTGGAGCCTGGAGGTGTAAACACACGTTACCTATACCCTACAATACTCCTGCTAATCCTACGATCCTTGTCCAATGACCATTATCATACCACAGCACGTCTACGGGCTCAGACAGCGAGACGCGACGCGAGAGGCGTGTTCCGTTCAATCATCAATATATAACTGGCCCCTTATCAAGATGAAGTGAACGTCTGGTTTAGCTGCATGGAACTCAACTCAACTTCGCCTCCGAGACAAAGTTGACCAGCCCCGCAGCGCTATAGCTACTCCCCCTCCCCTCCCTTCCCAAAAGACTTATTTTCTAAAACTGTCGCTGCGTAAAAATGCTGGATTGTTTAATACGCGTTTCTGTTATAGTGCCAGCCAGGTTGAGTTGCGTGTGTGTGTGTACGGTACCGTATAGGGTGGTAGAATGAGTGTGTGCCGGTTACTGGGTGTTGTTGGCAGTGCCAGGAAGAAGAAGACATGATGGCAACTGAACGACCGTTGACTCCAACGACATAAAGGAAGGAAGGAAGAGGGTTTTTTTTAGACACGTAGAAGTAGATGATGGCAACGCTGTGCGGCCGCAGGACCAACCGAGCCCGGCTGCTGCTGCTGCTGATCGGGGCGAGTCTGGTGGGATACCTCCTGCTGCTCAGGAGCCACGCCACCGCCGGGGCCAGTGGTAGGGGCCGTGTGGGTGGGTGGGTGCTACTCAGTACTCACTCACTTTATTTTATTTTATTTTTGAGGGGCGCTAGCCTTTCCTATGTCCAGCTTTGAGCGTTCGTGTAAACACACACATTGTCCTTTTTGATTGATTGATTGATTTAAATATGTATTAACAGTTTGCAGAATTACAGTACATTTCAAGCACAAACTCAATACAAAGACTGTTAACTGTGAGTGGACGACCCAATTAAGCATTACACTTGTTTACAAGAGGGTCCACCATGTTCAATTCATCAAAACATTTAGAGACGTACAAATAGACACTACTATATAGACAAAGAACAGAACAGGAATTCATCATATATTCATCCTAACACAAACATTGGATGCCATTGATGATGAATGGCCAGTTTTGAGTGTTTGTGAAAACACGAACATTGAGTGCCATTCACAACGAATGGCCAGTTTTGAGTGTTTGTGAAAACACGAACATTGAGTGCCATTCACAACGAATGGCCAGTTTTGAGTGTTTGTGCAAACACGAACATTGTTTTAACACAAACATTGAAGACAAAAGTGAGGACACAAATTGTGATTGGTCGAAATGAGATGATGTATGATGACGATAGACTTAAGTTCACACAGGTGTGATATATAAAAAAGAATTACCACCACCAGTGAAAAAGTAGGCCTACTCAATTGTTGTAGCTAAAGTACCATTGCCAATACTGCAATGCAGAAATATAGGCCTACTCTGTTACGACTCACGAGTGAAAGACTGGAATTCAAAATGTAGGCTACTTGACTAAATAAAAGTAGGCCTACTGGCTTCAAAATTTACTTGAGTGTAGTACTGAAAGTACTCGTTATGCAGAATGTGTCCCATTTAAAGTTTTCAAATGTATAATATTCGTTTGAAAATGGATCTACATACAAGCATGGTGAGCTTGTAGATCGGCTATTTTCAAATGCCTGAAATGTAAACTTATAGTTTTTGTATTGACTTGTGCTTTTGTTTGAAATGTATACCCATTCTCTAACCGTGAAATAAAAACTTCAAAGGTGTCTGAAGTGGGTAATGCATGTTTTGTAAAAGTAAGTGTAAAAGCTCTGTTGCAAGTAAAAGTCATGGTATTCAAAACGTATGCACTTAAGTAAAAAATGCAAAGCTATTCAAAGTAGGGAAAGTATGCAAAGGTCAAAGTATAGGCTACTTTAAAGTAGGCATATTGAGCTGTTCTTGAGCTTAGTCCAGTTATCCTGCAGGGTAAACAATAAACATAGTATCCTTTCCTTACTATACTAGAGTGTTGTTAGCTAAGTGTCGTGCCACAGAGTGTCTACTTATTAATTAGTCGTCTGATTAGTTTCCCAGGCTAATTACCAAAAAGCGGCACAAATTAGCTGACATCACCCTACGATACCTTAATGTATACTTCTGTAGAATGATGGTTTAGTTAAAAATAAGTATTTTGGTCTCTAAATGGTCTCGTACTCCTTTTTCGTTTTTGTGTAGGACGTTGTTGTACTGTTAAGTAACTTGAAAAATAACCATAAAAACGTGTGTAATAATATTGTGAATTGTGATACAGCTTGGGAAAGAAAATGATTGTGATATTATGCTTTTTCCATATCGCCCACCCACCGTAGCACACGGACTGCCCGAGGCCGCCGCACAGCGAGGAGAGGTGGATGTGGAGGTGGAGGAGAGGGAGGTGGCGAGGAAGCAGCGTCTCAAGAGGCCGGTGTACGAGAAGCCGTTCCCGTTGGACCTGAGCGCCCCGGGGGAGATGGGGGCGGCCGTCAAGCTCAGCCTGGACGCGGAGGAGAGGAGGAAGGAGGAGGACGGCATCAAGAAGCACCAGATCAACACCTACGTGTCCGAGAGGATCTCGCTGCACCGCACGCTGCCCGAGAGATGGAACCCGCTGTGAGTGGAATTTAGAACTCATTCCCTGCCAGGGTCGTTTTTTATACACATCTTTCTTTTTTTATTATGGTTTGCCCAGAGGGCCAGGGACATCTTTCACATCTTTGGGGGCGGGTGGGGGGGTGGGGGGTTATTGATTCAAAATGGTCACAATCTCTAATATCTACCGAGTAGTATGCTTCCCTGTCGTTAAGCAACGCTCGCTTCCTCTGCGGTCCCGGTCCGTCAATGAAATGATTCCCCGCCCGTCCGCCATCACGACGTGTCGCGAGCTTGTAGATCGGCCCATATTCACTACTACTTAAACATTTGTTTTCTAATTTATGGAATTTCTTTGAACTTTCTTTTATTTCTTCGGGGAAAAAATAATTGAATTTATTTTTAATTGCCTTTTTGGGACTTTTTTTTAAATGTTTTGAAATAATAATAATTAAAAAAACATTTTGAGAAAGGAAAAATAAAGCGAACCATAAAAATGTGTCTGCGACCCACTGTTTGGGAAGCAGTGGTCTATATGGCACTGCATGGTGGAAAATGATGCCCATTCTGACACCCATATTATGACACATGGTGAAGGGGGTTGGGGGGGTGAGATCATAGTTGGGTGTGTCTTACTTTTAGTTTAGGCCAGTGGCAAGCTTAACCGCTTGATCCACAAGTATCCCTAAGTATTCTGGGGGGAAATATCAGCCAAAAGGTTACCGATCTACAAGCTCACAGTCACAACTGCACATCACGTTGCAATTGGGTCCTTTTTAAGAACTTTAATGATTCCCTCCCTTAATTTTCAGTTTCCTTGACCAGTTCTCTTTAACGATTTGTATAGTGTGGGGTTACAAAATACAAATGGACCTTTTTGCAGGGCTGTAACTCTGAGAGTACCAAATGGAATCTGTTTGGTTCCATTTGTACACTCTAAGAGTTATGGTTGTCCTTGCTATTGTAATTGTATAGCAGAGGCAAAGTCCACATAGCAACTCTGACAGTGTGATAAAACCGCCTTCCCAAACTGTTTCAAGTGATGTAACCGATTATCTGTTTCCTCAATTCCTCTCTTGGCCGCTTCAGGACTTCCTTGTATACACTCACACCTCAAAACCACTAAACCTGTTCATGCTATTAGCATATTACTTGTACTACTGCTTATTTCTGACCTTTACACAAGGTGTTGTATTGTATTTTCCATTTATTTGTCTAAAATGAGTTGAGGGCTAGGGATGTGTGTGGGAGAGCATGAGCACGCTATCTGTATCTGGTTCCATGTACAGTTTCAACTCGGACCCATTTCACTAGTAAAGGGTTTCATTTGTTAATAGATCTAGGACAGGTTGGATTTGCTTGATACCCTTAATACCCTTAAACCCATTTTGACCTGAGGACGATTAAAAAAATGTCTGTTTGAAAATGACAGTTTTCTGAAAAAGCTATGTTTCTATGTCAGTCGTTTCCTCGATTTTTCAAACATAGCAGACCTACAAGCTCATAGCTCTACTCTACTCTACTCTACGAGTTTGTAGATCTGCTATTTTTCAATAGCTAAAGCATAACATGATGCTAACACCAAAAGTGGGTTAAAGATCCAGTAGGTAATAGATGTTGTGACGGGTGACAAAGGGTGACAAAAGAAACACCTGAATAACTGAGTGGACACACAATGAATTTGACCTAGATTTCTGTTTTTATTGAGCCCACCTGAGAAGCAGAAGGTCCACTGTTCGATTCTCGGCCCTGGCAATGTGTTTCCTCTGTCACCCGTCTAGGGAAATATACAATAAATAATACAATCTATTCCCTACTGGATCTTTATGAAGGGTATCATTCTGGGAGACAAATGTAGACCTAGATTTATTAACCAATTGATTGATTGAATAGGTTTTTTTAGACTGAATGTATAAACGGCAAAAGAGTACAGTCAAACACTCCAAAAGGGATTGCACCAATCATCCTTGCGGTCTTGTTTCCATTTAGGCCATTGCAATCAATTCATAGACATGACATGAACAATAACGACAACAAAATTAAACCCTCTACTAGTCTAGTCCGAGTTGAAACCAGATATGTGCATTTTGCATCCCAAAACGCAGTTTATATTTAAGGGACGCAATACAACAACGACCTCTGCATCCACGGGATACAATACTGTACTGTTTTTTTATTCTAGTTTTTTTTACTATAGCTTTAGTTATAATAATCATTTCTTCTTCTGTTTTCTACATGAATATAACCACATTATAACCATATAAAATGAAATGGGAGTTAGATGCTGCAATTTGTAAAAAAAATGGCAAAATATGACTCCTAACGTCGCTGAAGTGGGACTCATCAAATGTCCCTGGGACTCATCTAAAAGAGCATCCCTGCATCCCGGGACTCATTACATTGAAAACCTATTTACACCACTGTGAAACTGTACTTTGAACTTTTTCTTCCATCTACCAGTACATCAAATCTCTTTGAAAAAGGTTGCCACTCTACAAGCTCAAGCGATGCTCACAACATATTGCAACTAGGTTTGGGGAGCAGTGGCGTGCACAGTCGACATTTAGAGGGGCAGGTGCTCAAGTGAAAAAAAGGGCACCTTGTGCAGCACGTGGCACCGGCCGGTTGCCTTAACCCATTCTGACCTGAGATCAGATTCTAAAAATGTCTGTTTGAAAATGACAGTTTTCTGAAAAAGCTATGTTTCTATGTCAGTCGAAAATAGCAGATCTACAAGCTATGAGCTTGTAGATCTGCTATTTTTCAATAGCTAACACCACAAGGGGTACCCGCCCAAAATGGGTTAATAGTGTGAGTTTTTTAGATTTTGGGGCATAAATAATATATTAGAAGCTTCTTTTTTTTAATCAAGAATTGATCAATGTCACCATGGTCCACACACTGTACACGTGTACAGTGTGGTTTTTTTTCTTTCAAAAGGGCACATTGCTGTCCAGAGGGCCAAGGGCAGGTGCTCTATAGCACCACCTAGTGTCTACCTGTGCACGCCACAGTTGGGGAGGAACCGGACATCAAGGAACCCCTGAGGGTCCCTGGACACCACACTGTCCTAGATTGTTTTTAAATGATCGGATCGGTACTCGAGTTCTGGGTATTAGGGAAGGAACAAAATGCCACCGGTGGTACATTCTCTACCGTGTCCATTGCTAACACTCGCCCCGTCCTTATGCCTGGTCCAGATGCAGGGATCTGCAGTATGACTACAGCTCGCTGCCCACCACCTCGGTGGTCATCGCCTTCTACAACGAGGCCTGGTCCACGCTGCTCAGGACGGTCCACAGCGTGCTGGAGACGTCGCCCGACGTCCTGCTCAAAGAGGTGGTGCTGGTGGACGACTACAGTGACAGAGGTATGGAATGGATGGACAGAAACCTGATAGAAGTCGCTTGTTTTCAACCTTTTTCACATCACGGTCCATATTTTATTTGGCTTTTATTCACTATTTTAAAAGGGACATTTCACCGCTGGCAGTCACTCAATGTTCATTGCAGAGCCCGATTGGTCATTCCCGGATGCCATTCCCCAAAAGGCCCCCGCCCGCCCGCCCTGCGCAAAGTCGGCAAAGAGCGTTTCCAGGAATTTCCAGGAATTACATTTTGGTCAGGCAAGATGTGTTAAACACATTTGGGTAGATTTTGAAGGTGCGTTTTACCAATGGAAATACATAAATTGGCCTCGCTCTGCGCACATTCGTATTATGAAAGGCATATCGGCCCGTGTTGAACGCACTGACCCGTGTTGAACGCACACACATTATGGCTTACCGCGGTCCTGAATATTTTAGCATTGTGGGAGTGTCCATATGTTAATTATTTTCGCTTTGCGCAATTTGCTATTAAGCCCCTTGACCTAAAGACACTCAGCGCATAACGATTAGACGTGGGTCTGACCACCTCATAAACGCAAAAAGCACTGTTTGATTTGACACTTGAGCGGCTCTGGGAAGCTGGTAGAGTGTTGCCATGTCTGTTTATTATAAGCGGCTTATTTTTCTGTAAAGTTGCTTTCTGTGTAGTTGTTTTTCTTGTTTCTAAAGTGGTTATTTGGGCTTTTCTCCTAATGTTGTTTAAACCAGTGATCCTCACACAGCACATTCCGATGACAATGATCCCCAGATGAATGCATTTGCCCAACTAAGGACAGCTAATCCAAAAATTAAATAAAAAGATTACTTTTGAAAATAGCAGATCTATACCAGCTCACAATGCATCACATTCATTCATTAAAACTATGAACTCTGACTGCAGGGGGATATATAATGATCATTATAACAATGTGCAAGAACATATTTAAAAAGAAGGAAGAACTTTATATTTGTGGACAATCAAAATATGTTTTTTTATTTTAATGTGGTGTCATTCAAATTAATCTGGATATGGCAGACTCACTATTTAGAAAATAAAAACATGGCACTTCATTTAAAATAGGTTACAGACCCCTGTTATATGCGCTTATTTTTATAGACCTATTTACTTGTTTTTATGAGACATGGCAGTTTTGCGTCTTTTTTAAAAGAATGTTGAGATTAGAAACGGCCATAATTCTTTCATTTCTCAACCTTAAAAATAAATAAAAACATCTCCATAATCCGTGGGAAATGTGCTTTCATATGCTGTATCACACCCGATTCAAGTCTCCTTCAATAAAATGCTACGAGCGAACTCAGCGAAGACCATACCATCGGGGCCACAGCATTACGCAGCACGCATTCAACTCATTCCTTCGTCGTGACTTGAATGAAATAAAATATAATAAACGTTATTTTACTGGTGTTTTTCAATAGAAACAAATAAAGAGCGTGTGTAGGCTACTGTGTGCAAGTGCAACAGTGCATATACATGCATGCACTAGGCTATATTTCTTCCGTGTCGGGATGGTGATTGAGCTCTTCAAGTTCACAGCCCGTTTGGTCTTTCATAAAAAAACGTTGATATTAGCCTATAAACACTCATGGTTCTCTCATTTCTCAACCGTTTTATTAAATGTAAAAATCTCCATATTCCTTAGGAATCTTGCTTTCATTCGCTGTATGGTACATGGTTCTATCGTTATCGAATTAATTAATTAATTGCCAATTTGCCAATATGCTGCTATCTACTCGCAATTCCATTCCGATCTGAAAGGTGGGTCTGTTCTTTTGAGGCATAAAGGTGACAGCATGCAGTGCAATAGGAATAATTAACCCAAATGTGACAAAGGCATGTCATGTCTTCTATGGTGCCAGCCTGAAGAAATGTCATACCACGATCCCCAAAGTGCGCATTCCGTATGTGACATCAGCTGACTGGTAAAGAGAATAGTACGGACATGTTGATTGGGTACGTCTCAAACACGCCTTAAACACACCCATGACTAATTCAAGGCCGTTTTGCGCACTCCGCGGGGTGTCAAAAGCGCTTCTTAACATGCCCAAAATTGCAATATGACATACTACACGCCCCCAGATCATAATACTGTAATTAGATTAGTAATATAGAAGTAAGTAAAATAGAAGTCCTAAATCGACCCCGTTGTGTGCCCACACAACACTTTCAAAATAGTAACCCAGGGTGCCCACTTTTTACATTCATTTTTTTTTACATTTTGTTTTTGCTAAGACGTCTACAGACGTCTTGGGCACTATAGCGGGATTTCCCAGGACGTCTGTGGACGTCTTGGGCTCACAACCTGTTTTAACAGATGTTATGAGGACTGAGTTAGTGCACAGAGATCCATTCAATCCAGGACCAGATTTTTCTTACCCCAGAGACCAAAATGAGCTTTCCATACATGCTTTAATATTACAGAGTTGGCTTTCATACTCCACAAAAAAAAATGCTGTGTATTGTTTTTGCTGTAAGCTCTTTTCTACAAAAGACTACAACATAATAATGACTGGTCAAATATCAATGCTGTTCTTCTGCAAAGCCATGAGGGTAGTTCTGAACACACAAGTAATATGATTAAGTGGAGAGAACTTAATCTACGCCTAACGTCGCGGACAGACGCTAGTTGGCCATATTCAAATGACACTTTTGGACGGCTGAAAGAACGAGATGGCGAGATGTCCTTACACGGTTCATAAGTATCACCCAGTCTCATGGCTGAAAGAAACCTAGCATTCACCCCTGAATGCTGGTCATCAAAACAACTCTTCCAACCAGATAATGGAAACTTCCTGAAAGAGGTTGAGTTTCCGGCCCGCGGGCGTGAGACCCCCCCCCCCCCCCCTAGTCCAGGAAGGAAGGGAGACCAATGAATTTTGAAATACTAAAATATCTAAAACCCACATATTACACAAACAAAAAACCGAGGAAAGTGTTCTAAATGTTCTAAAAATCCTTTTTTTTTTGCAAAGGGGTGAAGTGGCCCATTTTAACCTATTGTTCGTGAGTGTATACATGTTTTTTTTTCATCATAACATGATGCTAACACCAAAATGGGTTCCCGTTCAGAATGGGTTCCAAAGCCATGCCCATGATGTAAGTTGAGATAATGTATTTGCCTTTTATTACTATTTGAAAAACATTTTAAAATAGTTCAACTAGCCGATCTACATCGACACCTTGTGAGCTTGTAGATCGGCTATTTGAACTATTTTGATATACATTTTTCAAAATGGTAAAAACTGGCAAATACGTTTAGGGATAAAGGGTAAGGGCCCTTTAACCCTAAGGGCCCGTAGTTTCTCTCTGTCGTTTTTTATCTGGCAGGCTATAACCAACCAGGGCCCTGTATGCAAATATGGGGCGGGACATTGCAGGGTAAAAGAAATGGAATACTCAGAGGGACGAGACTAATATCCACACAGTGATATTTATATCACTACGCAAGGCTAGGTTGATATATTGCAAGACCAGTCCTCCCAATGTTGACTTTGAACCCCAGATTTGTGTGTACTCTGTCAACAGGTTTCTATCAGACTGCAAAGTAATTAAAAAGTACTTAAGGTTGTTGCCAGTCACAGGAAGGAATGTGCTCACTGACTCTACGGTATAGCATTTAAGTTGGGGCATCACTCTCCCCTATTTTGTCTACTAGCTCACACTGTGTGTGTGTGTGTGTGTGTGTGTGTGTGTGTGTGTGTGTGTGTGTGTGTGTGTGTGTGTGTGTGTGTGTGTGTGTGTGTGTGTGTGTGTGTGTGTGTGTGTGTGTGTGTGTGTGACTGCACGCACGTTTGCGTGGCTGCGTGCGTGCGCGTAATATGTCTGCTGCTGCTGCATTTTTCAGAGACAGTTTAAATGGGCATGGCAGCCATATTGACATGAAATGGCAGGGTAAATACAGGTGTTGCTAACGATACCACCTGTAATTAAGGCTCCATTCCATTCGGAGTATAGCGGCAGTCTTTTTCTTTCCACTGTGAGCCGTGGGTGCAGAACAATATAAAACACTCACACGCTGGTTGACCTGAATGGAATGCAGCCCGTAATTACTTTCAAAGTAAAGCATGCTAAATTGATGCAGCACCGGTTACTACATTCCCAGAGTAACTTTGCTATAGATCAGGGCAACTGTTTGACATGCCCATGTTTTTAATGTTTTAGTCAGTGTTTAATTATGACACCATATCAAATCAAAATAAAATGTTTTTTATTGACTATTTTTCAATATCCTTCACACTTGCTAGGGGACAGTGTTGGGGGTGTTGCATGGCACCCGTGGGTGCTTGCTAGGGGACAGTGTCGGGGGTGTTGCATGGCACCCGTGGGTGCTTGCTAGGGGACAGTGTCGGGGGTGTTGCATGGCACCCGTGGGTGCTTGCTAGGGGACAGTGTCGGGGGTGTTGCATGGCACCCGTGGGTGCTTGCTAGGGGACAGTGTCGGGGGTGTTGCATGGCACCCGTGGGTGCTTGCTAGGGGACAGTGTCGGGGGTGTTGCATGGCACCCGTGCCTAAGGTTGCCTACTCCTACTTTTTCAGTAACGGGATCTTCTCCATCTCTCCAGTTAACCCATTCTGACCTGAGATCAGATTCTAAAAATGTCTTTCCCGCCCAGAATGGGTTAACAGACAAATACACTTTCAGGTCAGACATTTTTGATCGGCGATATTTGTGTCTCGTAATAATTGCAGCGGAGTAAAAAGTACAATGAACATAGGCTGCTGAGAGTAAAAGTACAGTACAGTACAGTACAGTACAGTACAGTACAGTACAGTACAGTACAGTACAGTACAGTACAGTACAGTACAGTACAGTACAGTACAGTACAGTACAGTACAGTACAGTACAGTACAGTACAGTACAGTATTGGAAAATGGAGAACCTGAGAACATGCACTTACTTACTTACTTGCTTCACTGGCTAAAAAAAGAAAAACTTTAATGAAGGTTTCTCTACTAAAATAAAATGATGAAGCATCTAACGAGGCCTTAACTGTGAATCCCTTTTTAATATAGGCAAAAATTCCCGCCCCTGTATGCTCTGTCACATTTGTAATTATATCCGATTGGTGACATAGCAACGAGGTGATTAAAGATGCCGTGAGGATGTGTGCAGACTCTCTCTCATTCATGACAAAGTTAACCCATTTTGGGCGGAAGCATCATGTTATGCTTTAGCTATTGAAAAATAGCAGATCTACAAGCTCATAGCGCGCCACCGAGTGGCGCGCTACGAGCTTGTAGGTCTGTTATTTTTGAAAAATCGAAGAACGACTGACATAGAAACATAGCTTTTTCAGAAAACTGTCAGGATTTAGAAGACATTTTTAGAATCTGATCTCAGGTCAAAATGGGTTAAACTCATTATGTAATTGCATTTTCCTAACCCATTCAATCCGGGAAAGCATCTAGTGTCATTTTCGGTTTGTGGTTCTCAAAGTGGGGTCCGGGGACCCCCAGCAAGACGGAGTTAATGCCGTCACAATCATTTTAACCACTTTAACCATTATTTTATACTTTGGCTATTCAAAACAAATGGCAGATATACAAGCCCACAGCGCGTCACTTCATGCCACGCTATATGACCTTGTAGATCTGCTATAAAAACAAAACCTTAAATGTGTTGCATATTTTTAAACTGAAAAGGAAAGGAAAAAACAGCGCCCTTTTTTCCTTTGAATTTATTGACGGAGTCAACTGTCTGTCTCGAGAGAGAGACTAGAGATTTAGTAGACATCTGGAGAAGCAACATCAGGTCTTTGTGGTTTAAACGCTGTAAAGTGCTGTCGTCCCGAGAATGTAAAGTACTGTCGTCCCGAGAATGAACTAACTTCAGCAGGGAGACAATGGTGGAAAAACCAAAGAGTCTCCTGCTCCCTTTTCTTTTTAAATTAAAACGCACCAAGTATAGCTAAATAATTATAGATAAGACCTCGACGAATTATGTGTTTTAAAATCCCTTCACCTCGTCGCCAACAATTTCCATGCATATTTTGTTCCTCTCTCTCATTTAGTGAATGTCACCGGACACTTGAGTCTAATGAGTACACCTTCATCACTGACTGTCCTGCTGTTACCTTTTGTCCCCAAAATGTTCCCGGGCTAAAATTATAATGGACCATATATTATTCGCATGGCGGCCATGTTGGCAGGGTGGCAGGGCTGGGGAACGTCGTTGACGCCGCCCTACCCTACTGACCCTGCACAAGCAAACAGTGAAATACATGCACAAGCAACGGAGTGCATGGCGCTCCAAGGTTTCGCGCCCAAATCAAGAAAATCAAGTAGAGTGCTTCAAATGTCCACTGAGCAACTTCCATTGAAATGAATAGCAGGGCGAGGGGCGGTCTAGTTTATATATTACTCTATGGTAGCAACGGGTGGCCAGTGGCGTGCACAGATAGACACTAGGGGGTGCTAGAGCACCCCCTGCCCCTTTGGCAATGTGCCCCTTAAAAATGCAGAAAAAAATCATTTTTTGTACAGTATGTGGACCATGTTGACATTGATCAATTCTTGATAAAAAAATATTATTTAGGCCCCAAAATCTATAAATCTCACACTATTAAGACAACTGGCCGGTTCCACGCGCTGCACAAGGTGCCCTTTTTTTCACTTGAGCACCTGCCCCTCTAAATGTCTGTGCACGCCACTGCAGGTGGCATTTCATCAGTGGTGGAAAGTAACAATGTACATTTACTCAAGTGAGCACCTGGTTATTCCTTTTTTTCTCTCCTCACATTTACTCAAGTACTGTACTTGAGGTACTTTACTGGGAGAATTTCCAATTTTCAATACTTTTACTTCGATTCCTTTAATGATTCCAATAGGGAGGTCTGTACGAAATGATCGTTCCATTTGTACACTCTCAAACTTTAACATTTTCACCATACATGTGATGAAGTCCACATTCACACTCCAGCTCTGACGGCGTGTAAAAACTACGGTTCAAGAAACGGTTCCAAATAATTATGATGGCACAATGGTTGGATCGGATTCATCCGGTTCCGGGATCCCGACCCAACCCTGGTCACACCATGACGTGGCTCTCCCTCCATCTGCACCAGGTCTTCTTTGTGTATTTAAGATAACGGAGAAAGAAAAGCAAACTCTGGGCCGGAATTACACACAACTGCCTTGAGCTACGCCCGTGTAAGCACACACTCACTCGGCCGGGTACACACACACACACACACACCTCGGTACACGGATATGCGCACGCACACTCGCACGCACGCGCACACACACACAAGACTCTTATCTACCTGAATGTAACAAGCATTCTGATAGACTGGTGTTATCCATTCAGCAATATTGTATTACTGTTCCTTTTGTACGTTTTTACAAACTGTTATAGTATTTAATCAATCAATGCAAACGTTGGTCATAGACATGCCAACAGTCATTAGTCAGACAACCCCGTGCTGCGGGTTAAAAATCACCCGTGGCTCCAGACATGCGTGGCGGGTTAAAACTAACCCGTGCCGCGGGTTAAAAAAAAATCACCCGTGGCTTTCTGTGAGCTTAGGGTATTTGGGGGGAGGGTGTCTGTCTCATGGTGTGTCTATCCTGTCTTAACTCCGCAGCTCACCTGAAGGAGCCGCTGGAGAACTACATCGCGGGCCTCAGGAAGGTGCGTCTGGTCCGCGCCACCAAGAGGGAGGGGCTGGTCCGAGCCCGCCTGCTCGGCGCCTCCATCACCACCGGGGACGTGCTGACCTTCCTCGACTGCCACTGCGAGTGCCACGAGGGCTGGCTGGAGCCCCTGCTGCACAGGTGGGGAGACCCCGTTGGTGGGCGACCGGCGACCGCGCCTCTTTTTGAGATTTAGGACGGTGGTTCCCCCCAACCTTTTCATGTCAAGGACCCCCCAAATTGACACTAATTAGCCCCGCGGACCCCCATTTGAAAAGATATGCCACTGACCCCCATAAGATAAGATTTTTATGTCTCTAAGCAATGATTCTCAACCCGTTTAATTTCAAGGACCCACAGTTTGACATGCATATTAGTCTACAGACCCCCGTTTAACCCATTCTGACCTGAGATCAGATTCATACGAGGTTTCCGCCGGACACACACTGGTCTGATGAACCCATTCTGACCTGATATCAGATTCTAAAAATGTCAGTCGTTCTTCGATTTTTCAAAAATAGCAGACCTACAAGCTCGTATCGCGCCACTCGGTGGCGAGATATGAGCTTGTAGATCTGATATTTTTAAATAGCTAAAGCATAACATGATGCTGACACCAAAATGGGTGCCCGTTCAGAATGGGTTAATGGCATTTCTATCTCTGAGACCCCAATTTATATTGTAAAATCGATATGAATTTAACGGGTCCATTTGGTTCCATTTGTACACTCAGAGTTCCAGACCCATAAGGGTCCATTTGGTTCCAAACTATCATTTAGCTGGGGACCCCCTGGAACTTCCTCAAGGACTTTTCAGAAATTAGAATGGAATTGCAACCAAGATAATTTCATGAATAAAAAAAAAGAAAAAATAAATATTATAATTTTTTATTTTTTTACAAACTATAAAAATATACAAACTAGCAGATCTACAAGCTACAAGCTGTTTTATTTTGTTATGTATTGTTTTGGTTTCATGAAAGGCGCTATAAAGTTTGGAAACCTAACTTTAGCTTATCATTTCTCGCCCCTCAACCAGTCCATTGTAACCAGATAGACTGATATATTGAAGGGGAGAAACCAGTCCATTGTAACCCGATAGACTGATATATTGAAGGGGAGAAACCAGTCCATTGTAACCAGATAGACTGATAGATTGAAGGGGAGAAACCAGTCCATTGTAACCCAATAGACTGATAGATTGAACCCTCAACCAGTCCATTGTAACCCGTTAGACTGATAGATTGAAGGGGAGAAACCAGTCCATTGTAACCCGATAGACTGATAGATTGAAGGGGAGAAACCAGTCCATTGTAACCCGATAGACTGATAGATTGAAGGGGAGAAACCAGTCCATTGTAACCCGATAGACTGATAGATTGAAGGGGAGAAACCAGTCCATTGTAACCAGATAGACTGATAGATTGAAGGTGAGAAACCAGTCCATTGTAACCCGATAGACTGATAGATTGAAGGGGAGAAACCAGTCCATTGTAACCAGATAGACTGATAGATTGAGGGTGAGAAACCAGTCCATTGTAACCAGATAGACTGATAGATTGAAGGGGAGAAACCAGTCCATTGTAACCAGATAGACTGATAGATTGAAGGTGAGAAACCAGTCCATTGTAACCCGATAGACTGATAGATTGAAGGGGAGAAACCAGTCCATTGTTACCCGATAAGACTGATACATCGAAGGGGAGAAAATAATCGACCAAAGTTATGTTTCTGATCTTTTTCTCCTGTCCTTTTCCCCGTCACAGGATAAAAGAGGAGCCGTCTGCCGTGGTGACTCCGGTGATCGACGTCATCGACTGGAACACCTTCCAGTACCTGGGCAACTCCGGGGAGCCGCAGATCGGCGGCTTCGACTGGCGCCTGGTGTTCACGTGGCACAGCGTGCCCGATTACGAGCAGAAGCGCCGCCGCTCGCCCACCGACGTCATCAGGTGTGTCTGCGCGTTGTAAAAGGAACGCGTTGTAACGGGAAAAGGCCGTAGCACTTGCCGTAGCACTTGTCGTAGCACGACCTTACAGGCGTTATGCAAAAGGCTCAACTTACAGTATATAACTTATATAGCATTTTATGTGGACATACTGTAGTACTCTATAGTGTACACTGCATGAAAAGAGGAGTTAACGGGCAATTATGGGCACTAGATTTTCCCGTAAACCTCACGTTTAGCAGGCATATACAGTAATATACAGGTGTGATGGTGCAATTTGGGGGTTTACTGGAGTTTGTTGGAACGTTTAACGGGAGTTTCCTGTAATATACTGTACACATCCATATTCCATGCTTTTTGCGCAGTGGTATACGTATGGTTTAATTATATAGATAGATATTCCACTGTTGGGTTCTCAACGTACGTATGATTCTTGATGACAATCTTTTTTTATGTATTTGATGTGTTTTTGTTCTTGCTGACTGTAAGTCGCTTTGGAATAAGAGCGTCTGAATCGGACCGCTAAGAGGGAAGAAACTACAAGCTATGATGAATTAAACTATGACTGAATGTAGTGACATTTCCGTCAACAAATAAAAACTTGACTCAGATGTTATAGAGAGGGACTATAGTGGAGAAGAGATCCAGTAGAACTACAAGACAAGTCATTTCACGTTTGGTTGCGCTCGGGCGTTGCGCTCTGAAAATAGTCCTATCTACAATCAACTGCAGATTTAGCCGACTACAATCTTATGATAATTAGTGGTAGCACTTTACAATAATGACCCGTTATAAAGCATTTATAAACGTTTATAAGCAGTTTGTAGACTATTAACAAATCATTAACAACCTGCTTGTTTACATTTGTAAATGATTACTAAAACCTTTATAACAAATTTACAAATAATTTATAAAGTATTAGTAAGTAGTAAAACTATTCATGAATAAGCCATGTATAATACATCTGTAAATGATTATTAAATCATTTGTAACTGATGTTGTATAATATATACAAGCTATTTGTATATTTGGGAAATGTGTTTGTTCATGTTTAACATATACTTTGTAAAACATTCCTAAAATATCTATAAATCCTTAGTACATGTTATTAAGTGGAGGAGGACAGTCATACTCGGATACGAGTGACCGCCGATGATGATGAAAGTGACGACAGTTCATCATTTACAACTGTCTGTTAATGTTTGTTCATGTTTAACATATGCTTTGTAAAACATTCCTAAAACATATATAAATCCTTAGTACATGTTATTAAGGTCCCTATAGTAAAGTGACGACAGTTCATAATTTACAACTGTCTGTTAATGTTTGTTCATGTTTAACATATGCTTTGTAAAACATTCCTAAAACATATATAAATCCTTAGTACATGTTATTAAGGTCCCTATAGTAAAGTGACGACAGTTCATAATTTACAACTGTCTGTTAATGTTTGTTCATGTTTAACATATGCTTTGTAAAACATTCCTAAAACATATATAAATCCTTAGTACATGTTATTAAGGTCCCTATAGTAAAGTGACGACAGTTCATAATTTACAACTGTCTGTTAATGTTTGTTCATGTTTAACCCTACATCATTTTATGTTGAAGATGTTGTGTTGCATTGTGGGTAATCCTCAGTACAGAGGAACTCCATACTGAGGGTCTCCTGTTTGCTCAGGGACAGGCACAAACAAATTAATTACAAACATCTAAGCTTCATATAAGTGGCCAGATATGCACTCATGTTTACATAGTGTTATTCAGTAACATTCGTTTTTGTATGACATGGTATCATATGACATTGTTTATTTAATTGTTTGAAAAACGGTTAGCATGTTAGCTAGCTGTTAGCACAGCTGTTAGCTGTGCTGTGTAGCCTGTGTTACATGAGAATTATGTAGGGTTCATAATTTACAACTGTCTGTTAATGTTTGTTCATGTTTAACCCTACATCATTTTATGTTGAAGATGTTGTGTTGCATTGTGGGTAATCCTCAGTACAGAGGAACTCCATACTGAGGGTAAGATGGTCTCCTGTTTTCTCAGGCACAAACAAATTAATTACAAACATCTATGCTTCATATAAGTGGCCAGATATGCACTCATGTTTACATAGTGTTATTCAGTAACATTCGTTTTTGAGAATTCACTTACATGAAGTGTCAGTGAATTCTCATGTAACACAGGCTACACAGCACAGCTAACAGCTGTGCTAACAGCTAGCTAACATGCTAACCGTTTTTCAAACAATTAAATAAACAATGTCATATGATACCATGACATACAAAAACGAATGTTACTGAATAACACTATGTAAACATGAGTGCATATCTGGCCACTTATATGAAGCATAGATGTTTGTAATTAATTTGTTTGTGCCTGAGCAAACAGGAGACCATCTTACCCTCAGTATGGAGTTCCTCTGTACTGAGGATTACCCACAATGCAACACAACATCTTCAACATAAAATTATGTTGGGTTAAACATGAACAAACATTAACAGACAGTTGTAAATGATGAACTGTCGTCACTTTACTATAGGGACCTTAATAACATGTACTAAGGATTTATATATGTTTTAGGAATGTTTTACAAAGCATATGTTAAACATGAACAAACATTAACAGACAGTTGTAAATTATGAACTGTCGTCACTTTACTATAGGGACCTTAATAACATGTACTAAGGATTTATATATGTTTTAGGAATGTTTTACAAAGCATATGTTAAACATGAACAAACATTAACAGACAGTTGTAAATTATGAACTGTCGTCACTTTACTATAGGGACCTTAATAACATGTACTAAGGATTTATATATGTTTTAGGAATGTTTTACAAAGCATATGTTAAACATGAACAAACATTAACAGACAGTTGTAAATTATGAACTGTCGTCACTTTACTATAGGGACCTTAATAACATGTACTAAGGATTTATATATGTTTTAGGAATGTTTTACAAAGCATATGTTAAACATGAACAAACATTAATAGACAGTTGTAAATGATGAACTGTCGTCACTTTCATCATCATCGGCGGTCACTCGTATCCGAGTATGACTGTCCTCCTCCACTTAATAACATGTACTAAGGATTTATAGATATTTTAGGAATGTTTTACAAAGTATATGTTAAACATGAACAAACACATTTCCCAAATATACAAATAGCTTGTATATATTATATAACATCAGTTACAAATGATTTACAGATGTATTATACATGGCTTATTCATGAATAGTTTTACTACTTACTAATACTTTATAAATTATTTGTAAATTTGTTATAAAGGTTTTAGTAATCATTTACAAATGTAAACAAGCAGGTTGTTAATGATTTGTTAATAGTCTACAAACTGCTTATAAACGTTTATAAATGCTTTATCATGGGGTCATTATAAATGATTTAATAATAATTTACAGATGTATATAAATGGCTTATTAATTAATAGTTTACTACTTACTAATACCTTATAAATGATTTGTAACCATAGTTATAACGGTTTTAATAATCATTTACGAATGTCAACAAACAGGTTAATAATGATTTGTTAATAGTCTACAAACTGCTTATAAACGTTTATAAATGCTTTATAACGGGTCATTATTGTAAAGTGCTACCTTTAGGTGCCTAAAACTAGACTTGAAATAAAACATTACGGATGACTAAAATGTGACTAAAACTAAGTGTAATTTTATTCAAAAGACTAAAACTAAATCAACAGTGCCACAGACAGCCCAGGCCAGACTGCTGCTGACCTAATTGGACCCCCGGGCGGCAGGGATCAATGGCATTCATTCTTATTATCATTGGATGGCTGTTGATCACAGGCCTTTATGGGTTCTGAAAGAAACCCGTGGGTCGTCAACATTTACTCATTAACCCGCTGAGCATTCGGTGAAAGCCAAAGTAGCTGCATCTCAGTATTGTTATAGGGAGGGTGCAGTTCATCTCAGTATTGTTATAGGGAGGGTGCAGTTCATCTCAGTATTGTCATAGGGAGGGTGCAGTTCAAGGAAGTGTCCTTTCTGTGTAGAGTTTGCATGTTCTGTTTGTGTCCCCTATAGGGTAGGTACCCTCACAAAAAACATCCTGGTCTCTATACTGCCTCCCCCTGGCCAAAAAACATCCTGGTCTCTATACTGCCTCCCCCTGGCCATCCTGGTCTCTATACTGCCTCCCCCTGGCCATCCTGGTCTCTATACTGCCTCCCCCTGGCCATCCTGGTCTCTATACTGCCTCCCCCTGGCCAAAAAACATCCTGGTCTCTATACTGCCTCCCCCTGGCCATCCTGGTCTCTATACTGCCTCCCCCTGGCCAAAAAACATCCTGGTCTCTATACTGCCTCCCCCTGGCCAGCCAGAATGTCCTACTGCCGGGAAAACTCCCCCATGTCAGGTGATAAGAAGGAAGTATGAGCTCATTTCGGGGCTCTCCCCATGTTGGCAGAGGGAGAGTAGCGGCCAGGATTGCAATTTAGGCAGTTGGCACAGGGTGAAATGAAATTTCAATAAATAAATAATGGAAATACTCAAATGTAAATACTTTACTTACTTACTTACTTATTTATTTACTTACTTTCCACCACTGCTGGGTACCAACCAAGGCAAGGCACGCCAGCAGCAACAGCTCTCTGTGGGACTAAACCCTATACAGTTGAAGCTGGCTGCCAACCATTGGGGACCATTCTAGGCGAGGCGAGGGAAGGCCATTTTATTTGTATTGCACATTTCAGCAACAAGGCAATTCAATGTGCTTTCCACAGAACATCAAGCAAAAAGGAGACATTAATATACAATGACATTCAGGATGCATAAAACAAAAGAAGTAACAGAGAAAAAAATACAGTGCAGAAGAGAGAGGGAAAATTTAAAGTAACTCAAGTCAAATGCAGCGGCAACCGGAAAGGTCTTAACTTCCCGGTCTCTGTGCGAACACTCTGACCACAAGGTCACAGTGGGCTGGTATCGACACTGACCACAAGGTCACACTGGGCTGGTATAGACACTGACCACAAGGTCACAGTGACCTGGTATCGAGTCGTATTTTTGAGCGGTGCCAAACGTGCCTTTAAGTGACGGATTGTGTCGGTCTGTGCGTATGTCTCTATGTTCGAGTACGACCTATTGACCCCTGCAGCTGATGCTGATTGGGGTCAGGTCTCACACACACACACACACACACAGGCCAGGAAGGAGGGGTCATTACAACCCTCGTGCTTAGGTCAACAACTGTCCAAAGGCACCGCACACTTCACATTATGGTGTGATTTATTATAACATGGAGACTTGAACACTTAATGCAATGTTCTTGTCGTCTTTGTGAATAAATACGGCTATGGGTAGTATTACGGTAGTATTACGGTAGTATTACGGTATGTTATAAACAAATGACCACCTGGGATTCTCGGTCATCGCGAGGATCCCGTGCTTCGAGCTTGTAGATCTGCGACTTTTGATGCTTTTGGGTGGCGCTGTGGTACGACCATGTAGGGCGTTAATCGCAATAAAATAACACGAAAAGTTCAAATATGGAGACAAGCGGTTTCTGCCCGACAGCAACGATATATAGTATATGACTGAATACGTAACTGTGTGTGTGTGTGTGTGTGTAATTCACAGATCTCCCACTATGGCGGGCGGTCTTTTTGCCGTGGGCAAAAACTACTTCCATTACCTGGGCACATACGATACTGGCATGGAGGTCTGGGGCGGCGAGAACCTGGAGTTCTCCTTCAGGGTGAGAAACTGTGTGTGTGTGTGTGTGTGTGTGTGTGTGTGTGTGTGTGTGTGTGTGTGTGTGTGTGTGTGTGTGTGTGTGTGTGTGTGTGTGTGTGTGTGTGTGTGTGTGTGTGTGTGTGTGTGTGTGTGTGTGTGTGTGTGTGTGTGTGTGTGTGACTCGCAAGTGTCACTGCATGCATGTACAGTACAGCTTTATAGATTAGATACATACTGTGCTTGCTTTGTAATGCTTATCTCTGTGTGGTGTCAAATTTCACAACGGTGTTTGTCTAAACCACACCCTGACGCTGTAAAAGCTCCACGCACACACACACACACACACACACACACACACACACACACACACTGCTGTGACACATTTATGGCTGCGTGAACGATGGCCCCCTCGGCAATGTGAAGTATTCCCAGCCCATTTGCACCGAGCCACAAGACGACAGAGAGCAGAGAGTTCAGTCCAATCTGCTTCGCATTTGAGACCCGAGACCAGATTCCACAAAATGTCTTCTAAATCATGACAGTTTTCTGAAGAAAAAAAAAATGTTTCTGCATCAGTGGTTCACGTCAAGGACCCCAAAAAGATCTGTATTTGGCTGCTGACCCCCCCCCCCCCCCCATCTGAAAATATGTGGTTTCAGGGACTCCCCCCAAGAAGCAAATATTTGAGTTAAGAACGTTCGCTGTGATAGAGAATAGATATTCCAAGATTTGCACACATTTTCACGATTAAAGAATAAGTAGCAGATCTATAAGAGTGCAGCGCTACGAGCTTGTACTGTATGCTATTTTTCAACAGTTTAAAGTTTAAAATAATTACCAAAAGGACCGAATTAATGATATAAGGTTCGCTTTATTGTCTCTTGTGGGAAATTGGTTTGCAGCCAGATAATAGTAAAGAATACACACAACAAACAACATTCAAAACACTAATTATAGAAGACTAAAAGCTTTTTTGTTAGCTTTGATGACCTGCTGGCCAGTGAAAGTATAGTCTGAGAGATTCTGCAAAGGCCTTCTACAGCGGTTCAATACAAGTTCTCAAATGTTTCCATGCCAAGGACTCCCAAAATGATGGAAAGGTTTTGTCCCATGCAGGGACCCCCCAGGAGAGAAATTAAGGTTTTGTCCTATGCAGGGACCCCCCAGGAGAGAAGTTAAGGTTTTGTCCTATGCAGGGACCCCCCAGGAGAGAAGTTAAGGTTTTGTCCCATGCAGGGACCCCCCAGGAGAGAAGATAAGGTTTTGTACCAGGGACCCCCCAGGAGAGAAGATAAGGTTTTGTACCAGGGACCCCCCAGGAGAGAAGATAAGGTTTTGTCCCATGCAGGGACCCCCAGGAGAGAAGATAAGGTTTTGTCCCAGGGACCCCCCAGGAGAGAAGTAAAGGTTTTGTCCCATGCAGGGACCCCCCAGGAGAGAAGATAAGGTTTTGTCCCAGGGACCCCCCAGGAGAGAAGTTAAGGTTTTGTCCCAGGGACCCCCCAGGAGAGAAGTTAAGGTTTTGTCCCATGCAGGGACCCCCAGGAGAGAAGGTTAGGTTTTGTCCCATGCAGGGACCCCCAGGAGAGAAGTAAAGGTTTTGTCCCATGCAGGGACCCCCCAGGAGAGAAGTAAAGGTTTTGTCCCATGCAGGGACCCCCCAGGAGAGAAGATAAGGTTTTGTCCCATGCAGGGACCCCCCAGGAGAGAAGATAAGGTTTTGTCCCATGCAGGGACCCCCCAGGAGATAAGATAAGGTTTTGTCCCATGCAGGGACCCCCCAGGAGAGAAGTTAAGGTTTTGTCCCATGCAGGGACCCCCAGGAGAGAAGATAAGGTTTTGTCTTAGGGACCCCCAGGAGATAAGATAAGGTTTTGTCCCATGCAGGGACCCCCCAGGAGAGAAGTTAAGGTTTTGTCCCATGCAGGGACCCCCCAGGAGAGAAGTTAAGGTTTTGTCCCATGCAGGGACCCCCCAGGAGAGAAGTTAAGGTTTTGTCCCATGCAGGGACCCCTCAGGAGAGAAGATAAGGTTTTGTACCAGGGACCCCCCAGGAGAGAAGTTAAGGTTTTGTCCCATGCAGGGACCCCCAGGAGAGAAGATAAGGTTTTGTCTTAGGGACCCCCAGGAGAGAAGATAAGGTTTTGTCTTAGGGACCCCCAGGAGATAAGATAAGGTTTTGTCCCATGCAGGGACCCCCAGGAGATAAGATAAGGTTTTGTCCCATGCAGGGACCCCCCAGGAGAGAAGTTAAGGTTTTGTCTTAGGGACCCCCAGGAGAGAAGTTATTCTACATTTTTCGGAATACTTTCAAGATTTTTCTGGCGCACAAGCTCACAGACACTTCAACTATGTTGAAGAATGCAGCCAGGTACCCAACTTTCAATCCAATAGCCTCTGATTTCCTCAAGGCAGTAAAACAATCTCTCTCTCTCTCTCTCTCTCTCTCTCTTTTCTCTTTCTCGCCACAACAGCAAAACAGCTTTTGTCCTCACTCACAACAAAGGCTGTCCATTGTACTTGTTTGATTAAATCATGGCTGAGGGACTGACCAGATCCTTGTGGTGTTTTTGTGTGTGTGTGTGTGTGGGGGGGGGGGATATCATTTTACAGTGTGGCTCCCAAAAAGTAGGACCATATTTCACTTATCCTTGCATCGGCTCGCGGTCTTGTTTAGAATTGATTTTTCAAATGTTAATTTCATTTTAAGGCCGTCTCTGGGTCTGGCCTAGTATATCTCCAACCTACTCGTACTAAAACGTAGTCGTCACAAATTCCCAGACAAAAAAAAACAAAAGGAGATCAGGGCGTTTGCATCCATAGCTCCGTCCCCCGCTTTAAATCCCTCTTGAAAAAATAAACTTCCTTTATTCCCCCGAAATGTCTTAACCCATTGTGTCCTCCTGCATTCGCTGGAAGTCACTATAATGTTGCTCTGGAGAGGGAAGTCTGGAGCTCTCCAGAGCGACCCGACTACGGATAAGCGGTTGAAGATGGATTGATGCATGGAATAATGAATTGCATTTTTATAGCGCTTTTCCAAGTGCTCAAAGCGCTTTACAATGGTTCATTCAGTCGACGTCAGCGTCCTCACTTCCCACATTCACACACCAATGGTTGCGAGCTCACACCGACCAACTCATTGGAGGCACTGTGGGGTTCAGTGTCTTGCCCAAGGACACTTCGACATGTGGACAGGAGGAGGAGGAGCCGGGATTCGAAACGCCGACCCCAGGGATCATTGGACGACCTGCTCTACCTCCTGAGCCACGGCCGCACCATGTGGATGTTTTCTCATGTCTCATGTCTTGTCATGTGACGTGTTTGTTTTGAAAGGAGCTCCTATATAAACAAAGCTTTATTATTCTTATTCTTATCCTTCCAGATCTGGCAGTGCGGCGGCACCCTGGAGGTGCACCCGTGCTCCCACGTGGGCCACGTGTTCCCCAAGAAGGCTCCGTACTCCCGGAACAAGGCGCTGGCCAACAGCGTGCGGGCCGCCGAGGTCTGGATGGACCAGTACAAGGAGATGTACTACCACCGCAACCCTCACGCCCGCCTGGTGAGTCCTATTACTGCCACCCCAACCCACCACCGCCCCCGCCTGGTGAGTCTTATTACTACCACCGCAACCCTCACGCCTGCCTGGTGAGTCTTATTACTACCACCGCAACCCTCACGCCTGCCTGGTGAGTCTTATTACTGCCACCGCAACCCACCACACGCGTGCCTAGTGAGACTCTATCCCATTAACCCAGATCAGATTCTATAAATGTCTTCTACATCCTGACAGTTTTCTGAAAAAGCTATATTTCTATGTATTTTTCAAAAATAGCAGACCTACAAGCTCGTAGCGTGCCACTCGGTGGCGCGCTATGAGCTTGTAGATCTGCTGTTTTTCAAAAGCTAAAGCATAACATTATGTAAACACCAAAAGGGGCTCGTGCCCAGAATGGGTTAAGGACAGGGGAGCCCGGGTCGACATGGGACAACCTTTGCGGTTCCCATCCGGCCGCTCTACCCCCTGAGCCACTGTCCACCCCTGTGTGCAGCTGTAGTTATGATCATCATCACGTATGGTGCTCATTTATGGAAGAACACACAGAAACCTATAGGATATATGGAGATTAAGAGGAGTCTCACAGTGCTGTCCTCACAGTATTCATTCACACAACGCACACGGCATGACGTGCAGCATCCTCTAGGCTACTGACTGCAGCTCTACTACTGTACTTTACTCTATAGGAAACATGACGTGCAGGCTCTAGGCTACTGGCTACAGCTCTAGGGAAGCTAAACAATTTCACAACTACTGTATACTGTAAGCTCTCTCTCTCTCTCTCTCTCTCTGGCTTATCGTTGCGTCTGAAGAATATTTCTTTACGTGAGTGGTGGTGTGCGGGACGGGTGTTTCCCCTTTTTGGGATTAACGCACGTCTTTCGAACCCGCCATGAGGCCATCATCGTTAATTCTAAAGTCTGGTGAGTTGAGCACACCAGTATACTTTTGCACTACAATAATAAGTATGGCGAGTGTTCCAACCACTGACTGCCCTGCTATATGGCGAATTACCTCTTTACTCAACCATATCATGTCTCCAGTGGCTGGATTACACGCTTTCAGTGTAATCCACACACACACACACACACACACACACACACACACACACACACACACACACACACACACACACACACACACACATTGTCTGTCTTAAAGCAACAATGCACACACAGACACACACACACACACACACACACACACACACACATTGTCTGTCTTAAAGCAACAATCCACACACAGACACACACACACACACACCCCCCCCACACACACACACACACTGTGCCAGAGGGCGTGTGGGCCACACCAGTCACCTGAGCGGTGGACGGACGGGTGCCCGGGCTGACAGGGAGCGTCAGGAGGTTGCGGTGTGTGATTACTTACCGCCTCACCTTAAAGCCCCGTGCCAACGAGTGTCATCATCTGCCTGTCCCCGAGGCGTGCGTGCGTGTGTGTGTGTGCGTGTGTGCGTGTGTGTGTGTGTGTGTGTGTGTGGGGTTACATGCAGTACATACCTTTTTTAGAATGAGGACAATCTTGCTCAGTCGGCTCAGTAATGAAGCTGTCTCTTCCCTGCCAACAGGATTTTATTTAGAAACCCCCGAAATTCATCCCAAAGAAAAAGAAAAATCTGATATGCCGCGATCATTACTTTCACGTTCATCAGAAGAGTTAATATTGTAACCGCGAGGTATTGCTGATTTCCTTTATCTTTTTGTTTACTACTGGCACTTTACTACTTTTGGGAATGTCGTTCCAGGATATTCAAACGAGCAGATCTCATCGCGGTCACGTCGTGATTCGTGGCACGCTGTGAGGTCGTATTGAGCGCCTATCTTTGCACCGACCCGTCTTACAGTACGATAGTACAGTACGATAGTACAGTACGATAGTGCTCAACCCATTTTAGTCTACTTAATGCCAACCCATAGAGCCCCATCGTGAACCCGGACACGTTGAGTACACCAAGGTTTTATGTTAGAAATGTTGAGTATGTACTGTATGGGTCCCCAGCATGGAGAAACTGACGGATGCTAACTTGCAATATGTTGAGCAATTTTCATATTTGGCATAATATGTGACCATATAAAAAAGATCACACCCGTGTGAACTGAGTGGTGCAACTCCCCTCCCCCCCTCTCTCTCTCATTAGCAGGCAACAGTGCAGCACTCTCTCTCTCTCTCTCTCTGTTTCTGGCACAACAGCGCCCCTACTGGTACTCATAGTCATATACTGGTGCTCATTAACGTCACATAGGTGAACCAACACATAGGTGAACACGGACATTGCTGTTCCTTGGAGTGGTTGCATGCACCACTCAAAAACACATGTTGGGCTAAAAACGGCCATAGCCACCTACCCAAAATTTGGGTAGATGTCAGCCCATTTAATGGGCTGACATCATCACCGCTGTGATGACGGCTATGGTCGTTTTTTAGCCCAAGGAGTGTTTTTTTGTGCAAAATTAATGCTTGGAATGGATTCAGCATCATGAAAACCCCCTAGTTTGACACGTCACATGCTAATTTAATAAAGCATGATGAAATTTCGATTTTAGTTTTTGGTTGTTAATGGTCACATATTATGCCAATCATGCTCAACATGCAAGTTTGCACCCGGCAGTTTCTACTTTCTACGTGCAGGGGACCCATACTCAACATTTCTAACATAACAACACTTTTGGTGTACTCAACATGCCTGGGATCACATTCTGGACAAGTGGACTATTAACGAATAAATACGTCATCCCATGCCTGCGATTTTCTGTTTTTCCTTAACATTTGAAGGAGTCACCGAATATTTATCTCCACTATCCTCCAGTCTGGTGCCTTTCTTCCTCTGTGCTTTAGTGTTTATTTGTCCAAGCGACGATCCGCTCAATGGTTTAGGATCCGTGCTGGAAGAGGGACGACACAGACGCTGAGATAAAGGCCAACATTATTAACCCATTTTGACCTGAGATCAGATTAAAAAAATGTCTTCTACATCCTGACAGTTTTCTGAAAAAGCTATGTTTCTATGTCAAGTCGTTCTTCGATTTAAAAAAAATACCTGGAACAACATATTATCCGAAACGGGTCGGCAGCCAATTACATATATTTTTTGGGGCGTCCTTGACATGAAAATCTTTGAGAACCACTGACATGGAAACTGGATTTCTATGTCAGGATTTAGAAGACATTTTGTATAGAATCGTCCTCGGGTCTAAATGGGTTAAAGGTTGGGAAAGAAATGTAGAAGATGGAAGGTCAATGGCGGGTCCTCAACAAACTGTGTGTGTGCGTGTGTGCGTGCGTGTGTTTGCCGTGGCAGATTGGGTTTGCCCTGGCACGAACACCTTGGCACAGACTCACCTCCTCTCAGGGAGACGAGCTGAGAGAGTGAGCGAGCACCACCTGATCCGTGTTTAGATGGCCTCTCTCTCTTAACTACACCACACTGAGACACACGCGCGCGCACGCACATGCACACAATGTGTCGCGATGCGACACATTGCGAGCTTTTATATCTGCTATTTTCCAAACAATTTCTACATTTGAAAACTTGAAACGGGACATTCTGCATCATGAGTACTTTTTTCGTACTTTAACCCATTTTGGGGCGGGAACCCATTTTGGTGTTAGCATTATGTTATGCTTTAGCTATTGAAAAATAGCAGATCTACAAGCTCATAGCGCGCCACTCGGTGGCGCGCTATGAGCTTGTAGATCTGCTATTTTAGAAAAATCAGTGTGCAAAACAGTCAAACCACAGGCTGTGAAAACACAATCACACCTGCATAATAGATCGCCGTCCAATGGCAGGGTTTCTCTGCCCTGCTATCCTCTGGGGAAGGTTTGCTTTCAAACCAAAAGCCACTTCTTTCAGTATCCATGTCCCCAGTGTTAATTTCGTCGACTGAAACCGATGTAAACTAAACAAAATTAGCCAAATAAAATCTATGCTGTGGTGACTATAACTGAGACTATATATATTGACAATGTCGGCAACGGATAAAAACTATACTAAAATGTTAGTAATTTTGCTCTTAAAATAGGTGTGTGTGTGTGTGTGTGTGTGTGTGTGTGTGTGTGTGTGTGTGTGTGTGTCCGTGTGTGTCCATACATTGCACACACAATCTAGTTTGTCCATTCAGTCATGCAGATGACACACACAGCTGCGCAAATGCTCATACAAGCCTGGCTTTGCACGCTTAGTTCTTCAAAATGTTGTGTGATTGCTTGCTGTAGTGTTGCGGACAGAGCTGTAGATGGAGCTGTTGCACACAGATGGTGCAGGCATGCTGCTGTGTCCAAATGAAACAGTGAACAGCAGAGGCCCCCAAATGTGTCTCAAAAATCACACCTGTGTGAACCGAGTGGTGCAACTCACCTCTCTTTCTCCCCCCCCTCCTCTCTCTCTCTCTCTCTCTCTCTCTCTCTCTCTCTCTCTCTCTCTCTCTCTCTCTCTGTTTCTGGCAAACAGCGCCCCTACTGGTACTCATTATACTGGTGCTCATTAATGAACACATAGGTGAACATAGGTGAACATAGGTGAACATTGCTGATCTACAAGTGCAGAACGTGGCACTGTGTGGCGTGTTGTGAGCATGCAGATCGAGTGTGTGAAATGGCGGTAGGGTAATAATACTGAAAAAGATGGAACGATACCGTAATAATCTTATTATGATGATGTTGCGGCGTTTGTTTTCCAGGAGGCGTACGGAGACGTGACGGAGCGCAGGATGCTGAGGGAGCGTCTGGGCTGCAAGGACTTCCGCTGGTACCTGGAGAACATCTACCCTGACATCCATGTCCCAGAGGACCGCCCGGGGATGTTTGGCATGGTGAGTAGTACTGTACCTGGAGAACATCTACCCTGACATCCACGTCCCAGAGGACCACTCGGGGAGGTTTGGCATGGTGAGTACATGGAGAACATCTACCCTGATATCCATGTCCCAGAGGACCGCCCGGGGATGTTTGGCATGGTGAGTACCTGGAGAACATCTACCCTGATATCCATGTCCCAGAGGACGGCCCGGGGAGGTTTGGCATGGTGAGTACCTGGAGAACATCTACCCTGATATCCATGTCCCAGAGGACCGCCCGGGGAGGTTTGGCATGGTGAGTACCTGGAGAACATCTACCCTGATATCCATGTCCCAGAGGACCGCCCGGGGATGTTTGGCATGGTGAGTAGTACTGTACCTGGAGAACATCTACCCTGACATCCACGTCCCAGAGGACCACTCGGGGATGTTTGGCATGGTGAGTAGTACCTGGAGAACATCTACCCTGACATCCACGACCCTCAGGACCGCCCAGGGATGTTTGGCATGGGTGAGGGAGAACGGTTTACAATCAGTTTACAATTTATCCCATTTTGACCTGAGATCAGATTCTAAAAATGTCTTCTAAATCCTGACAGTTTTCTGAAAAAGCTATGTTTCTATAGAAATAGAGGAATGGAAGCGCTGCAGGAATCTGTTAGTGGCTCTTAGATGGGTGCTCTTTAGTGATACAGGTAAAACCATATAGACAAAAAGGTATCCTTCGTCCAAGTAGTACTGCTTGTCAAAATGTGAATTGCAGACTTGAAAAGAAAAGAATCCAAGGCACTCCGTCTTTGGTGAAAAATTAAATAGTTTATTTGATGATGAGCAAGGCAAATAAATAACAGGACCTACGCGTTTCGACCAAAAGGTCTTCGTCAGGGTCTATCTGAGCTATGTTTCTATGTCAGTCGTTCTTCGATTTTTCAAAAATAGCAGACCTACAAGCTCGTAGCGCGAGCATAGCATGATGCTAACACCAAAAGGGGTTCCCGCCCCGAGAATGAATGGGTTGTTATGGGATGGACAGTGTTGTCCCTGAACACGTTCAAAGAACGATCGTTCACGAACGCGTTCATATTTTGGGTGAACGTGAACTGAACGTACTGTATTTTTGCCTGATGAACGTCATTGTGAACACGTTCGTTTCTGGCGTCCTGCGTGGCCAGTGGCCACATTTACAGTAAAGCATTTTTGTGTAACAAACAGATCTACAAGCTCAAAATAGGGCATGAAACGGCACGTTTTGAGCTTGTAGATCTGCTACTTTTCTGAATCACATGATGTTTCCAACTGTCAGACGATATATATAACTTAGAGATTGTGAACTTGTTGGTTGTTTACAGCTGAAGAATCGAGGCAAAGTGAACTTCTGCTTCGACTACAACCCTCCGGACGAACTGGTGACCGGTCACAGGGTCATCCTGTACGCCTGCCATGGCATGGGCCAGAACCAGGTACATATCTGCCTTCAGACAATTCATTTGTATTAAAGTGTCAAATCACAACGTTGTTATTCAAATTCGAAAGCATCTATATAGTAGCAGATCTGCAAGCTCGAAATGTGTTGCTTCACGCAGCGTTTAGAGCTTGTGGATCTGCCATGTTGATGCTTTTGTGTGATACAGTATGATCAAGTAGGGCGTTAATTTAGAAAGAACAATATAATAAAACATGGGAGATAAGCGGTTTCTGCCCTACAGCAACAATATACTGTACAACTATACCGTATGTTTTGATGTGAGCTTGTATGTCTGCGAGTGACCCTGCCGTACCACGGGCTATAAATGAAGCAGGGTTTTTTTTTCCTGTGTATTTTTCACATCCTGCATTTTGGATTTCTATTTCATTGAGGCTCGCGCTGATGCCCTCTTCACCGGCAACGGGGCCTTGTTGTTGCTGCTGCTGCGCACTGCTGGGGTGTGTGTGTGTGGGAGTGCAGCACGCACGCACGTACGCACACACGCACGCACGCACGCACGCACGCACGCACAGTGTACACTAGGGGAATACCACCAGCTCACTCAACAACAACACCCGTCACACTCACCTGCGTAACCCGCACTACTATAGTACTACAAACACCCACACACCATGCCTGAGTTACAGCATATCCCCACGCACACACACACACACACACACACACACACACACACGCACGCGTGGGTTGTGTGAATATATATATGTTACAGTATGATTGAAAAAAGAAAGAAAATGATTATATTTTCATATTGGGCCCTGGTTGTTTTAGCAGATTTGTCTTGTTTCCATGCAGGCTCCATTTTAAGGTTAATAGAAGTTGCTTCTACTGGTTGAGTGAGGGAGGCCCAATAGCAGTCGCTTCCGGTTTCATTTTCAGCAGATAAGAAATTCCAAGATGGTGGATTTGAAATTTGCCAAAGTGTCTTCAAAGCCTAATGTGTCACGTGACGGTTCCCCATTGGTCCATATACTTTCTACTGTGTCTACTCTATGGCACTGTTTCCCAAGCAGTGGGTTTGGACCCATTTGTGGGACACGGACACATTCTTATGGGTCTGCTTAGTTTTTGTTTCCTATACATTCGGTTTTTGAGTGGTGCAACCACTCCCAAGGAACAGCAATGTCCGTGTTCACCTATGTGTTCACCTATGTGTCTGTGTTCACCTATGTGTCTATGTGTTCACCTATGTGTCTATGTGTTCACCTATGTGTCTATGTGTTCACCTATGGGTCTATGTGTTCACCTATGTGTCTATGTGTTCACCTATGTGTCTATGTGTTCACCTATGTGTCTTATGTGTTCACCTATGTGTCCGTGTGACGTTAATGAGCACGAGTATGACTATTAGTACCAGTAGGGGCGCTGTTGTGCCAGAAACGGAGAGAGAGAGTGCTGCACTGTTGCCTGCTAATGAGAGAGAGAGAGAGAGAGAAAGAGAAGGGGGGGGGGATGTAATAAATTAAAATTCCCATAAATTAGAACAAATAATATGCTTATATTTGTAGATCTGCTATTTTCACTATAGTTTGGGTCCCGGGGGCGCATATCTAACTTCTGTTTTGGGTCACGGGCTGAAAAGTTTGGGAACCACCAGCCTATGGTATACAGTGCGACGCGTTTTGACCTTGTAGATCGGCTATCTTTGCTATATTCGAATTGGAATCCTGAAAATTTAAATTTTTATGTAATTTCAAATGCCTTTAATTATACGTGTGTTGAGCATTGAGCTACTAATTTAGACTGAAGTAATTAAAGCGGGTCATGTTTGCATGTTGTGGAATTGTAAACAGCTGGAACCAATATTATATCAGTATTCTGATGTTAACCTGAGGGCCACATTAAGTGAAGGTGGGGGCCGCATGTGGCCCCCGGGCCGCCAGTTGCCCACCCCTGGTACACACACACACACGTTCTCTGACCACTGGTCTATGGTATACACACCTTCTCACGTTCTCTGACCGCTGGGTTTCGACCTCCCGCAGTTCTTCGAGTACTCCTCGGACGGAGAGCTCCGCTACAACACGCGCGAGCCGGCGGGGTGCATTGTGGGAGACAACGTCTCCACCTACCTGACGGTGGCGCTGTGCAGGCGACCAGGGCAGCCCCTCCCACAGGACCACAAGTTCATCCTCAGGAAGGTAAGACGCGCACACTGTGTGTGTGTGTGTGTGTGTGTGTGTGTGTGTGTGTGTGTGTGTGTGTGTGTGTGTGTGTGTGTGTGTGTGTGTGTGTGTGTGTGTGTGTGTGTGTGTGTGTGTGTGACCTAGAGTCATTCACACACCTATGGCAGAGGACACCATGTGAGGTGCCAACCTGCTCACAGAGAGCAGTTAGGGGTTAGGTTACAGTCGTTGTCTCGCTCAAGGATACTTTGACACTAACCCAGGGGGGGGGGGGGGGGGGGGGCTACTGTAGGCCAAGGGTTCTCAACCCGTGGGTTTTGGGAGGGGTCCCCAAATTGTTTAAAAAACCAAAAAGAAAAACATATTTTCTTTTTTTTTGCAACTGTATGGCTGGAAACTGGAAATGAAGAGTTTACTTATAGTACACATATACACCTTCCCTAATGATTATCTGGTTTCAGTATTTATTTATGGTGTATTGTCTCTATTATTAAGGTTATTGTAGCAGTCAATTTATATTGGGGGTCGGGAGGGGGCGGGGCGGGGCGGGGGGTCCCGAGACACTGCCAAAGCATCTCCGGGGGTCCCCGCCGGCCAAAAACGTTGAGAACCCCTGCTGTAGGCTGCAGGTAACACAACACACCAAAAAGGTTGAGAACCCCTGCTGTAGGCTGCAGGTAACACAACACACCAAAAAGGTTGAGAACCCCTGCTGTAGGCTGCAGATAACACAACACACCAAAACGTTGAGAACCCCTGCTGTAGGCTGCAGATAACACACCAAAACGTTGAGCACCCCTGCTGTAGGCTGCAGATAACACACCAAAACGTTGAGAACCACTGCTGTAGGCTGCAGATGACACAACACAAACGTTGAGAACCCCTGCTGTAGGCTTGTCGTATCTGGACAATAATTCTATACTATATCATAATTTGGGTCAACTACATTTCTGTGCTAAAGTCAAATGTTACTGCAAGTTGATGCTAAGTAAGTCAATTGTCTATGCAGATAACACAACACACCAACATAGCAAACACAATATGTATGCTTATCGACAACGGGTAAATATCTGCATCGGTTAATGTCAGTTTTATTTGCAGATTGATCGATAACGGCAAATATCGTCCGATAGCGATATGTGGCCGATATAACGGTGTCTCCCTACTTTGGAGAAGTAGTTAGCCAGATATGAGGACACTGAGGGTCTCTTTGACTGTCTTAAATACCAGATATGAGGACACTGAGGGTCTCTTTGACTGTCTTAAATACCAGATATGAGGACACTGAGGGTCTCTTTGACTGTCTTAAATACCAGATATGAGGACACTGAGGGTCTCTTTGACTGTCTTAAATACCAGATATGAGGACACTGAGGGTCTCTTTGACTGTCTTAAATACCAGATATGAGGACACTGAGGGTCTCTTTGACTGTCTTAAATACCAGATATGAGGACACTGAGGGTCTCTTTGACTGTCTTAAATACCAGTCCCTGCTAGTGGTGGACAAACGGACCGAGCAGATTGAATCAGCGTGCTGATTGAAAGGCAGATCTGCTCGCCTTCATCATGCTGCCGCTGAGGGATGTTTTCCCTCTGCACGAGAAGCCCCGCTACGTTATTTACTATAGCCTACACCTGTCACCTGATACTGAGAGTTAGGGTTTCCAAACGTGTCTTGACATCAGTTATGTTGATTTTGTCGACTAAAAGTGTTTGTTATTGTTCGTTTCACTGACGAAAACGAAATAAAATACATTTTAAGCTATGATGACTAAAACTGAGACTACATAATTATATTGACAATTTCATCAACAAATACAAAAATAGACTCAAATGTTATTGACTAGTGGGGAAGAGATCTAGATCTAAGAGATCTAAAGACACAAGTCGTTTCATGCTTGGCTGTGCTCCGAAAATAGCCAATCTACAAGCTCACATATACAGACTCGTTCCTTATTTTTTGGGGGAATCAATGAATGACAGCAACGACATACAAAAACTGTAAATGTATACACTGAGATTGTATTTTTTTTTTTCTCGAGCGTCCCATATTTGTCTTGGAAATATGGGACGCACAGCCGCATCGAATTTAAAGTAGTGGGCAAGTGACAACCCTGTACTCACTATTCAGAGCAGGCGCCCTGCAGCTTCTCAGAGTAAACAGTACGCCTGGCAAACTCATCTCTCAAACTAAACAACCAACAACTTCAGTTGATGAGCACACATGCTGTCTGAATATGCAGTGAATCACATGCTGTCTGAATATGCAGTGAATCACATGCTGTCTGAATATGCAGTGAATCACATGCTGTCTAAATATGCAGTGAATCACATGCTGTCTAAATATGCAGTGAATCACATGCTGTCTGAATATGCAGTGAATCACATGCTGTCTGAATATGCAGTGAATCACATGCTGTCTGAATATGCAGTGAATCACATGCTGTCTGAATATGCAGTGAATCACATGCTGTCTAAATATGCAGTGGATCACATGCTGTCTAAATATGCAATGAATCACATGCTGTCTAAATATGCAGTGAATCACATGTCTAAATATGCAGTGAATCACATGCTGTCTAAATATGCAGTGAATCACATGCTGTCTAAATATGCAGTGAATCACATGCTGTGTAAATATGCAGTGAATCACATGCTGTGTAAATATGCAGTGAATCACATACTGTCTAAATATGCAGTGAATCACATGCTGTGTAAATATGCAGTGAATCACATGCATGTCTAAATATGCAGTGAATCACATGCTGTGTAAATATGCAGTGAATCACATACTGTCTAAATATGCAGTGGATCACATGCTGTCTAAATATGCAATGAATCACATGCTGTCTAAATATGCAGTGAATCACATGTCTAAATATGCAGTGAATCACATGCTGTCTAAATATGCAGTGAATCACATGCTGTCTAAATATGCAGTGAATCACATGCTGTCTAAATATGCAGTGAATCACATACTGTCTAAATATGCAGTGAATCACATGCTGTGTAAATATGCAGTGAATCACATGCATGTCTAAATATGCAGTGAATCACATACTGTCTAAATATGCAGTGAATCACATACTGTCTAAATATGCAGTGAATCACATGCTGTGTAAATATGCAGTGAATCACATGCTGTCTAAATATGCAGTGAATCACATGCTGTGTAAATATGCAGTGAATCACATGCTGTCTAAATATGCAGTGAATCACATGCTGTGTAAATATGCAGTGAATCACATGCATGTCTAAATATGCAGTGAATCACATGCATGTCTAAATATGCAGTGAATCACATACTGTCTAAATATGCAGTGAATCACATACTGTCTAAATATGCAGTGAATCACATGCTGTGTAAATATGCAGTGAATCACATACTGTCTAAATATGCAGTGAATCACATACTGTCTAAATATGCAGTGAATCACATGCTGTGTAAATATGCAGTGAATCACATGCTGTCTAAATATGCAGTGAATCACATGCTGTCTAAATATGCAGTGAATCACATGCTGTCTAAATATGCAGTGAATCACATGCATGTCTAAATATGCAGTGAATCACATACTGTCTAAATATGCAGTGAATCACATGCTGTGTAAATATGCAGTGAATCACATGCTGTCTAAATATGCAGTGAATCACATGCTGTGTAAATATGCAGTGAATCACATGCTGTCTAAATATGCAGTGAATCACATGCTGTGTAAATATGCAGTGAATCACATGCATGTCTAAATATGCAGTGAATCACATGCATGTCTAAATATGCAGTGAATCACATACTGTCTAAATATGCAGTGAATCACATACTGTCTAAATATGCAGTGAATCGCATGCTGTGTAAATATGCAGTGAATCACATGCTGTCTAAATATGCAGTGAATCACATGCTGTGTAAATATGCAGTGAATCACATGCTGTCTGAATATGCAGTGAATCACATGCTGTCTAAATATGCAGTGAATCACATGCTGTCTAAATATGCAGTGAATCACATGCTGTGTAAATATGCAGTGAATCACATGCTGTCTAAATATGCAGTGAATCACATGCTGTCTGAATATGCAGTGAATCACATGCTGTGTAAATATGCAGTGAATCACATGCTGTCTAAATATGCAGTGAATCACATGCTGTGTAAATATGCAGTGAATCACATGCTGTCTAAATATGCAGTGAATCACATGCTGTCTAAATATGCAGTGAATCACATGCTGTGTAAATATGCAGTGAATCACATGCTGTCTAAATATGCAGTGAATCACATGCTGTCTGAATATGCAGTGAATCACATGCTGTCTAAATATGCAGTGAATCACATGCTGTCTAAATATGCAGTGAATCACATGCTGTCTAAATATGCAGTGAATCACATGCTGTCTGAATATGCAGTGAATCACATGCTGTCTAAATATGCAGTGAATCACATGCTGTCTAAATATGCAGTGAATCACATGCTGTCTGAATATGCAGTGAATCACATGCTGTGTAAATATGCAGTGAATCACATGCTGTGTAAATATGCAGTGAATCACATACTGTCTAAATATGCAGTGAATCACATGCTGTCTAAATATGCAGTGAATCACATGCTGTGTAAATATGCAGTGAATCACATGCTGTCTAAATATGCAGTGAATCACATGCTGTCTGAATATGCAGTGAATCACATGCTGTCTAAATATGCAGTGAATCACATGCTGTGTAAATATGCAGTGAATCACATGCATGTCTAAATATGCAGTGAATCACATGCTGTGTAAATATGCAGTGAATCACATGCATGTCTAAATATGCAGTGAATCACATGCTGTGTAAATATGCAGTGAATCACATACTGTCTAAATATCCAGTGAATCACATGCTGTGTAAATATGCAGTGAATCACATGCATGTCTAAATATGCAGTGAATCACATACTGTCTAAATATGCAGTGAATCACATACTGTCTAAATATGCAGTGAATCACATGCTGTGTAAATATGCAGTGAATCACATGCTGTCTAAATATGCAGTGAATCACATGCTGTGTAAATATGCAGTGAATCACATGCTGTCTAAATATGCAGTGAATCACATGCTGTGTAAATATGCAGTGAATCACATGCATGTCTAAATATGCAGTGAATCACATGCATGTCTAAATATGCAGTGAATCACATACTGTCTAAATATGCAGTGAATCACATACTGTCTAAATATGCAGTGAATCACATGCTGTGTAAATATGCAGTGAATCACATACTGTCTAAATATGCAGTGAATCACATACTGTCTAAATATGCAGTGAATCACATGCTGTGTAAATATGCAGTGAATCACATGCTGTCTAAATATGCAGTGAATCACATGCTGTGTAAATATGCAGTGAATCACATGCTGTCTGAATATGCAGTGAATCACATGCTGTCTAAATATGCAGTGAATCACATGCTGTCTAAATATGCAGTGAATCACATGCTGTGTAAATATGCAGTGAATCACATGCTGTCTAAATATGCAGTGAATCACATGCTGTCTGAATATGCAGTGAATCACATGCTGTCTAAATATGCAGTGAATCACATGCTGTCTAAATATGCAGTGAATCACATGCTGTGTAAATATGCAGTGAATCACATGCTGTCTAAATATGCAGTGAATCACATGCTGTCTAAATATGCAGTGAATCACATGCTGTGTAAATATGCAGTGAATCACATGCTGTGTAAATATGCAGTGAATCACATGCTGTGTAAATATGCAGTGAATCACATGCTGTCTGAATATGCAGTGAATCACATGCTGTCTGAATATGCAGTGAATCACATGCTGTGTAAATATGCAGTGAATCACATGCTGTCTGAATATGCAGTGAATCACATGCTGTCTGAATATGCAGTGAATCACATGCTGTGTACATATGCAGTGAATCACATGCTGTGTAAATATGCAGTGAATCACATGCATGTCTAAATATGCAGTGAATCACATGCTGTCTAAATATGCAGTGAATCACATACTGTCTAAATATGCAGTGAATCACATGCTGTCTAAATATGCAGTGAATCACATGCTGTCTAAATATGCAGTGAATCACATGCTGTGTAAATATGCAGTGAATCACATGCTGTCTGAATATGCAGTGAATCACATGCTGTGTAAATATGCAGTGAATCACATGCTGTCTAAATATGCAGTGAATCACATGCTGTCTAAATATGCAGTGAATCACATACTGTCTAAATATGCAGTGAATCACATGCTGTGTAAATATGCAGTGAATCACATGCTGTCTAAATATGCAGTGAATCACATGCTGTCTAAATATGCAGTGAATCACATGCTGTCTAAATATGCAGTGAATCACATACTGTCTAAATATGCAGTGAATCACATGCTGTCTAAATATGCAGTGAATCACATACTGTCTAAATATGCAGTGAATCACATGCTGTCTAAATATGCAGTGAATCACATGCTGTCTAAATATGCAGTGAATCACATGCTGTGTAAATATGCAGTGAATCACATGCTGTCTAAATATGCAGTACAATTGGTAGAAAAGGATGTGCCCGTATTGACATACCCAAAATATGGACGACAGGACTTTTTTTAACACGTTTATTCTGAAAAAGCCTGCATCGCTTTTGCTATAAAAGAATTGCTGATATAGAAGGCTCATAGAGCGTCACTTTGTGCCTCGCTATGGGCTTGTAGATCTGCTATTTTTTATTTGTTGTGCAAATCTGAATATTATTATTATTATTATTTATTTATTTTTAGCAAACATTTTTTTACTCAAATTTTGCCTCTAGGGGAATCTGGAACTAAATATTTTGAGATGGGGCTTGGCGGCCTGTTTTGATGGAAAGCGTGGGATATGCACGGGAATACCAGACGACACCCCTTTACCAACTCGCCTCGAGGGTACAGCCGGCGGAGCCGCGGAACTGCTTGGCCTGGTATTCCTAAAGTAACCCAAGTAAATTACGCTTAAACGGTTGAACCTAACCTTAACCTCAGTAAAACTATGCCTAAACCTAACCCTATACCTAAACTTAACCCCAGTAAAACTATGCCTAATACCCAGGGGACAAACCACCCTTATTTTAGGCAACCTGCATTCGTCATAACATACAAAGTTGTCCACAACCGATCACAACCTATTATGGACAACCTTTTTTTATTTTGTAGCGAAAGTCCAATTAGGCCGCCCCCAATATTAGCCCAAAACCTAGGACAACTTTATATGTTATGACGAATGCAGGTCAACCCCCTTTGCCCCCTGGGTATAACCTTAAACTTATTTCTAACCTTATTCCTTGAACCGCGGCATCGTGAAAATGTACTGGGAAAACATGAGCTTCAGTTTTCTGCTCAGTCTCATGCTTTGGATTAGTCCATGTTTGATGAAAGGTCACTTCTTGAGAGAGCGTTTCTCTCTATTAAAAAGCATTAGGTTCACACATGGTGATCAAAAGGCTAGAGGCAGCTGTGATGCTATTCATCTTAACATTTCACCAACCTAGAATCACCCTTTTATGTGCGTGAAGGGCAGCGGAGATCACACGTGACCTTTTGTGAGTATTCGGTTTGATGAATGACCAACGCAACCCATTGGCAAGAGCCAGAGTTATACTGTATACAGTATTAGTAGTGTAGTATAATTTAATTTAAGTCATAGTCTTTTGAAAAAAATTCCATTTACTTTCAGTCTGGTTTATCAGTAGAGTAAATCTACAGTTGATTTTGTAGACAAAATGTAATTTAGTGGGTCTTGATGGTGTCTTAATGCCTGCTTTTACACATGCTGAAAATATCTACAAGCTCTGCGACCTGTTGTGAGCTTCTGTAAAGCGCCTTGGATAAAGGCGCTATATACTGTAAATGCACCATTTACCATTTACTAGATCTGCTATTTTCAGAGCGCAACACGTGAGCGCAACCAAACATACTGTAAGTGGAGGGGATTTCGAGTGAAAATCAACCGATAATTCCCAGTAGGTTACTCGGTCTACTGCACATTCTGGGAGCCTAGTGAGAAAGGACAAGCCTCCTCATACCCTCACCTAAACATAAACGCAAGCACGTAGCAGCGCGGTCCCAACCTTAATCCATTTTTGGTGTTAGCATTACGTTATGCTTTAGCTATTTAGAAATAGCAGATCTACAAGCTCATAGCCCGCCACCGAGTGGCGCGCTACGATCTTGTAGGTCTGCTATTTTTTTTTAAATCAAAGAACGACTGACATAGAAACATGGCTTTTTCAGAAAACTGTCATTTTCAAACAGACATTTTTATAATCTGATCTCAGGTCAGAATGGGTTAATCATCGTTTTCGTTTTATCAATGCCAATCGCAGCCAGTAGGCTCCCAGACTACATGCAGTAGGTCGATGAGATCGGCTTGATAAGTAAACCTACTGGGAATTATCGGCTGATACCATTCGAAGCGGGTGGTAAGTGTGTAAAAATGACTTGTCTTTCCAGTCCTATTGGATCTCTTCTCCACTAGAGATAGTCGAGGTAGTCGCCGAAACATTTTTCGGCCATAGTTTTTACTAGTCAAGGAGATTAACATTTCTTCTCCATTTGTTGGTATATGGAAACCTAAACGTAAAGGACAAAAACCACCTTGGTAGGATTGTGAGAACGGCCTCAAAGATTGCCAGAGTTAATTTCAGTAGTCTAGACCAAGTATTTAAAAATCAGGTGCTTAAGAAAGTCCAGCCAAGTCCATTTGTACAGACAACTCCCATCCCCTCAGCTCTGAGTTCAAGCTGCTTCCCTCTGGCATTCGCCTGAAAGTTCCAGGGGCCAAAAGCAACAGGTATAAGTTCTCCTTCGTGCCTGTAGCTATCCAGGCTCTAAATGACGATAGGAGTAGGTAACTTGTCACCTGACTCACTTGTATTAATTATTTATACAACTTTCTGGAAAAGTTATGAATTATAATGTTACACTGATACCTTGAACTGCCATCCTGTTTTAATGTTCTATGTGTACTATGTGCCTTTTTTTTTTACTGTGTTTCTGTGTTTCATGTTACCTGCCTGTGTTATGCCTTGCTGTGTAAACCAAATCGCCCCACGGGGACAAACAAAGAAATGAACCTGAACCTGAACCTAACAAACCCATCTCCCTCCAGGACGGCAGCCTGTACCACGTGATGAGCGGCCAGTGTGTGCAGGCCGTGGAGGAGACGGACAACGGCAGCCCGGCCCCGGCGCTGCGGCCCTGCCTGCCGGACTCCCCGCACCAGAAGTGGTTCTTCGAGGAGAGGGGAGCGTAGCGGACCGGACCGGAACAGAGGGGAGCGTAGCCGACCGGACCGGAACAGAGGGGAGAAGAAAGAAGGGTTCAGGTTCACAGACGTGTAAAGGCTCATACATAGTCTGGATTTTCGGTGGTGAGGTGACCACCGAACTACAACATGACGTCACGAGCCGCGGTGAAGAGCAAACCACCGCCACCGCCCCAGCCTATCTCTCGGTTTTTACTCACCACGCGGTGGTCGTGGTGGTCAGCGGTGGTCACCTCACCACCGAAAATCCAGACTATGAATAGGCCTTTAGGGGGGTGGGTCCACCGTAGAGTTCTCTTATTAAGGCCTGACCCTAACTGGGCCCTACTGTAAGTTGTCCGGGCCCCCAAAGCCCGGCCCCGACCTGACTAATTAGCATAGATTTTAGGCCTGACCTGGCTCTAAAAAGTCGGGTATAGGGTCGGGTTCTGGCAGAATTTGAGAACTCTTATCACAGAGTAAAAGTGAAACCAGTCAGCACCATCTTCATAATAGATAAATACACAGACAGAACAAAACTTTTTTTTTAATTAAAAACAAACAATATATATATATATATATACATATATATTTTTTCATGGAGCCCAATAAGGCCTGGTCCCGGCCCCTAGTACTGATTAGCATATATTATTTTAGGGCCGGCCCGGCCCGAAAACGTCGGGTCGGGCCAGGTCGGGTTTGGGGCAGAATTTGAGAACTCTAGTCCACCGTCAATCTGAGAGAGGTGGTCCCTGGTGGTTCTCCAAGTCCCGAACGGACCGGACCAGACCTTGAGTACATGTGCTTTACTCCGATCCAGGACCTTGAGAACCTGTGCTGTAGTCCGATCCAGGACCGGACCTTGAGACCCTGTGCTGTAGTCCGATCCAGGACCGGACCTTGAGACCCTGTGCTGTAGTCCGATCCAGGAATGCTGATATCTGCGGGAAAAAAAAAAGGAAAAGGTTGCTGTCGTGGTAGAAACCTCGTATCGCCGTATTCAAGTCTTTTTGTTGTACATTTAATGTGTAAAAGCATCAAAAGCAGCAGATCTACAAGCTCTCTTAGACAGGCCCCGGCGCCACAGGGGGGGTCAAAATGAGTCATTGACCCCTTAAATTAAAAGGACCACCTTGAACACCTTTTTTTTTCAAAGGGCGCACCGCTGGCAACAGACGGACGGACAGGCGCAGAGCGCCCCGTAGGTATATATGCAAATGTATGTATGGCTGCCCCCATAGGCCCTCTACTTGTGCAAATGACCCCTACACCGTTGTCTCAAGACCCCTACACCGTTGTCTCAAGACCCCTACACCGTTGTCTCATGACCCCTACACCGTTGTCTCAAGACCCCTACACCGTTGTCTCATGACCCCTACACCGTTGTCTCAAGACCCCTACACCGTTGTCTCATGACCCCTACACCGTTGTCTCATGACCCCTACACCGTTGTCTCATGACCCCTACACCGTTGTCTCATGACCCCTACACCGTTGTCTCATGACCCCTACACCGTTGTCTCATGACCCCTACACCGTTGTCTCATGACCCCTACACCGTTGTCTCATGACCCCTACACCGTTGTCTCATGACCCCTACACCGTTGTCTCATGACCCCTACACCGTTGTCTCATGACCCCTACACCGTTGTCTCCACCGGCCTGGGCCGGTCTGTAGATCTGCTACTGTTGAATTTGAATCCGGAAAAGTCACCGTTTTTTTCCCGACAGAGACGATGCCCTTGTTTTCAAAGTGAGAATACACGTGTATACGCCTGTTTGTTTTTTGCGGCATTAACGTTTGCACACTCTCTCTTTTTTTTTTGTGCCTGCTGGAGCTCATTGAGAAAAGTGCAAGTTCATGAAGGAAGACTTTCTGGGATTAATATTATTTTAGTTCTTCCTTTTCATTGCATGATAATGCTGGTGGTGCAAACCTCTGGGAGACTGGAGCCGATTGGAATAGTATGGACGATTATGTGCAGTATATATATTGTATTATTCAACGTTTCTTTTAATCGCACATGCTGGTAGTTTTATCTTGTTTATATTTCCCGTCACAGGCTAAATTAACTTGTGGTCTCGGGTGGCCAGACTGTTTGTTGCCTCACAAACAGAGTCCAAATGCAGTTGGGTCACGGAAACTCTTTTAATGATTAACCCATTCTGACCTGAGATCAGATTCTAAAAAATTCTGAATTCAGATTCTGAAAAAGCTATGTTTCTATGTCAGTCGTTCTTTGATTTTTCAAAAATAGCAGCTATGAGCTTGTAGATCTGCTATTTTTAAATAGCTAAAGCATAACGTAATGCTAATACCAAAAAGGGTTCTCGCCTAAAATGGGTTAATGATTAAGTGAATAATTAATGTGAAGCGTTTCGTCTTTACAGTCGCGCACATTTATCCTAATATAAATTAAAATCATCAAAGATACTTGTGAGACTAGTCCACTTGTAATAGCTTTTTGGGTGAGAGTTGAACTCTCTCTCACACACACACACACACACACACACACACACACACACACACACACACACACACACACACACACACACACACACACACACACACACACACACACACACACACACACACACACACACACACACACACACTATTGATCTTATTCCAGACCAAGCCCGGAAGCGTGTGGCAGCAGCTGTTGACTGCATGATGGCACTATGGAGTGACTGTGCGCTCCATTTTCGTCACCGCTAAACCCCTTATCCCTATAAACTTCTTTGCCTTTTTTCTTTTACTATTTTGCAAAACATTTTTGAATAGTTAAAATGGCCAGTCTACAAGCTCACAACGTGGATTGTAGATTGGCTAGTTGAATTATTCAAAAATGTTTTTCAAAATAGTAAAAAAGTTTAGGGATAAGTGGTTTAGCGTGACGAAAATGGAGCCCCTGTGTCTCTCACTGCGTCACACCAGTCACTGTGTACAGTTCCACTCTTACCCTGTAGAGGGAGCCAGTACTCCCCCCTCCCTCTCCTGCAGTCTGCTGTGTGCTTGTCTGTTGAAAAGTGGAACCAGCACTCCTTGGGGTGTTGTGATGCGATGTCACCATCTCTACTTTATTTAGTTCCACAGCCATATTGTACACCTGTGATTTTAGCCCCCGCCCCCCATTTGATTAGATGTATTCTCTATGCCAGGGGTTCTCAACCTGTGGGTCGCGAGCCGCGACCCATCGGGAGGGTTGCCAAATGAATATATTATTATTATTATTATTATTAAATAAATAAATGCAACACATGGCCAAAGCATTTCCGGGCGTCCCCAGCCAAAAAAGTTGAGAACCCCTGCCTTTGGAACCAGAATCTATACACCGTAAAACTGTCAAGCATTTTACACAAATTACCATTGTTCCACACGCTGATAATGTTTAGTCTTGGGGTCAACGTTGATCTTGATGCAGGACATTTTCATGTCCCTTTGCTTATTGTCGGCAGAATTCACCACCAGGGGGACGCACACGCAGTTTGGACACATACCAACGGACCGACATGGGGAAACAACGATCGGACGTGCGGTCCAGTGTTGTTTTCGTCGACTAAAACTAAGACGAAAAATGTTTGTCGACTACCTTTTTCCACTGAAAAAAACGAATGGAAACTAAATGAAAACTAAGCTATGATGACTAAAACTATAAGACTAAATATACTGACAATTTCGTCGACGAATAAAAACTAGACTAAAATGTTAGGAAGGGACTAGTGGACAAGAGATCCACAGTAAGTCATTTTACTCTTGGTTGCATGCTGAAAATAGCCGATCTACAAGCTCAACGCGACGCGTTGTGAGCTTGTAGATCGGCTATTTTCAGCAAGTGTAAAAACACCCATTAAGACGGCATCAAGGCCCACCAAAACACATTTTAGTCGACTAATTCACCTGTAGATTTAGTCGACTAAATGTCATATGATTTTAGTCGACTAAAACTAGACTAACACTAAGACATTTCCAGGTGACTAAAATGTGACTAAAACTAAATGAAGTTTCAGTCCAAAGACTATGACTAAACTATAAAAATCGAAATTTGCTGCCAAAAACAACACTGTTATGTCCCCTGTGGAACATGCGCTGCTCCGTGCTTGCGGTTAGGGTTAGGTTAGGGTTTGAGGTATAGGTTGTGGGCGCATTCACAAGGATCTCATCAAAGATCTTGTATGGAGCCTTATTGGCACACCTCTACATCGTACACCCACATTCCCTGTGTGACAGACGGGCTCCACAGAACAAATGTAGGAGTCGGGTCTGAGCAGAATTGATATATAGCTATCCTGACTTTGAAGTGCTGGCTATATACTCGCATTTCTTTTCAGTGCAGTGGATTTGACAGTTATACTGCTCTGTGCAAATACGGAATCTATAGCTTGCTGCTTAGCAGAAATGGAAATACAAAAATATTTTTGGGATCCCAACTCTACCAGGGAGGACACGACTTTGTCCTGCTCTTCGTCGGAAAATAACTAACTCGCATATTAATCACCGCTCCACAGTTATACCCTGTGTCTCGCCTATGTCTCCCAGACTACAGCTGTTTTTTTGGGATGGGGGTACGGGGGTGTGTGTGTGTGTGTGTGTGTGTGGATGGATGGGGGGGCAGGACAGCTGTTGACATGCCCAGAGCGCTAGGACACCAGATGGGATCCTGATTGATGCCTCGCTCCCTGCCCACCTCCCACCTCCCAATACTGTGTCATTGAGAGAGAGAGAGAGGGAGGTGTGTTAGTTTTTAACAGTGACAACTTTCTTTGCCCCCCCCCCCCATCTCTCTCTCTCCCCCCATATTAATGATAACACGACATTTATTTGAAATGTTGTTTACATTTATCTTTGTAATTCTTTTGTATCCAAGAACTTCAATTAAAACACTTTGCGATGCATGGTGGTAGACCGTCGCGTCCTCCTGTCGCACGTCGTAGGGGAGGGTCGACGGCAACGCTCATCGTCTTTCCATCGTCAGGATAATAGCGGGGCTTGTTGTTGAAAACGACATCGAACCATAGTCTATTTTTAGCACCATAGTAGACATCTGTCGGTGTCTGCACTCGGGTGCATTCAGCAACTTTCCTTTTCACACCTTCCAACTAGGCTATATTTGACACGGCTTAAAGGAGAATTCCAGATTAAGCATTTTCTTACGCTAGTAGTTTGCCTTTTTATGGAAGCGTAATGCTGAATTCTCCTTTAGGTGGCTGAGCATTAGATCTCTCACTCTGAGGAATAATTTAGATGTTGGATGAATTGGGAGGGGCCTTCAGGGTTTGTGAGGCATTTATTCCCATGGATAAGGCGGCAGGCCGTTATACTGTAATGTGTGCAGACTTTATGAGCAGCGCATGATTGCCCCCCCCCCCCTAACCCTACCCCCACCCATCGACTGATCTAATATACGGCAGCCTTCTCCATGTTTCTTCACTAGTCCAATCCAGAAGAACACAGTTTGCCGGCCACTGCTATACAGAGCTGACTAATGAGGTTATATCTTCCCTTCTTCTCTGGAGTCCTGCCTCAAAGCAAATCCATGATCTCGACCACGGTCGAAAAATGTCTTCTACAGCCTGACAGTTTTCTGAAAAAAGCTACGTTTCTATGTCAGTCGTTCTTCGATTTTTCAAAAATAGCAGACCTACATGAGTTTGTAGATCTGCTATTTTTCAATAGCTAAAGCATAGCATAATGCTAACACCAAAAGGGGTTCCCGCCCCAAAATGGGATAAGTGGGGTGGGGGATGTGTGATGTGTCATAAAATGCGGCGATGTTCTAGGGACGCGGATCCCGCGTGCATGACTCGCTGCCGGAGCGCCTCAAAACCGTCGTTATTACATTTTTGTCTTGTTTTTTGTGTTCCGTTTCGCTGCTGAGCGGGACGCCAATGGTCCGTCCCAACGCTGTTTAAAACGGTGCTTCTCAAAGGGAGAGGGTCCGTGCCAGGAACCCCGAGGAGGGGTCCCCCTATTAGGGGGGGTTCAATAGCCAAAACAAATCGGATTAACTAGTTTAACATTGTCTATTTTCAAAAGATCTTTTGAAAGACTTTGAATACTGTTTTTTAAACAGTCCCACAACACTTTTCTTTTCTTCCAGATGTGACCAAATAGAGTCCCTGACACAAAGGAAACATTTTGAGAACCACTGATTTAACCCATTTTTGACGGGAACCCCTTTTGGTGTTTAGCATTATGTTATGCTTTATAGCTATTGAAAAATAGCAGATCTAGCGCGCCGCGCGCTATGAGCTTGTAGGTCTGCTATTTTTGAAAAATCAAAGAACCACTGACATAGAAACATAGCTTTTTCAGAAAACTGTCAGGATGTAGAAGACATTTTTAGAATCTGATCTCGGGTCAAAATTGATTAAAATGCTGAGGAGGCGCAACAGTTTACAAATCCCAGAAGTAACATATCAATTTATTGAGGCCATGTTAAGAACATGGCCTCACACACACATAATATTATGCTGGACTTCCACTCTGCAGTGAGGGTGGTTTACATTGCTGTCAAATAACTTGTCTTGTCCTTTGACCTTAAACTGCCATCCGCGAATTAAAGGACTCAAAGATTATTGTTTTATTTTGTACTTGCTGGCTCCATTGAATGGATCACATTTGATATGAATTATTTCAAAGTAAAACACTAAGTAATGGCTTATTTTGTCTTGTCTTTATTTGCCATTAACATAACCTGTGTGTCTGTCCGCACGCAGTCAGTGCCATATTTCTTGAGTCTCGCGAGCCTCCCACACATTTCAAATGCGTCAGTCATACAGCTTCCATTTCGTCCTTACAGTCGAGCAAATGTTTCCTCCTGTAATTTCCAATTGATAAAAGCCTATATAGCTTGCTGCTTATCAGAAATGGAAATTATAAAATATAAAGTAAACATTTTTGTGAATGAAAATGACAAACGGATGATGGCTTCTGTTCTTCACTTCCGTGATGTGTAGTTCCAGATTAGAGAATTCAGGATGTGTAGTTCCATACTAGCGTTCAGAGATTGTGGAATTGTGGAATAGTTGTCTGAAGATGTCGTTACCCCACATTGTTACTGTCGGGCAGAAAACTAACAGACATATTTAATTTCTTTTTATGCTGGTGATTAGTGGAAATGGCCTGCTATACTAGTTTTTTTTTATGATTCTGAATCCATTCCAAAAGTTTGTTTTGTATGAAAAACACTCCTTGGGCTATAGATTTGTTTTGCCTTATAGGTTGTCAATGGTATGGTCATATATATATATATATATATATATATATATATATATATATATATATATATATAGCTGGCAATTTGCTACTGAATTGGACGTGGCCCCTCTTACAAAATGAAACATATGGTGATGGAGAGCATGTGGGAAAATATGGCGCTTTTGTCAGCCGTGTCCACATTTTTTTGCTACACAAAAGCATCAACATAATCTCCTAATAATAAAATATGTTTTTTATAGGGGAAAGCATCTCACACTTCTTTTCATAAACGTCTGTTATGAAGCGTGGAACATGGGTTGGAGTGGGACTTTGGTTCGGCCGTGACCTTGATTACAGTTGACAATGGTAATTTCCCACTAGGTCTCTAGTGTTGCAAGATAAAAACGAGTGCTACATAGACTAGTATGATCACTATCAGTATAGGCTACTGAGAAACTAAAGCAAAGTACACATTTTCAATGTTTTTGCAAGTCTCGTCCTGAAGCTATACACTTGCCACTTTTGCATACACACACACACACACACACACACACACACACACACACACACACACACAATAAAAAGTACTCTCATCTCTCTTTTTTTCTCCAAGTAAACGATCAATACTGCAAGTAAAAGTCCGGAATTCAAACTGTACTTACAAAATGGCATCGAAATGTAAAAATATTTAGAAAGATCACATCGCAGTGTGTTATGAGTAAAAGTATATTTGCCTCTGAGATAGTGGATTATCTTTTATAGTATAACATTGGAAATACTCCAGTAAAGTAAAGATACCTCAACATTTTACTTAGGTACAATACTTGCAAAGTAAATGCACGTAGTTACTTTACACCTTATAGGCCTATAAACAACAACTCTGATACAGCCTTTCCTCTGCATCAGATATGCATGTACTGTAGGCCTGTCACAATATGGGACTCCCTCTTCCTTTGGTGTGTCGCTCACGTGGCGCCTGAACCCTAACCTTTAACTTCACAGAAAGTATTCCTAAACCTAACCTCAAAACCACACGTCGTCCATCAGGGCGAAACACCGGGGAAAAGAGAGAGAGTCCTGTCAGGCTGTCACAAATATTACACAATCCTTTCCACGGGTCTTGGCAGTGATACTACAGTAATGAAGGCTCTGTTCCATTCTGGTCAAAGTTTAAACGGAGTCAGTGGGTGCTGCTATTGTTCACTGTGCTATACAGTAAATGGAACAGAGCCTTCATAATAATCATTGGTAACACCTGTGACGACAGTAAGGAAGAGGCCCAATTTCTTTCCAATACGGCTGCTGTGCATAGATCCTATTATTTGGGATAAAGTGATTGTTTCTGTTCTTCTGTATAAATTAATCTCTTCAAAGATATCAGATATCAAGCTCGCCATCATTTCGACCGTTGTGAGCTTGTAAAGCTGAGCTACTTTTTGACTGTTTTGACCATAATATACATTTATTTTGACTATAGGTGGTCATTTGTCAGTCATTTCTTTATACATTTAAGTTATTTTCCATATATCTGTCTCGTGCAATTACTAAAAATGACTAATTCAAAATATGTCAAATAGGGACAGCAAAAGCAAAAGAGAGACAGGTTTGTTTTCAATTGGCTTAAGAAAAGATATATTATGGAATTGGGGAGAGAGACAGAAATACTCAGGCTATATAAAAGAGTTATCTATATTTAATATGAATGCATTACAGACACCCTGCAGTACAAGTCAGTGGATTAAATCAGACAATCCTGTCATTAGGGACACATTATACGAGTTGCACAAACAGAAGAATATCGATTAGAGCATGGACAGTCATTCCATCTAGCTCCATAGTTTGTCTCTGCACAGTTCTGACTTTCACCACCATTTGGAGTTCCACTATGCCACATGGTGTACCCCACTTTGCACCCATCAGACCACGTCCACCAACCCTCCTGGTGAATGTCACTCATGCCAATCCAGGTGTATCTCTCATGTATGTCAAAGTTCTTGATCAGGTCTCGGACAAAGTTGTGCTCCCCGTTACTGTGGATGGACACCAGGTTGGCACGTTGAGAGACACAGTTCTTCTCTGCGTCGGCCCAGCTTAAATGTGTAGCGACGTACTTGTAGCAGCGACCGTTATAGCTGTACCAGAACTTTGGACAGGATCCACGCTGCAGCTTCACCTCAGCCGAGGCAGCAGCGTGCACGTTGTCTAGTGCCAGGGTTTCATTCTGTAGCTGCACCTCAGTCAAGGGACTGGCGTGCATGGTGTCTGCTGCCAGCAGGCCCAGCAGCAGGCATAGGAGATGAGGAAACGGCAACATGTCAGCCTGAGGTTGTCTCTCTGCCAGTGAAGCTTGGATTGGAGTCTTCTTGATGTCTCTCTGTCGATGTCTGTATCTTGAAGACGTTAGACTGCTTGTCTTTATATCTGCTCTACAGAGGGTGTCTGCACAGCTGATGTAATATGAATGGTTGTAATGCTGTTGATACATTGGCAGTGATAAAGATGATATAAAGAGATTAAAAACTGCCAACATAAGGGATAATAGAAAATACTGCAGGTGGAATGGAGAAAAACACATTCAAGATAAAGATAATAAGGAAGTAAAAATAGATCAAAAATAGTCTATAACATGGATACAATGTGGCAACACAGAGCATAACAAACTATAAAATAAGACAAAGGGACAAAGAAGAAATGGGTCTGAAAAGTGTTTTATTTTCAAGTAATTTAAAATATTTGGACTTATGTAAACCTCAGATTCATGGACCAGCAGTTCCACAGCCGAGGAGCCCTGAGAGTAAAGACTTGCGCTCTACTGTACACCCTATTGTAGTTATAAATGACCTTGCAGGTCTTGTAGGTCTGCTATTTTTTTTAAATCGAAGAACGACTGACGTAGAAGACATTTTTAGAATCTGATCTCAGGTCAGAATGGAAAACTGTCAGCATGTAGAAGACATTTTTAGAATCTGATCTCAGGTCAGAATGGGTGAGGAGGAACAGTGAGGAGGCCTCTCTCTGCCTGAGACCCGGCCTTCTGGCTCACTGGGAACCAGCATGTCAGTAATGTGTGTCAAAATACAGAGTCCACGATCACAACACGAGGGGGTGTTCCACAAACCACGTTCAACACAGATTCGGCCCAAACACGGGGTTAAATAAATGTTGCTCCTATGCCACTAAAATGTGGAACACTATACAGCCATTAAGAAATGTGAGTCCCTATAGATTCCCTACCCACCTTCAAAACCGCTCTCAAAGAGCACTTGCGGGTGGCTGCAATTAGAAACTGGCCCCTGTAAAATTATATACAGGGGCCAGTTATACGTACTGTACATACGTTTTCTGTGTATTTGCAAATGGAGGACCCTTATATAAACAAGCTAGTGTACACACACACACACACACACACACCCTTTGTGCATGGATTTATCTACTACACTTTTGACTTTATGTACAATTATTTGATGTCTTCACATATGACCACAATACACATCAGTGATACAGATGCATTTTCAATTGGTTAATACAGTAAAGACTAAGTGAGCATTACGAGGTCGTGGAACTCGGGAGAAAGAGACAAGTAATTACTCTAAATGAGGCTATACGAAAGAGTTTACTTTAATGTACATTTTATTGTGGAGACCCAGAACAAGTCAGCAGGTTGAATCAGACAATCTAGGGCGGCATTAGGGACACGCTGTACGAGATGCACAGACAGAAGGATAAGTAACAGAGCATGGCCGGTCATTCCATTTGCTTCCACCGTGGTTTATCTCCACACAATCTTCTGTTCCACGAGCATTGTCTGGCTGCGGGGAATTCCACAAGGTGAATGTGACTTTGCACCCATCCGACCACGTCCATCTGCCCTCGCTGTGAATATCAGTCAGTCCAATCCAAGTCAATCCCTGTCTTGGGTCAAAGTTCTGGATCAGGTTTCGGACAAAGTTGTGCTCCTCAACACTGTAGATGGACACCAGGTTGGCATCTTGAGACAAGCAGTTCCACTCTGCATCGGCCCAGGTAAAATCTGTAGCAACGTACTTGTAGCAGCGGCCGTTGAAGCTGGACCAGAACATTGGACAGGATCCATGCTGTCTGTCTGTCTGTCTGTCTGTCTGTCTGTCTGTCTGTCTGTCTGATTCACACTTTAATCCATAAAAAAATCACCCTCTGTTATGAATGAGGGATCGAGGGCCTTTGAGTTTGTGCCCATGACCTTGAACAGTTGCTCAATAGCACACAGTGCCTTTTTTAATGTCGATTTGGCCTTTTTTAACATTGATTTAGAGGAATACAGACATCCCACCCCAGAAAAAGAATCACACCCGTGTTAAGTGAGTGGTGCAACTCTGTGTGGGGGTTCCCGGGGGGGGGGGGGGGCACCCCGTGTCCGAAACGGTAGAGAAATGACAGAGTTACCATGTGGGGGGCCCCAGGAGGTCTCCGGAACATCCAGACCCCCAGGAACTCGCCCGGGGGACCGGGCCGGTTCCGATGTGCCGCCCCGCGTCCGAAACGGTTGAGGAATGACAGAGTTACCATGTGGGGGGCCCCGGGAGACCCGGGGGGGTCCCCGGAACATCCAGATCCCCAGGAACACGCCCGGGGGACCGGGCCGGTTCTGGTGTGCCGCCCCGCGTCCGAAACGGTTGAGAAATGACAGAGCTACCGTGTCGGGGTCCCTCTTCTATACTGTACTGTACTGTACTGTACTGTCACTGTACTGTACTGGCACACCCGAAATTATACAGTTAATATGTGCGTGTGTGTTTGTGTGTGTGTTAGGTTGCGCACAGGTGGTGAAAAACAACCATGCTGTTTTCGTGATAAGACCCAGCCAGCCAGCCAGCCAGCCACACACATAGCTCCGTAAGGGACTCAGAAAATCTTCAAAAAACTGAAGAGGCTACTGGAGATTGGAGAACCTGATTTGGACAGGGACACATGATCTGATGCAGGACAATGTCACTCTGTTGCCACATTCATTCACCCCATAATCTCAGTGGAAATTGGGGAATATGTTGTGAAATAAAAAGTCAGAATCTAAAACTGGAATTTGGGAAAATGCCTTATTTTCACATTTTCTTAGTTCAAACCATTCAATGATTTCCCCATGCTTGTGCCTGTGGGCCCTCTCTCTCTCTCTCTCTCTCTCTCTCTCTCAGCTGCTCGCAGCTCAAACAAAAAAAGTCATAACTCGCTCAAATCTTGACGGATTTTCAAACGGGTTGGTTTAATACAAACGTTATCAACGTGGCTATGATTCAGGCATATCTGTTTACTTTTTTTTAATATAAAAATGTCATATAAAAGCATATAGGCCTAAGTATGCGGATGTCTCTGACGTTTATAACAAACCAAACCGTTTGAAAATTGGTTGAGAATTAAGCAAGTTATGGTTATTTAAAAAGTACATGCCCCATAGACACAATGTTATGCTGCCCTGAGGTAAGATGGCCCGCCACGTAGCAACGTCGCTCTCATTGGCCAGCGGCGCAGGTGAGCCATATAGCTTTCTTATACCTGTATATATCTATGCGCACACACACACACACACACACATACACACACAGGCGCAAACGCACAGGCTCACTCACTTTCTCTCTCTCTCTCTCTCTCTCAGGTCATTTGCTGACCTATTAGTGCTGACTACCGCTAGATTCTAGGAGGATATGCGATCATCTTCACTTAATTCTTCTGTTTATCTACCTGTTGTACAATATTCACTGGCTAAAGGAAAGAAAACGTAACTGTGATCTAAAAACAAGAAGTTCAGTTTATTAAATATCTATCTAAAAACCAAACGGCAGCTTAAGTGTATTGTATAGGTTCAACTTTAATATTCAAAGATGTTGCAGACACTATAAAGGTGCTCAAGGAGGTAGGGTGAGTCACTGCTGGGCATCACTGAGACTGGGTTCAACCAGGTACACTCTGTACTGTAGTACACTATTAACTAACCTTTAATTAACTAATTATTAATTAACTTGCCAAAGCAGCAGATGTTGATGATGCAACATTACTGAATAGACATACTATAAACATAAGGCTAAGTAGGACACTTCACTTTGATAAGTTATCTGTGGTAAACACGGTAAACCTTTCATCGTAGCTCAGTAACCCACACCTATACCCTCCTCCAGGTCCACCCAGACATCCTCTACTTTGAGACGGTCTGTGGCCAACCAATGACCTGCATGGGTTATGATGACAAACACACTGTACTTTATATGATAAACAAATATAAGATATCCGTGAAATCGTGTGCAACACCGTTTACCAGAAGTTGTCAATGATTTGATTAATCATCAACCACAGTAGGAGAGAGATGTTAAGATTGGGGACTCTTCTTGATGTCTCTATATTAATGTCTGTATCTTGAAGACGTTAGACTGCTTGTCTTTATATCTGCTCTACAGAGGGCGTCTGCACAGCTGATGTAATATGATAGGTTGTATAAACCCCCCACGTCTGTCTGTCTGTCTGTCTGTCTGTCTGTCTGTCTGTCTGTCTGTCTGTCTGTCTGTCTGTCTGTCCATTTATTTTAGTTAACTATAGTAACCCTGATTCACACTTTAACCCATAAAAGAATCACCCTCTGTTATGGACGAGGGGAGGGCCTTTGAGTTTGTGCCCATGACCTTGAACACAAACAGTTGCTCACTAGCACAGCACTCATTTCAGTATAGCTCTGTGGCATTGCAGGATTAACGTTAATGTTAAAGTTATAATATGAATTGAAAGCCTTAGCCAACTACACAATGTGTGTGTTCTTGTAAGCTTATTGCCAGGCATCTTCCATAATATGGTCAACACTCAAATAACTACACTTCCCAGAGTGCAGCAGCAAAATATGGGCATGTAGCCGCAGTGTGCAGGGAGAACAGAAGAAAGGCAAGGAGAAGTAATGTGTGTACACTGTGGTGGGACACACACACACACACACACACACACACACACACACACACACACACACACACACACACACACACACACACGGTCAGCTGGGTGTCTAGACCTAGGAGAGAAAAGGAGATAATGGTGAGTAGGGTCAGATCAGAAAGGAAGGGATTGTCTTATGCCGATGTGGTAAAGAGAGTGGAGAGGAGCAAGGCCAATGATGCAGTAGTTGAAGTACAACAGGAAATTGAGGGGGGGGGGAAATGTAGGCCTAAATCCTGCTACTTCCGCCAAATTTCAGCAATGCACTCTACAGCGTACTGTATATTGTGTCCAGCGTGGATGTACAATATTCATTGTTGTTGTTGTTTCATTGGCTGACTCTCAGTAACAGGTTGTAGAAGCAGGGTGAAGGAAAAGAAAACTTAACTGTGATCTAAAAACAACAGAAAGAAACGAGAACTTATAATATCAATATTTATCTAAAAACCAAACAGCATGCAGCTTAATGTACTGTAGGTTATTCAACTTTAATATTTGAAGATGTTGCAGAGACTGGGTTCAACCAGGTACGCTCTATACTGTACACTTTAGTATACAGGTCCACCCAGACATCTCTACTGGAGACGGTCTGTGGCCAACCAATGACCTGCATGGGTTATGATGACAAACAAAGATGAGATATCCGTGAAATCACGTGCAACACCGTTTACCAGAAGTTGTCAATGATTTGATTAATCATCAACCACAGTAGAAGAGAGATGTTAAGATTGGGCAAAATGCAGAGTCAGCAGGCTTTTAGGGTCATTGTTGTTTACATTGCTTCTGTGTTCATTGTCTCCACCAGGCCGAAGGCATGGGGAGAGATTACGGTATGTTTTGCCCTCCGTCCGTCCGTGTGTCCGTCTGTGAACAGCTAATCTCCGGCTGTAAGGATTGGTAGAGGTTTTCTTCGGAAAGTGCTGACCTCCCGGTGTAGTTGGATAATTAGGTCTTTGGCGATGTCTTTGGCTAAATGGGCAAGTTAAGTTATTAAGTTGCAAAGCTTAGTTTTAGATTCTCAAAAGACTATTGATGAAATGATAATCGGACAGAGAACTAGTGCTGGCGAAACGCCTTATAAAAGGGTGGGGTGACGTCACGACTAGGTAGGCGTGACGTCAACCCTGACAGTACCACCCTGACGTCAACCCTGACAGTGGAGGAACGCGTCCACGCGTAACCAAAGTGCTCGTGCGCCTGGCGTTGTGGAACACGTCGAGTAAGGGGTAAGGAGGAAGTTGCCCAACTTTGAAGGCTGGAATAGCCCGGGAAGGCTGGGCGAAGGGCCGGGCAGGCTGGGCGGCAGAGAGCCGGGCAGGCTGGGCGGCAGAGAGCCGGGCAGGCTGGGCGGCGGAGAGCCGGGCAGGCTGGGCGGCAGAGAGCCGGGCAGGCTGGGCGGCAGAGAGCCGGGCAGGCTTGGCGGCAGAGAGCCGGGCAGGCTGGGCGGCAGAGAGCCGGGCAGGCTGGGCGGCGGAGAGCCGGGTAAGCTGGGCGGCAGAGAGCCGGGCAGGCTGGGCGGCAGAGAGCCGGGCAGGCTGGGCGGCAGAGAGCCGGGCAGGCTGGGCGGCGGAGAGCTGGACAGGCTGGGCCTGGGTTAGGGTTAGGGTTAGGGTTAGGGTTAGGGTTAGGGTCAGGGTTAGGGTTAGGGTTAAGCTGCCTCACCATATTTGTCTGTCCGTCCGGAGCCCGGGCAGGGAAGTAAAGTGGAGATCGGGCGTCTTGCTTTTCCGTCTTGACACTAAAAGATGACCTCTTGATGGAACGTGCGAGGGGCTTACAGCTGTGGGTCTGTGGTGGAGGGTCTGTGGTCTGTGGTCTGATGGGTAGAAGGATTCGGGGCCAGGGTCCTTAGGCGGTTGTCGTACATCGCAGCAGCCTACCTGGGGGCACGATATCCTTCACCGTGCGGTTCAATTTTGACCTCGTCCTCGTCCAAGGAATCCTCAGCTCCTCCCGGAGGTGAAGTGCCCCCGGCTTGGGAGTCTCCGACTTTGAAAGGATCAGTCATGGTTTAAGACCTTCCGCTGCGACGAAATTTTGGTCCGATTATACTGTAAGGATTGGTAGAGGTTTTCTTCGTCACAGGAGCGGAAAGTGCTGACCTCCCGGTGTAGTTGGATAATTAGGTATTTTACCGCTAACCGGGTAGATGCCAAATTTTGCATACACACTCCCTGGATTCCAACGATGAACCTCTGCCCCAACATTTCCAGAACGGCCTGTTATAACGCCACCAGGAGGCCGACTTTTGACGAATCCTCCAGATTCTGTCCAAAGATCCCGCAAAATGGCGCAAATCGTTACACACTATCTCTATGGTCATGTGTTCAAGATGGATCTGACCGATATTTCATATTCCATCCTAATTGGCTAACATTGGCTTTCAAAGTTTGCAGGATTGGCCCTTTTGAAACAAAAAGCCTCAAATCATGAATGCAGCGTGCAATTTACGTGAAATCTTTCACAGACTTTCCTACCTAGGCTGAGGAATATATCCCATCCTTTTCACATTGGCCTGTTGGAGCGCCACCAACAGGTGGATTTTTGCAAAACAAATTTTTGGAACAACATGCCTCAAATCATCCAATTGCCATCAATGGTGTAAGAACAAATGGAACCCTTTTCTTTTCACATTGGCCTATTACAGCGCCACCAGGAGGCCACAACCTGACCTGGCCTGGTGGAGACCTGTGCCCTGAGGGGCACTTTTTCTAGTTGAGTCATGTTTTCAATATGTTTTGCATATAGGCCAGACCCCCCCATCCCCACAATACTGTAAGTCTCTCTCTCTCTCTCTCTCTCTCTCTCTCTCTCTCTCTCTCTCTCTCTCTCTCTCTCATATAAAAAAAAGTCATTAACATGGTGAAACACATCCATGTTAATGATTCTTTTTCATAATTTCACACAACTTCAGCTTTTTTCTAGTTTTCCTTATTTCATTTGTTTTAGTCATTATAACCCTGGTTCACACTTTTAACTGGTAATAATTCACCCATTGTTATGAGGGGAGGGCTTTTGAGTTTGTGCCGTTGAACCCCATGACCTTAAACACAAACAGTTGCTGAACAGCATTCATTTCCCAGTAGCTCTGTATCATTGCAGGACTACTAGTGATTCTACATTTATCCATTCTGACCTGAGATCAGATTCATACGAGGTTTCCACTGTACACACACTGGTCTGATGAACCCATTCTGACCTGAGATCAGATTCTAAAAAATGTCAGTCGTTCTTTGATTTTTCAAAAATAGCAGACCTACAAGCTCGTAGCGCGCCACTCGGTGGCGCGCTATGAGCTTGTAGATCTGCTATTTTTCAATAGCTAAAGCATAACATGCATGCTAACATCAAAATGGGTTCCCGTTCAGATGTAGAATCACTAGTAGGGTCCTTTAGTACGGTAGCATGTTAAAGGAGATATAAATGACACTAATGTTTTGTAAAGCACACACAGTAGAAACAGAAAAACTGTCTGATTACGATGTTACATACATATTTGGCTTGTTGTCTCATTTACAACCAAAGCAAAGCACACCTCATCTTGACATACAGTATGTGCCTTAGTTTAGTTATGCCCCATTGGTTCATTTGTCTGTTTCCTCTAATTGCCTTAATCACTATTCATATAGGGCACCGAAGTCTGACGTCAATATCGGTAGAGGGCGCAAATCCACAGGTTCATGTACTTTTTATTTGCATTATAATCCCCATAGGGGGATTTTAGATCGCCTCATATAAGAACTGTTTTTGGCATTGTCGGAATATATTGTCGGGATATAATTCACCTTCAGGGAGTTTAACTCCCTGAAGGTGAATTATATCCCGACAATGACCACCTAGCCAGATATTATCCCTTACTTAGTAACTCTTGTTTTAATACCCAGTCACTCGTGTGAGGGGACGAGTCAGTTCAACCTTTTAGATTAGACTTTGACAGAACACTAAGAGATTCTACTATGCTGACCCTAAATGTAGTTATGTATATTATAGTATGTAATGAGAATCGCCTGAAGAAGTTATGTAACCTTGAATTCCGTCTGTCAACATTTTTGAATTGTATCCTTTCTTTAGTGACAAAATCCGATGTTTTGTACTTGTGGTTCCTTCATATTCCTTTTTTTTTTTATGAGGCATGGCTCAAAGGGAGGGATTGTGGAATATTTGGAACCCATAATTCTACATTGATCATGTTCTCTTCCATTTCACATTCATGAGACAGGCTAAATTGAGTTTAGGCTTGTAAACGGCATAATACCGTAGCTGTTTGACCAACGGACAGGCTCAAACACAGTAGGCTAGGACCCCCAGGGGTGAGCACCATGGCCACCAGTTGAATCTAGATAACAGACCATTTGGTCATTGTCCAAAGATAGCCTTGGGAGTATAATGTGCTCCTGTGTTCCTGACATGTGAAGACATGATTGTTTGCAAGGAGTTGCCAGTGATTTTCCATGTCTGTCCCCCAGCCCATGGAGTATAACTCACTGTCCCCCAGACCATGGAGTATAACTCACTGTCCCCCAGCCCATGGAGTATAACTCACTGTCCCCCAGCCCATGAAGTATAACTCACTGTCCCCCAGCCCATGGAGTATAACTCACTGTCCCCCAGCCCATGGAGTATAACTCACTGTCCCCCAGCCCATGGGGTATAACTCACTGTCCCCCAGCCCATGGAGTATAACTCACTGTCCCCCAGACCATGGAGTATAACTCACTGTCCCCCAGCCCATGGAGTATAACTCACTGTCCCCCAGCCCATGGAGTATGACTCACTGTCCCCCAGCCCATGGAGTATGACTCACTGTCCCCCAGCCCATGGAGTATAACTCACTGTCCCCCAGCCCATGGAGTATAACTCACTGTCCCCCAGCCCATGGAGTATAACTCACTGTCCCCCAGCCCATGGGGTATAACTCACTGTCCCCCAGCCCATGGGGTATAACTCACTGTCCCCCAGCCCATGGAGTATAACTCACTGTCCCCCAGCCCATGGAGTATAACTCACAATGTAAAGTCGAAATAAACCATCAGCTAACATCACTCCATCTGCTGTCTGCCGTCTCAAACTTTCTCCAGTGCTCTCCCATGCAGTTTTTAATAACAGTCTTTGTACACGGTAGGGACTATAATAGTGTCCCAAGTTATTTACCACATAACCAAATCCATAACCTACACATTTCAGGATAATTAAAGTAAAGGGAGATAAATTATCATATCACTAACTGAAGCTAGGGTTTACTGCAGGTATATTTAATGTATGGTGGCGGGTTGAATGAGACAATTTACAGTCATTAGGAACACGTACGAGTTTCACAAACAGAAGCATAAGTTTGATAACATTCGGTGTCACACCATTCATTTCCACAACACCAATCAGTTCCACAATTTGTAACCCCACAGTGTTGTCCATGTCGGTGGTGATTGTTGTTTGGCTCTCCGTGCTGCCACAAGGTGTAGCTCACTTTGGACCCATCGGACCACGTCCACCAACCCTCCTTGTGGATGTCAGTGAGTCCAACCCATGTGACTGTCTGGCTCACGTCAAAGACATTGATCAGGTCTCGGACAAAGTTGTGCTCCTCAACGCTGTGGATGGACACCAGGTTGGCATCCTGAGAGACACAGTTCCTTTCTGCGTCGGCCCAGCTTAGACGTGTAGCGACGTACTTGTAGCAGCGACCGTTGAAGCTGTACCAGTACTGTGGACAGGTTCCTTGCTGCAGCGGCACCGCAGCAGGGGCAACAGCAGTGAGCACGGTGTCTGCTGCCAGCAGACCCAGCAGCAGGCATAGGAGATGAGGAATCAGGAACATGGCAGCCTGAGGTTGTCTCTCTGTCAGCGGAGCTTGGATTGGAGTCTTCTTGATGTCTCTCTGTTGATGTCTGTATCTTGCAGACGTTAGAATGCTTGTCTTTATATCTGCTCTACAGAGGGCGTCTGCACAGCTGGCATATGATTGGTCCTAATATTGGTGATACATTGGAAGTACTAAATGTAATCTAAAGAGATAAAGAACTGCCAACATAAGGGATAAGAGGGAATGGAGAAAAACACATTCAAGATAAAGACAACAAGGAAGTTAAAAAATAGGGCAATTAGGGCAGTTAGTATTAATTAAACTAAACAAACCATGAAATAATAAAACATTAAGGGACTAATCAGAAATGGACCATTAAAATGTTCCTCTCATTAATGTAAGATTTAAGTTGAATTTAACCTTGGAGATTCATGTGCAAGCCACTGAGGAGACCTGACACTTGGATTTGAACCTGGATTAAGGAACAGTGAGGAGGCCTCTCTCTGAGACCCTGCCTTCTGGCTCACTGGGAACCAGCATGTCAGTAATGTGTGTCAAAATACTTCCTTAATGTCAACAAAGTCCACGATCACAACACGAGGGGGTGTTCCACAAACCACGTTCAACACAGATTCGGCCCAAACACGGGGTTAAATTAATTTTGCTCCTATGCCACTAAAATGTGGCACACTACCAACAGCCATTAAGAAATGTGAGTCCCTATAGATTCCCTACCCACCTTCAGAACCGCGCTCAAAGAGCACTTGCGGGTGGCTGCAATTAGAAACCCCCCCCCCTCCCATACTGTACATACGTTTTCTGTAGAGCTGGGACTCGATTAAAATAATTAATCTAATTAATCAGAGGCTTTGCGATTAATTAATCTAGATTAATCGCATTTTAATCGCATATCATTATTTGACCCGAGAACAGTGAGAAAGCAATTTTTTTCAAATGGATTTTGGTATACTAGTGAATCAATGAATAGTGAATACATAAGTTTAAGCAATAAAACATTGTTTTTGTAGTAATAGGGGTAATAATTCTTTATTGAATAATTGCACACAACTGTGCTGTAATCCACACTACCATCGGATAGCCTTTTAAATCCTATTTCCAATCCACGGGGACAAGCAAAGTGATCTCAGCGGCTTCCCCCAGTCTGGTGAACTGTCTGCGGTTTCTGGTGGTGTTATTGTCTGAAGAGGACACGGACACTTGGTGCGCAGGTCCGTCTGAAAACTGTCCAGTGACAACGTTCTGCGGTGAAAAAAATAGTGCAATGCGTAATTTTTTTTAATGCATTAATTTTTCTGTAGTTAATTAATCGTAATTAATCGCAATTAGTCCCGGCCTTAGTTTTCTGTGTATAATATAATTTCTTTTTTTGGATAGTATTGTATATTTGTATGTCTTTAAATGTTCTGATGAATTGCGAATGGAGGACCCTTATATAGTATAAGTACAGTATTGTTTACACACACACACACACACACACACACACACACACACACACACACACACACACACACACACACACACACACACACACACACACACAAACCCTTTGTGCATGGATTTATCTACTACACTTTTGACTTTATGTACAATTATTTGATGTCTTCACAGCCTATGACCACAATACACATCAGTGATACAGATGCATTTTCAATTGGTTAATACAGTAAAGACTAAGTGAGCATTACGAGGTTGTGGAACTCGGGAGAAAGAGACAAGTAATTACTCTAAATGAGGCTATACGAAAGAGTTTACTTTAATGTACATTTTATTGTGGAGACCCAGAACAAGTCAGCAGGTTGAATCAGACAATCTAGGGCGGCATTAGGGACACGTATAAACCCCCACCTCTGTCTGTCTGTCTGTCTGTCTGTCTGTCTGTCTGTCTGTCTGTCTGTCTGTCTGTCTGTCTGTCTGTCTGTCTGTCTGTCTGCCTGCCTGCCTGCCTGCCTGCCTGCCTGCCTGCCTGTCTCTGTCCCTCCCCCTCTCTCTCTCCAGGTCTCTCTCATTCTTTTTGTCTATTCTAGTAGTTATTATTCAATTTATTTTAGTTAACTATAGTAACCCTGATTCACACTTTAACCCATAAAATAATCACCCTCTGTTATGGACGAGGGGAGGGCCTTTGAGTTTGTGCCCATGACCTTGAACACAAACAGTTGCTCACTAGCACAGCACTCATTTCAGTATAGCTCTATGGCATTGCAGGATTAACGTTAATGTTAAAGTTATAATATGAATTGAAAGCCTTAGCCAACTACACAATGTGTGTGTTCTTGTAAGCTTATTGCCAGGCATCTTCCATAATATGGTCAACACTCAAATAACTACACTTCCCAGAGTGCAGCAGCAAAATATGGGCATGTAGCCGCAGTGTGCAGGGAGAACAGAAGAAAGGCAAGGAGAAGTAATGTGTGTACACTGTGGTGGGACACACACACACACACACACACACACACACACACACACACACACACACACACACACACACACACACACACACACACACACACACACACACACACACACACACACACACACGGTCAGCTGGGTGTCTAGAGACTCTAGACCTAGGAGAGAAAAGGAGATAATGGTGAGTAGGGTCAGATCAGAAAGGAAGGGATTGTCTTATGCCGATGTGGTAAAGAGAGTGGAGAGGAGCAAGGCCAATGATGCAGTAGTTGAAGTACAACAGGAAATTGAGGGGGGGGGGGGGAAATGTAGGCCTAAATCCCGCTACTTCCGCCAAATTTCAGCAATGCACTCTACAGCGTACTGTATATTGTGTCCAGCGTGGATGTACAATATTCATTTTTGTTGTTGTTTCATTGGCTGACTCTCAGTAACAGGTTGTAGAAGCAGGGTGAAGGAAAAGAAAACTTAACTGTGATCTAAAAACAACAGAAAGAAACGAGAACTTAGAATATCAATATTTATCTAAAAACCAAACAGCATGCAGCTTAATGTACTGTAGGTTATTCAACTTTAATATTTGAAGATGTTGCAGAGACTGGGTTCAACTAGGTACGCTCTATACTGTACACTATACAGGTCCACCCAGACATCTCTACTGGAGACGGTCTGTGGCCAACCAATGACCTGCATGGGTTATGATGACAAACAAAGATGAGATATCCGTGAAATCACGTGCAACACCGTTTACCAGAAGTTGTCAATGATTTGATTAATCATCAACCACAGTAGAAGAGAGATGTTAAGATTGGGCAAAATGCAGAGTCAGCAGGCTTTTAGGGTCATTGTTGTTTACATTGCTTCTGTGTTCATTGTCTCCACCAGGCCGAAGGCATGTGGAGAGATTACGGTATGTTTTGCCCTCCGTCCGTCCGTGTGTCCGTCTGTGAACAGCTAATCTCCGGCACCGCTAACCCGGTAGATGCCAAATTTTGCATACACACTCCCTGGATGCCAACGATGAACCTCTGCCCCAACATTTCCAGAACGGCCTGTTATAACGCCACCAGGAGGCCGACTTTTGACGAATCCTCCAGATTCTGTCCAAAGATCCCGCAAAATGGCGCAAATCGTTACACACTATCTCTATGGTCATGTGTTCAAGATGGATCTGACCGATATTTCATATTCCATCCTAATTGGCTAACATTGGCTTTCAAAGTTTGCAGGATTGGCCCTTTTGATACAAAAAGCCTCAAATCATGAACGCAGCGTGCAATTTACGTGAAATCTTTCACAGACTTTCCTACCTAGGCTGAGGAATATATCCCACCCTTTTCACATTGGCCTGTTGGAGCGCCACCAACAGGTGGATTTTTGCAAAACACATTTTTGGAACAACATGCCTCAAATCATCCAATTGCCATCAATGGTGTAAGAACAAATGGAACCCTTTTCTTTTCACATTGGCCTATTACAGCGCCACCAGGAGGCCACAACCTGACCTGGCCTGGTGGAGACCTGTGCCCTGAGGGGCACTTTTTCTAGTTGAGTCATGTTTTCAATATGTTTTGCATATAGGCCAGACCCCCCCATCCCCACAATACTGTAAGTCTCTCTCTCTCTCTCTCTCTCTCTCTCTCTCTCTCTTTCTCTCTCTTTCTCTCTCTCTCTCTCTCTCTCTCTCTCTCTCTCTCTCTCTCTCTCTCTCTCTCATATTAAAAAAAAGTCATTAACATGGTGAAACACATCCATGTTAATGATTCTTTTTCATAATTTCACACAACTTCAGCTTTTTTCTAGTTTTCCTTATTTCATTTGTTTTAGTTATTATAACCCTGGTTCACACTTTTAACTGGTAATAATTCACCCATTGTTATGAGGGGAGGGCTTTTGAGTTTGTGCCGTTGAACCCCATGACCTTAAACACAAACAGTTGCTGAACAGCATTCATTTCCCAGTAGCTCTGTATCATTGCAGGACTACTAGTGATTCTACATTTATCCATTCTGACCTCATCTGATTCATACGAGGTTTCTACTGGACACACACTGGTCTGATGAACCCATTCTGACCTGAGATCAGATTCTAAAAAATGTCAGTCGGTCTTTGATTTTTCAAAAATAGCAGACCTACAAGCTTGTAGGGCAACACTCGGTGGCGCGCTATGAGCTTGTAGATCTGCTATTTTTCAATAGCTAAAGCATAACATGCATGCTAACATCAAAATGGGTTCCCGTTCAGATGTAGAATCACTAGTAGGGTCCTTTAGTACGGTAGCATGTTAAAGGAGATATAAATGACACTAATGTTTTGTAAAGCACACACAGTAGAAACAGAAAAACTGTCTGATTACGATGTTACATACATATTTGGCTTGTTGTCTCATTTACAACCAAAGCAAAGCACACCTCATCTTGACATACAGTATGTGCCTTAGTTTAGTTATGCCCCATTGGTTCATTTGTCTGTTTCCTCTAATTGCCTTAATCACTATTCATATAGGGCACCGAAGTCTGACGTCAATATCGGTAGAGGGCGCAAATCCACAGGTTCATGTACTTTTTATTTGCATTATAATCCCCATAGGGGGATTTTAGATCGCCTCATATAAGAACTGTTTTTGGCATTGTCGGAATATATTGTCGGGATATAATTCACCTTCAGGGAGTTTAACTCCCTGAAGGTGAATTATATCCCGACAATGACCACCTAGCCAGATATTATCCCTTACTTAGTAACTCTTGTTTTAATACCCAGTCACTCGTGTGAGGGGACGAGTCAGTTCAACCTTTTAGATTAGACTTTGACAGAACACTAAGAGATTCTACTATGCTGACCCTAAATGTAGTTATGTATATACAGTAGTATGTAATGAGAATCGCCTGAAGAAGTTAGGTAACCTTGAATTCCGTCTGTCAACATTTTTGAATTGTATCCAATCTTTAGTGACAAAATCCGATGTTTTGTACTTGTGGTTCCTTCATATTCCTTTTTTTTTATGAGGCATGCCTCAAAAGGAGGGATTGTGGAATATTTGGAACCCATAATTCTACATTGATCATGTTCTCTGCCATTTCACATTCATGAGACAGGCTAAATTGAGTTTAGGCTTGTAAACGGCATAATACCGTAGCTGTTTGACCAACGGACAGGCTCAAACACAGTAGGCTAGGACCCCCAGGGGTGAGCACCATGGCCACAGTTGAATCTAGATAACAGACCATTTGGTCATTGTCCAAAGATAGCCTTGGGAGTATAATGTGCTCCTGTGTTCCTGACATGTGAAGACATGATTGTTTGCAAGGAGTTGCCAGTGATTTTCCATGTCTGTGCCCCAGCCCATGGAGTATAACTCACTGTCCCCCAGACCATGGAGTATAACTCACTGTCCCCCAGCCCATGGAGTATAACTCACTGTCCCCCAGCCCATGAAGTATAACTCACTGTCCCCCAGCCCATGGAGTATAACTCACTGTCCCCCAGCCCATGGAGTATAACTCACTGTCCCCCAGCCCATGGGGTATAACTCACTGTCCCCCAGCCCATGGAGTATAACTCACTGTCCCCCAGCCCATGGAGTATAACTCACTGTCCCCCAGCCCATGGAGTATAACTCACTGTCCCCCAGCCCATGGAGTATGACTCACTGTCCCCCAGCCCATGGAGTATAACTCACTGTCCCCCAGCCCATGGAGTATAACTCACTGTCCCCCAGCCCATGGAGTATGACTCACTGTCCCCCAGCCCATGGAGTATGACTCACTGTCCCCCAGCCCATGGAGTATAACTCACTGTCCCCCAGCCCATGGAGTATAACTCACTGTCCCCCAGCCCATGGAGTATAACTCACTGTCCCCCAGCCCATGGGGTATAACTCACTGTCCCCCAGCCCATGGAGTATAACTCACTGTCCCCCAGCCCATGGAGTATAACTCACTGTCCCCCAGCCCATGGAGTATAACTCACAATGTAAAGTCGAAATAAACCATCAGCTAACATCACTCCATCTGCTGTCTGCCGTCTCAAACTTTCTCCGGTGCTCTCCCATGCAGTCTTTGTACACGGTAGGGACTATAATAGTGTCCCAAGTTATTTACCACATAACCAAATCCATAACCTACACATTTCAGGATAATTAAAGTAAAGAGAGATAAATTATCATATCACTAACTGAAGCTAGGGTTTACTGCAGGTATATTTAATGTATGGTGGGTTGAATGAGACAATTTACAGTCATTAGGAACACGTACGAGTTTCACAAACAGAAGCATAAGTTTGATAACATTCGGTGTCACACCATTCATTTCCACAACACCAATCAGTTCCACAATTTGTAACCCCACAGTGTTGTCCAGGTCGGTGGTTGTTTGGCTCTCCGTGCTGCCACAAGTTGTAGCTCACTTTGGACCCATCGGACCACGTCCACCAACCCTCCTTGTGGATGTCAGTGAGTCCAACCCATGTGACTGTCTGGCTCACGTCAAAGACATTGATCAGGTCTCGGACAAAGTTGTGCTCCTCAACGCTGTGGATGGACACCAGGTTGGCATCCTGAGAGACACAGTTCCTCTCTGCGTCGGCCCAGCTTAGACGTGTAGCGACGTACTTGTAGCAGCGACCGTTGAAGCTGTACCAGTACTGTGGACAGGTTCCTTGCTGCAGCGGCACCGCAGCAGGGGCAACAGCAGTGAGCACGGTGTCTGCTGCCAGCAGGCCCAGCAGCAGGCATAGGAGATGAGGAATCAGGAACATGGCAGCCTGAGGTTGTCTCTCTGTCAGCGGAGCTTGGATTGGAGTCTTCTTGATGTCTCTCTGTCGATGTCTGTATCTTGCAGATGTTTTTTGTCTACTGCGCTTGTCTTTATTTCTGCTCTACAGAGGGCGTCTGCAGTCGCACAGCTGATGTAATATGATTGGTTGTAAACCCCCCACCTCTGTCTGTCTGTCTGTGTCTCTGTCTCTCTCTCTCTCTCTCTCTCTCTCTCTCTAGAGCTAAGTTTTGTCGCACAGTCTGAACTGATTCGCCCATGCACCCATGAGGAACTTTTATTTATTTTGCACTCACTTTGTTATGTTATGCACTTTATGTTCTCTCTATACCTTTAACTGCAATATGAGCCTGTACAACCAAGTTTTTCACCCACCTTACTTGTAATGTGAAGATTGATTCTGATTCTGATTCTCTCTCTCTCTCGGTTGTTTCAGTTAACTAAATAGTTTTTGTCAATTCTAGTAGGCATTATTTAATTTATTTTTGTTAACTATAGTAACCCTGATTCACACTTTAACCCATAAAAAACAATCGCCCTCTGTTATGATTGAGGGAGTTCATGCCCATGACCTTGAACACAAACAGTTGCTCAATAGCACAGCAGTCACACACTGCGCAAGCCAGTGTCGAAAACGACCAGACAGGCTCTGACTTGGAACCCTCAGGGGAAGAGAAACAGAGGCTGGCCAAAAAACAGCTGGCGGCGGGATCTCCAGGCAGACACCAAGAGGCTGGGATGCACCTGGTCGCAGATAGAAAAGAATGCCAGTGACCGAGAACTCTGGAGGACCCTTTATTTTTAAAACATGAAAAAAGGCACAAAATATGTTCAGATGGAAGTCTGTGGACAATTACATATTAATCTGGGGTTCCTTGATGCGAAGAAATGTGTAAGCAAGCCCAAATACGGTAAGCAACTACTGTACACTTTAGAATCAAGCCCAAAAAAACATCAACCACTACCAATAATGTATTTGCAAGTGACTTTACAGAAAAAAACAAGTCAAAGGTTGCTTATAATAAGCAGGCATGGCAACACGGCCTGAAGGAAGCAAAGCACACACACAAGAAGCCCCAGTACCTTGGCGGGGAAAAACGTGGATAGAGGGTATACACATGACATCATCATACCTGTAAGTTATGTGGGAACTCCCACTGAGTGGCAAAAAAACTACTTTCTGGCCTTGACAGCGCATTCATCCAAACAGAAAAGTCCTGTCTGTTTGCATTAAACAATGTTAAACTCACCAACAGCAGCTGTACGAAAAGCTTGAATTATCCTCTTTCTATATCTGCAAAGTTTTTGTTTCATAACAATCAACCATAGAAACGTTATGAGCTACTTTCTTCCAAGAAATGCCCTGCATTTGATTATTTTTCTAAGTGTCAGACTTTGGAAGTGCTTGTTTTCAATAACACAACATTTGACATTTAGAAACAGGTGGTACGCAGGACGGTTGAGTGATTTCCAATGAGCGCTTCCAAACTCCAACACTCCATGCTGCTCAATGTTTTGCCACTCAGTCTAGTTAAGGCGTGTCCTGATAATTCATGCATGTGCATACTCTCTATACCCCAGTTGGGGTGTCCGGCATAAGTAGCCTAAGTAAGTGCAGCAGTCATTGCAGGGTTAAAATGAAATGAGCCATTAATGTTAACGGTATGATATGAAACTAAAGCCAACTACACAATCTATGTGTTTTTGTATTAAGCTTGGTGTTTAGTCAAAACTCAGGAAAAAGCATTATTGCCACTTGCGTCTTCCATGTATGGTCAACACTCAAAAAACTACACTTCCCAGAGTGCAGCAGCAAGATGGTACAAACACCTGGTGACCTGGAAATGTTTCAAAGGAGCATTCAGTCAAACACTAAAGAGAAGATTGCTCCAATATCTACTTGCGGGTTCTATCCAAAGACGCCAAATGGTTGGTGAAATTGTTTTTATTTTATGTACACATGCTTGTTGTTTGAAAAGCTGCTGAATGTGTTCATGTCTTTAGCTGCTACAGTTCTAAGTCGGTTAAGGAACACATTGCACTGCAGCAATTGCTTTCATTGTGTGTGTGTGTGTGTGTGTGTGTGTGTGTGTGTGTGTGTGTGTGTGTGTGTGTGTGTGTGTGTGTGTGTGTGTGCGTGCATTCATAAAATGAGTGTCAAATCGAGTGGCAAAGTGAGTTTAACGTTGTTTAATGTAATCTGATTCATGGGCTGTCAAGGCAAGAAAGTAGTTTTTTTGCCACTCAGTATATAGGCATCCCCACATAACTTCCTGGTTTGATGATGATGTCATGACCCACACTTCTCTCTCACGCAAGTGGAGCACACACACACACACACACACACACACACACACACACACACACACACACACACACACACACACACACACACACACACACACACACACACACATTTAACCATAACCATTTATTTATGTCCACACAAAGGATATGCAGATTGACGGCTGCCAATTATAGCAGAGACACCAAAATACTTTGCCAGCCTTTTTGCCTCTTTTTTTGGGCATCCCAAGTTGTTGGAACCCTCTAACAACGAGTCTGTGCGTATGCTCTAGGCTGCCAAATATAAAGACAAATAGTCTGCACCTACCATATAGCCCAGCTCTGAGATGTAGAAGTGGTTGGTATTTTATGTTCTTTTATGTTCAGGCTATCTCTAATACAGACACTTCTCTGGACTCTTCATCAACCACAACAATATCTGGTGTATTAGCTGTCAGAGATGTGACAGTTGGAACATGGATGGGATGACCCTGGAACAAACACACACACACACACAGCATGCACGCACTACTCTTTGTGCATAAAAGTACACATACATACATGCATACATCTTTTCTTCTTACATGAGAGAGAGAGAGAGAAGAGTTGACCCTAAATGAGGCTGTAGTTTATATTTTATTGTGAATTTATTATTGAGACCCAGTATTCAGTCACTATAGGGACAGACTGTACAAGGCTTTGGATTGGAGTCTTCTTGTTAGGTCTCTGTTGTCGCTGTCTTACTGGAAATGCTTGTATTTTTCTATCTGCTCCTGAGGGTGTCTGCTCCGCTGGCATACAGTCATTGGTCCTAATGTACAGTATGTTATCTATAGCAGCTTTGTGTTCACACGATTTTGCTGACGTGTTCCTTACATAATGAAGTATACAGTAATATCGTTGCTGTCCAGTGGAAACCTTTCCTTCTAGGAGGATATGCAAATTCATGCACGTCTGCTGCTTGGCGTGGAGCCTCCTGAAAATCTATACCTATACAATACCAATAATTGCACTGACTAAAGTTACCTTTCTCATTGGCTGAGCCTCCGAGTGGCAGCTGGAAAGCTCAGGTGGTGGAAGGCAATCCAGCTCTTCTAGTCTTGGATTAAATAAATTAGGCTACTTGCTCCCAGCCTTTCCCACATTTGTTTTGACATTACTGGATAAGTAAGTTATGTACATGATCCATTATTCCTCACCACCAGTTTGTTAAATAGATGCCTGCAATTTAAAGAGTCATCTTCTGATCACACTAGTGTTTGTTTATTGTGTCACATTATTGCCTATAGTCTGAGTTTGATCCATGGATGTTGTGTGTGGGTTTTATGTGATTTCATCTACTTTTGTTTTTTCAAACAAGATTATTTGAATTCTTCACAGTCTAATGACCATAATGATTATCAGATAATGTCACGCAGTGCTTTTGTTTCTTTCATATTGTTTTTGGCGATAGCTTGATAGGGTAGCCTAATGACTAAATTACAGAAAATGAATTAGATAAGATTGAGGAACTGGGGAGAAGATTTAAATAATTGCTCTATACACTTTACTAATTGAATCTGTATCCTTTACAATGGAGACACACTGGAATTGATTACAGCAGTAAACGCATGAATGTTTAAAGTGTATTTATTACGGAGACCCAGTACAATTCAGTGGGATTGAATCAGACAATGCAGTCGTTAGGGACACACCGTACGAGATTTACAAACGGACGGATGAGTAGAAGAGCACGCAGAGTCGTTCCACATGGCGTTATAGTTTGTGATCACACAGTTCTGCATTGCGCCGCCGTCTGGCATCTTGCTATACCAATAGGTGTAGCCCACTTTGGAGCCATCGGTCCACGACCACCAACCCTCCTTGTGGATGTCGGTCATTCCAATCCAGGTGTGTCCCTGGCCTATGTCAAACGTACGGATCAGGTCTCGGACAAAGAGCTGCTCCGCACTGTTGTGGATCGACACCAGGTTGGCACGCTGAGAGACGCAGTGCTGCTCTGCGTCGGCCCAGCTTAAATCTGTAGCGACGTACTTGTAGCAGAGACCTTTGTAGCTGTACCAGTACTTTGGACAGGACTCGGTCTGTAGCTTCACCTCAGCCGAGGCATCAGCGTGCATGTTGTCTGGTGCCAGGGTTTCGTGCTGTAGCTGCACCTCAGTCAAGGGACTGGCGTGCACGGCGTCTAGAGCCAGCAGGCCCAGCAGGCATAGGAGATGAGGAAACGGCAACATGTCAGCCTGAGGTTGTCTCTCTTGTCAGCGGAGCTCGGATTGGAGTCTCTGTCGCTGTCTTACTGGAAATGCTTGTATTTTTATATCTTCTCCACAGAGGGTGTCTGCTCAGCTGCCATACAGTCATTGGTCCTAATGTATAGCAGCTGTGTGTTCACACGTTTTTGCTGACCTGTTCCTTATGTATAATAATGACGTATCATTGGTGTCGGATGGAAACCTTGTACTTTATTAAAAGTAGGCATCTCTAATTATTTGTTCCAATGTCCTCTTAAAAACCGCTTAAGAGCCATAAACGACAAGACGTTTTATTGCCAATTATGGACCGGATGCCACGGTCGTTAAGACGTGTTCTTTTGGAAGAAAAAAAAATCCATATTTTGAAAATTCCTCTAATCTGGTGTACAGGTGATGACATTTTCTTTCTTTTTTTTAAATGGGTGAATTGGCAACCAAAGCCTAAACTGGTGACCACCAGGTGGCGCTGAAAGAGTAATGGCATTTAATGTGCTTTAGGGACAAGATGACGTACATTTTCCCTTCATTGTCAATTGCGTTTTTAAAACAAACATTGAACTAGAAACAAACATTAGGAGGGCTAGCCCCTCCTATATACAGGTTTAATGTTTGTTTTTGCCCCTCAAAAATAAAATTAAAATTATGTCATATTTTACTTTCTCTAATAACAACCTAAAACTGCAATTAATGATGAACTCACACAGTATACATTAATTCATGTGTTGTGAACTCATTAACCCATTCTGAACGGGAACCCATTTTGGTGTTAGCATCATGTCGCGCTTTAGCTATTGAAAAATAGCAGATCTACAAGCTCATAGCGCTATTTTTGAAAAATCTAAGAACGACTGAAATTATTAGAATCTGATCTCAGGTCAGAATGGGTTCATCAGACCAGTGTGTGTCCAGTGGAAACCTCGTATGAATCTGATCTCGGGTCGGAATGGGTTCATCAGACCAGTGTGTGTCCAGTGGAAACCTCGTATGAATCTGATCTCAGGTCAGAATGGGTTAACCACTTGAACCTCGGAGTCCATATTCGGTGGGAAACATCCACAAATAGCAGATCTACAAGCTCTCTGTGCGATTTTAGATGTGCTATTTTTGGCAAAGAGATTTGGTGTAGACGAAAAAAGTGGTCAAAGTGCAGTTGGAACTCTAGTCCAGTTCTCAAAAGTCCCTTTTTCCACTATAGGGTGGAACCAGAACCAGAACCCAGAACTTTGAAGAACCAATTAAGTTCTGCTTAGGTTTCCATATAACCATAACTACAGAGATGAATTATAATTAATCGTCAATGAATTATAATTAATCGTCAATGAATTATAATTAATCGTCAATGAATTACGTGGATCCGAATAAAGAAAGAATGAAGAATAAATTACGTGTATAATTTATTTTCTCCCCTCGTGTAAAGTGTCACCTGATTATGTAACAGCGTTGCTTCACAGTGTGAGTTCCAGCTGTCAGTGTTTACTGTAAGCCTACTGTACACACTCTTGGAGAATATCTAGTACCGGTATGCTAGTGATTCATTAACCCAGCTGTGGCTATAGACACACACACACACACACACACACACACACACACACGCACAACACACAATATCACTCATTTTTTATCTCCGTGTTTGTCATGCATCATCGACATGCTTGTAACATTGACAGTTTTTGTTGACAAAAGTCAGATTTTGATTTGACAGTGAGTGTATAAAGAAAAGCAAAACTCGTTTTGTCATGTATTTAGTGTGTTTTGTAGGCCTGCATGCCTGGGCCTGCAAGCTAAATCTCATGGTCACAAAGAAGACCCGCTTAACCCTCTAAGACCCGCATTAATTTCTACTTGCAACCTTACTACTACTTTGTACTACTAGGACTAAGACTAAAAAATATGTTAAAAAAAATAAAGTTTGATGAAAGATTTGTAATAATTATATAATAATTATATAATATAATAAAACATGTTCTAGACATTCTAATGATCACAAAAAACCATATATTACAATTATTGTACCTACTTTTATTAGGGTAAAGGTCAAAAGTCTTAGGTTAAAAGTCCAGACATTTTTAATTTGTGTGAATTTCAGCCTCTGTGGGGGGTATTTATATGCAAATATCATGACCAATGGCATTGAAATGGCATTGCAATGAACATCACTGATGACGTTTAGGTGAAAAAAGAACAGAAAAAATATATAAATAAATAGTAATTAATTAAAATAAAATTGTTGCTAAAAAGCAACGCTGGGTCTTAGAGGGTTAAAGTCCAGAGGCGACCAAGCCTTTTCTGTTGTAGCCCCCAAACTATGGAACACACTCCCCTCCCATGTCAACTTGGCCCCTTCCGTCAAGACTTTTAAAGACCCACCTCTATACCTTGGCTTTTAACCCTGCTTGAGTTCCTTCGGTCCTTGTATATGTTTTGTTTCACTGTGATGTGTCTCAGATGTTTTCACTGTTTGTACACCTTGTATTCTCGCTGTTGTTGTTCTGTTGTGGTATAGTTGTTTTTATTTTCTCCTGTACAGCACTTTGTAAACCCTGATTTTTGAAACCTTCTATATAAATAAAGTGGATTGGATTGGATTGGATATATCCTTGAAATGTTTAAAGTTTTAGAAGTTTAATTCAGACAGACTAGTCGTGCCTGTTCCCAGAGGAAGGTTCAAAGGTTATGTTATGTAACATTATTTGCCCGCGTCACCTTGCCAGCCAGGAGCTTGTCATTGTTTCACGTCAGACAAGTGTTTTAGTGTTTGCAAGTGTATTTTGTTCATAAAATGCCAGCATTTAAATGTAATAATTATTTTTTGGTACAGATAATTTGTACGTTTGTATTTTGATCGCCTTGTTTTGGGAGTGTTTTATTTTTAATGTATTTTTCCTATCTCTGGCAGTATAACGGGTGTACTCAACTGAATTGATCACGGTTGTGAATACATTAAGGCCCAATCCCAATTCCTTTTTTAACCCTACCCCTCAGCCCTTGCCCCTTCCCCTTGTCCCTACATAATGAGTGTCAAGGGGTAGGGAGATAAATCATCCCCCTAGGAATTGGAACGTCCCTAAATATTGAACGTCCCTTGTAGATATTGATATAGGCCTACAACCTGTTCTCAGAAAATAGCTGATCTGCAAGCTCACTACAGACCAGTGGTCCCCAAACTTTGATGGCATTTCTGTCTCTAGGACCTCCAATCTATATTGTAAAATCAATGTTAATTAACTCTGATAGTGTACAAACTATCATTTAGCCCATAACCCACTTTGGAAACTACTTTACATTTGATTTAAGCTGTAGAGATGGAACGTAAATATAACATTGCTGTGGTTATGATGAAATAAATATATTGTAATTTTGTCTCATGTTGGTAGCCCACCATGCAGAATGTAATTCAGCTAGATATAGCTCATTCTGACACCTGCTCAACAGTTGTAGGCTACCTGATTCATTCATTATTGTATTAACAGTTTGTATAGCATGCGTACAGATATATATATATATATATAATATACAGGGTTAGAAAAAGGAAAAACTATTTACAGTATAGAAAGAAGGGGCTGTGGTCACTGTGTTCATTGTTTTTAATATCATTAAGAACAGAGTAATTGCCCAGGCCGTGGCGTAACGGTCTGGGCACCTGACTGGTAATCCAGTCGCAGTGTGCCGCGGGTTCGACTCCCGAGCCCGACACGGCCTTTACTGCATGTCATCCCCCCATCTCTCTCCCGTTTCCTGTCAGCCTACTGTCTGTCCCTTCAAAAATCAATAAAAGGCGTAAGCCGCAAAAAAATATCTTAAAAAAAAAAAAAAAGAACAGAGTAATTTTCTATCAATGAAAATGCCATCGTGATTCATCTCCATCCAATGTAGGCCTAGAGTCTGCACAGCAGCTTGCAGTCTGTTCCGTAGCTGGTTTGCCTGGGGAAAAAAAACAACACCACTGCTAATTAGTTATGTAAGTTTTGCAACTTGTGGGGATTAGCTTAACATTGGTCATGATAAAACCATAGCTATCACTGCAGCGAGTAGCCAACGTTATGCAGTGACAGCGTTATGTAGGTACAGTAGGCTATTTCACGGCTTTTAAGAGCTCCAAAACTGCAGAATGTTGACATATCGTGGTCTGGGGGGTCGGACTGATGCCTGCTAATAAGCTAGCTTGCATCCGAGTTGTATCACCGGCGCACCGGCGATAAATAAAAAAGAATAAAGCGCCGATGCGGCGCCAAATGAATGGGTAACGTTGTATGAATGCAACGCCGTATCATATCGTTCGTTCACGTGAGGTAACGTTAACCTTTGCTAGAGATTGCGATATTTTTGGCGATGCAGATTGTTAATACATTAAAATAATATTGGTTATTATAATATTTTTCCATAATAAAGGACATAAAAGGCTTCTTACCTCGTCTGCCTTTCAGCCCTCAGTGATGTTGCTCCGTTTGAAGTCCCGTCGAGATATCCCTTCAAACGAAGGGGATTCTAACCCTCGCCCTCAGCCCTACCCCTCCATCCAAAGACAATTGAGATAACCCTTCCCCCTCACGTGAACGCGCATAAGCAAGGGCAAGGGCTAAGGGCCAGGACGAAGGGGGGAATTGGGATTGAGCCTAAGACTGTACAGTAGCCTATATGAAGATATTATGCAAATACGTACCCAATATAAAACAGTTCAGTTTCAGTGGTATGTTTAGGCCACAGGTTGTCAAAGTGGCCATGAGGCGCCACCAGAGTGCGCTACAGGGGCAAATTGTAAAGGAGAGGAACATGGGGTGGAAAAAAAGAAATCAAAGCATATATATATATATACATATACAAATTTAATTTTACATTTATTTCCACCTATTGTGGGCATGTAAAAATGCCTTGCTAGAGCTAGACCATTTGGACCTGCTGTCAAGTCAGGAGGCCCAAGCCTTCTGCAGGTGTCGTTTCTTTTTTCTTTTTTACCCAGAGATGCTCTCCCTAAATGGTGATCAATATGAACAGGCTATACTTCAGTTCAGTTCAGTTCAGTTTTATTTTCGGAATGGTGGACATACAGTTCATACATAGCACACATCATTTCCTTTTTTCTACTCCTTTTGAGTGTCCGTTGCTCATGTCCTGTCCGATATCCGAAAAAGGGCTAGGGAGAAGCCATAGGCTTGTCGGGCCCTACCCCTGGAGTCCATTTGCATTAGGTGCACGTGTAGCAGACTGATGGGACATCTATCTGCCTACACAGTGCATACATTCATGTTGTCCTTAGATATATACATTCATCTACACATATTCATATATACACAGCTACTTACATACACCACAATATACATAGCATCAATACAATAATTCCTGCTGTGCAGAGTCAATACCTTTCATTGCAATTGTGTTATGGTTTACTTGTAATCCTTGATTAGGCCAAGGTGGCAAAGAGCATCCCGAGGTACATTGTTGGCAGATTACTATATAAGGGTTATTATTTAGGGGATATTATTAGTATGATTCATGTGTACAATTTACAATTTACAATTTAGGCATTTAGCAGACGCTCTTAATCCAGAGCGACTTACAATAATCAAGAACAAAAGCATGGGAATACATCACAAAAGCATTTATCATAAAACATGCGTAAGCTAAGAAAGTAACAGTGGAATATCTATATTATGAGACTATACATATAAACTATATATATATACTACTATGCTATACATATGTACTATGGCGTGCTATGACTATATACAATGCAATTATAGTGCCGTCTACATAACATGCTATAAGTCTATATCAGATGCTATCTAAGTCTACAGAAGTGCTATCTAAGGGGGTAGGGTAAGTGCTATGGGCCATGATGGAGTCTAAAAAGGTGGGTTTTCAGACTACGGCGGAAGATTGGGAGTGATGCTGCAGTTCTGACTGCAATGGGAAGTGCATTCCACAGTTTTGGAGCCAGAAGGGAGAAGAGTTTGGGACGTGTGGAGCGTTGTCCCGGCGTTTTTAGTGAGGGTACTTCCAGCTTCCCTGCGTTGGCTGATCTGAGTGCGCGGGAGGGTTTGTAGGGTTCAATCATACTTGCAAGATATGGGGGAGCCATACCTTTGGTTGCCTTGAATGCCAGCATCAGAGTTTTGTATTCTGTGCGGGCAGCGACCGGGAGCCAGTGGAGGGAGCGGAGCAGGGGGGAGACATGTGAAAATTTTGGCTGGTTGAAGACCAAGCGAGCTGCGGCATTTTGGATCAGCTGGAGAGGCTTAAGTGCACATGCTGGTAGGCCAGTAAGGAGGGAGTTACAATAGTCGAGTTTTGACAAGACTGTTGTGTCTCTGTTATGTTATCCTTATTGAATATATATAATGAGTTACTTATAATGTATATGGTATAATATCTATGGTATAATATATGTTATGTTTTACTATTATGGTATAGTAGGTAGGTACTAAATGAGTACATTACTGTACATAACAATACTGACTGGTTAAGTTAAGGACGTCCATGTACAGTCCATGGGGTGGAGTCAGCTGTTTATTGACGGCTACAGTCAAATCTACAGTCAAATCTACAGTTGGAATATGTATACCCTTTGAGCTATTTTATATACTTTACTGAATATTTCCCATTTATAATTAATATAATCTAGATTAATTCAACCTTATCTTCCTGAATTACGGCATAGATCCACTGTTCTTTATTTCTCTTTCTGTGTGTGTGTGTGTGTGTGTGTGTGTGTGTGTGTGTGTGTGTGTGTGTGTGTGTGTGTGTGTGTGTGTGTGTGTGTGTGTGTGTGTGTGTGTGTGTGTAAAATGTTCACACATGTTTCTTTTTAGTTCCACTAACATCCGTATTAACGATGACGTGGCTAGCGGTGCAAATGGCAACAGCGGCAGGGATCAGTGCATAGGGGGTGCCGACGATGCAGGCTCCCCCGAACAGGCCTAGCGTGATGATGCCCATAGCGGAAACCTTTATTTTAGCAGCCTCCACCTGCAGGAAGGTGACACACAAACAAAGACAGAGTAAGACATGTTTATGTTGTAGGTCCGGTAACAGCAGGTATATTTGTAAAAGCAGTACAGAGTATAGAAAGGTAAAAATATAAACGGCACAGACTTTTATAGGTGTTAAAGCAGAATTCCGTATAAGCTGTTTTGATCGCGCAACACATTTGATCCCGTAGACAGGTAAACGCGTCCTGATTAATTCATTTTGCGCAATGCGCGGGGCGCTCTTGACGAGTACGCTCGTCTTGAGGCGTTTGATATCGATATAGATTGCCTTCCTATTTTTCCATTTTTTTAACAGCTCTGGTTGCTGTGCACCGTTGCTAGGGCCCTGCCCGCACAGTTCATGTATGACACAACCACACTAGCTTCTGTTTTAGCCATGGCCTTTGCACACTTTTTTCATCCGTAGATTTGAACTAATCGGCGATGTTCAGAGGTCTTTTCTGATTATCCGGTGAGTGCGATGGGAACATTGGCATTTTCTAGCGCAAGGATGGACCTCATTTTAGCTCGCTAGCATTGATGCTACTGTATGCTTTAGCAAACCATTCATATGTTCGTAAATGTGTGCACATGCCGGCTAGCATGCATGCATATGTATATATATATATATATATATATATATATATATATATATATACATACAGTAATGTAGGTCTAATGCAAAGTTCACTGACATTTTATGTAAGAAAATGAAATGCTATCTACCTGCTTACAATGTGGCTCGCCGTAGCGCAGCTCAGTGACAAAGTGTTCACAATTATTTGTTCTGACGTTGTAATGAACATCTGTGTCCACCAGTGCAAGGGCATCCTTGACAATGTCATCTTCTGGTCGTGGCTCAAATTCACTGTCCAGGTAATTGTTGATTTGCCACTTGTCAATCCCAGCCACGCTCTCCAGTGTATCTTTCTTTACCACAGCTTTGTTGGTGACAGACGTAAATATTTGGCCACTTGCTCCTGAAAACCCTAAGAACAGAAAGAGACAAGGGGTTACAAAGACTTCTGTGTCCTCAATCCAAAAGCATTAAAATATTTAAAATATATTCATGCATATGTTCCCGCAGAACAACAATCAATTCCTGGATCTCAAAGTTATGTTTTCTATGCATTGTTTGGTATTTATCAGTATTTAAGTTGAGGGAGACATGTAGGGATTACGGCTGCAACAACATACATTTGGTGCCAACCTTATTTGATTAACAACCAATTTTGGTGTTTTTCCACTTATGTTAGGCCTAACAAAAAAAAACTTTGGTTTCCAGTTGCCGACCGACTCTATTAAATATGAAGCTCAGACCATTGGGACGCGCGAAGTCAAAATAAAGTTTTCAAATGTTTTGGAATGCGTCATTGCGAGGAGACGCACAACCCAACACAACACAACAGTGACAACATACAGCATGGACCTGTGCACGGTGTCTGTGACTGTCCACTGCCCGTGCAAAGCACCGCCACAGATCATACGATTGAGTACAAAAACATTTGAAGACATAATTAAGGAGGTGAAACCGTGCCGGTGTCGGTTTAAGTCCGCAGAAGGGAGACACGACCGAGCGGATAAATGGACTATCATCTCAGCCGACATACTCTCCCCCCCGACCCTGGAGCCTCTAGGCGCCCAGGCTGGGTGCGTGCTGGGCATGTTTGACTTTCGGTATCTAGCCCTGAGATGCGAGGAGATGAGGAGGAGGAAACCCATTCGGCTCATGCTTCTGCCCCGTCAGAACGTTAGCTAACGTTAGCTTAGCCCCATATATGTGCCCTCTCCCTACGCTCAGAGGAGAGGGCACATATGGGGCTAACGTTAGCTATGTTTTTGTCTTTTAATAACTAGCACTATAGCTAGCTATGTTGATGCCAGCAACACGTTCTAACTTTTTATGTCAAAACATGAGCTGGAAAGCAGAGGTTGTTTTACGTTAGGTGGGTTGTTGCTGACACCAATGTAGCCACCGTTACCTAAAACTGGATGGCCAATAAATGAAGTATGCGTGATTTCACAATGTTTACAAGCATGAAAGATTCATGCCACCCCAAAACACAGGCGCAACTAAATAAAATAGGGGGCTTGCAAATGTAGTCTTAGACCTGCCATGATTCCACAGTTCAAATGAACTGAGTTGCAGGCAGGAGGAGGCGCAGCAGTTTGACGTGACTGTGCATTACTGTCAGAGCCTTCTAGTTACTGTAAGACAGTACAATTTACAATTTAGGCATTTATCAGACGCTCTTAATCCAGAGCGATTTACATTAAGCAAGAACAAAAAGCATGGGAATACATCACATAAAAATAATTTATCATGAAACATGCGTATTAAGTATTCAACCAGTGTGTGGACATTCTATTCAAAGTTTTGATGGTATTTCAGGCAAATATTGAAGTTATTAAAAAAGAAGCCTATCCATCATTGCCGTAGGGAAAAAAAGTTAAAAAAGATCCTTGCTACCCATCCTTCCCACGAAAAAAATAAATAAATAAAATAAAATAAATTCCTTGCTACCCATCTTTCCCACGAAAAATAAAATAAAATAATAAAATAAAATAAATTCCCTACCTACTCAGCCCAAAAATGACAGCCAATCGGAAACCAAAGTTGTTGTTTTTTAGGCCTTAGACTGCTTGGAGGCAATAATTTGCACATTTGTGTTGAAAATACAGGCCTATGTACAGTATAATGTCTAATTAACATCTAGTATCCATGATGCTTTATTAAAAACTCTTTAAGCGCCACCTGGTGGTCACCAGTTTAGGCTTTGGTTGCCAATTTGCCCATTATAAAAAAAAAAGAAAGAAAATGTAATTATATTATGCATGTAATGTGCATGTCATCACCTGTACACCAGATTAGAGGAATTTTCAAAATATGGATAAAAAAAAAGAGAGAATATAAAAATATCAAAAGAACACCGTGGCATCCGGTCCATAATTGGCAATAAAACGTCTTGTCGTTTTTATGGCTCTTAAACTGTTCTATCTGAGACATCTTCACCTTGAGACACATGGCTGGATAATAGTTATTGATCGCTGATCGGATAGGTGAATTTACTTATTATAAGAATTCTCTGATCGCATATCATACGACAACAATCTACTGATTCCAATCACTGGCCAATTGATCGGTTCGATTGGTCAAACTCCAGTTGTTACAAGAAAATGTGATTGATTGATGTGCATAACAGACTCACAGGTGTTGGAGACATGGACAACTTCATCATCCCCAATGTAAACAGCCCAGTGATTGAACTGTCCTCTGAGGAACTCAATCATGTCTCCCTTCTTTAGCTCTCGTTTCTGCGGTTGGAAAACAGAAGCAGAGAAGAAAGAAGCAGAATGATGCCTTTGAAAGCATCTGATGGGTCTCAGTTTAATTTACAATTTAGGCAATTAGCAGACGCTCTTATTCCAGAGCGACTTACATTAAGCAATAACAAAAAGCATGGCATACATCACATATATAAAAGGTAGTTATCATGAAACATGCGTAAGCTAAGAACGTAACAGTCTAGTATCTATATCATGAAACTATATACCTAAACTACGGTATACATACTATATTATATATTATACATGTGTACTATAAAGTGCTATGACTACATAAAATGAAATTCTAGTGCTGTCTACGTACACACACATACATACCCTTAATGGTTTATTATAAAGGCCAAAAACACTGACACAACAGCAAATGGCAGAGGTATAGTAGGGAAGTTTGCGCGCTAAACTCAAGGCTTACTATAGGCCTGAAAACAGTTGCGAGAGGCCAGCATAATAAGGCCATAAACGACAAAAAGGCTCGCACACTGAAAGGAAGACTGAGGATCTTTAGATGTGTAGCCTATTGAGTGTTCTATATTAGCCCTTTTGACCTCGTTGTATAAATGAATGGAGAAGACCAGGCATGCCCTTATTTCTGTATCATTTTATTAAAGACAAAAGCTTAGTTACCAAATTCATGGTCAGTCCACTCCAGCAGTGCTAGTCATCCTGCCGAGCTGAACCTCACACCAGCAGTGCTGTCCCGCAGTGCCCGATCTTGATCTCTGCCTCCCTAGCTCTCTGTCTCTCTCTCTCTAGCTCTCTGAAATCCAAGCTTATATGTATGGGTTTGCGTAGCCTATGCGTTCAAACATCATACTGTACACATGACCATTTCTAATTTCTATGGTATGTCAACACAATGTCCCATTCATCACTATGGCCCTGCGCGTGGTGTCTCACCAGATACTGCAACATTATATAAACATTAAACAATATGGAATATTACATGATGTGGTTCCAATACACAACATATCCTCTCTCTGGCAAACGAAATCAACGTTTGCCACAAACTTATGCGGATGGAACCACATCAAAGGTCCTCTCTCTGGTTGATGCATGACTAACCGGAACATCAAGCAATTCAAATAAATCACACAATTGCAATAGAATCAAAAAAATAACCTAAAAAAAGGTTTTATCTAATTCAAATTACATAAAATCATCACCAGTGATCTTCATTACATTTACATCATCATCACCAGCGTGCTTGACTCTCTCTGTGTTAACTTCATACATTTTAACACAAAAACCACAGTAAAAATCGTTTACACCCCAATAACTTCGCTGTAGTATAGCACACTAAATCACAATTGTTCTGGACCCTGACCTCTTGAGTTGAGACTTATGCACCACCTTGTGGTTGGTTTGTGTTATTTTATCCCTTTTTTAAATGGTATTATTCCAGTTGATGGTATGTTCCAGTTTAGGTTTAGTTTCAGGTGAAATTGAAAGAAATTTAGTTAATTCCCTCATTGTCATTTGATATGTGTTTTGGTGTAGATATGTCTGTAAGTAAACTCGAATGTGATGATGCAAAACTGTTAAAGAAAAAGTTTGAGTTGAGAAAATGTTTGTAGAGTAATGTGAACTAGTCAATTCAGTAGTGTATGTTGGTCTACAGATTATCATGTACCATATGTTAGCTACAGGAGTCTGTGCATCAGCCATGTCCTACATGTTTTCAGTATAGTGAACAAATACAGAATGTCTGTTGTAGTTTAAACTGTTACTAGTGTAGTAGTGCATTTGTTTGTATCATGTTTTCATTTGAGTGTGTTTCTGAAATCCATGTATTTGTGTGTTTGTTTTACAGTCTTACAAAAATCCACAGTAAAGATTACTCTTCACAAGAAACGTCTTTATTATTTGGAGTTTGTACGCTATCTGTCTAGCCTTTTCACATAGGCATGCAAGTGTGAGGACAGAATAGTAAGAAGACAACCACACAGCGGACAACGACAATCGGGAGCTGTCTACAGATTGACACTCTGAAAAATCGAAGAACGACTGACATAGAAACATAGCTTTTTCAGAAAACTGTCAGGATGTAGAAGACCTTTGTAGAATCTGATCTCGGGTCAGAATGGGTTAAGCAAGTAGCCAGTATGTCTCTTCCAGAGAGAATGGATGAGACTTTTGTGACCAGATCACACGTTTCTGGCTCCAAAAGTTCAAAGCACTCCAGCGAAGCTTCAGTGCACTCTGGACCGGCATAACAATGCATTGTCGCTTCTCCAACCCCTTTGCTTTTAATCGTAGATCAATGTGTGCTTTAACCTTTCAATCGTGACATCATTCTAAAGCACTTAGCTTCAGTTATGATGTCATGACTTAAATTATAGCTATAATCATCCAATGCTATTGATCCATTCTTCGTTTAGTTTTCTTTTAGGACATGCAGAACATTATCCATACATTATTTCAACACTCCATATTTCCAAGGCTGGGGAAAAATATCAGACGACATCAGATTCAACCCCACTAGTTTCAACCCAATGAACGATAACGGTAATCATATCTGAGTATTGGCATTAATCCCACACAACATGCAGCTGATTCACAAATCAACTTCCAACACGTATACGTCAAAAAACAGAGTCATCTACATAACAATAGATACATTCCACTGTCTTGGCAAAATACCTTCATTGACTTTTTTCCCATTCACAAATTTATTTCAATAACAATAACACCTTTATCTAATCTTAGTACGGATTACACTTAAGCGTACGGGAGTGGCAAATGGTATCCCTTTCGACTGATAAAGAAACATCTACTAATTTTATTCCGGTACATATTACTATTCATTTTCCAAATCCCCCATAGGCATATTCACCTCCATCAAGTCAACTTCTATAATTAAAATACCATACGACAAAACAAACAATCAACATGCATGTCTATTATATGTTGAACAAGACAAACATAGACACACATTTGAAATCGGATGGAAAGATATTCATCTGATATTTAGATTCTTCTGTAACGTTGGCTACGCTTCCTTTTTGTCTCACAATGTTCATTCAGCCAGCACTGGCCCAGCAAGGCTGTCCATGTCAACATAGGCTGTTGGCCTGGTCAACAGGTTGTAGGCCTGGTCAACAGGTTGTAGGCCTGGTCAACAGGTTGTAGGCCTGGTCAACAGGTTGTAGGCCTGGTCAACAGGTTGTAGGCCTGGTCAACAGGTTGTAGGCCTGGTCAACAGGTTGTAGGCCTGGTCAACAGGTTGTAGGCCTATGCATGGCATGCAGTGCCCTGGCCCCTGATGCACTGCAGTTTATTGTTGTCGAGCTGTCCTCTCTCCGAAACTGAACTCACTACACCTCTCCTCCCCCCTTTTCAGTCATGACAAAATGACTGAAAACGAGAAGTCGACGCAGTGTCATCACAGGAGTCGTACACGTACAAGTTACCGCAATTCCTTACAGTGAAGGCCACCGCAAGGCAGAAACTATTCCTTACAGTGCAGGCCACCGCAAGGCAGAAACTATTCCTTACAGTGCAGGCCACCGCAAGGCAGAAACTATTCCTTACAGTGCAGGCCACCGCAAGGCAGAAACTATTCCTTACAGTGCAGGCCACCGCAAGGCAGAAACTATTCCTTACAGTGCAGGCCACCGCAAGGCAGAAACTATTCCTTACAGTGCAGGCCACCGCAAGGCAGAAACTATTCCTTACAGTGCAGGCCACCGCAAGGCAGAAACTTATGACGTGAAGTGATGTGCTGCTGGGAGCTTGCAGATCTGTCCCCTCGCTGTTGTTGCTTCTCCCGGTGACTGCCGCTGAAGAACACCTCCCTTTGAACACTGATCGTTGAGTATAGAGCAGAATGGCCAAGGACCCCCCTCCGGACCCCGCTGGACCCCCCCTGGCCAGGGACCCAGGGAGGGCCCAGGGCCAGGGACCCCCCCTCCGGACCCTCCCTCCGGACCCCCCTCCGGACCCCGCTGAGCAGACCCTTACTGTAGCAACTCTCTCCGGCCGTCCGCTGGGCAGCCTGGGCAGAGGGTGAGACAGGTCGCCGCTGCGCGCACCTCCGTGTCCCGGTGCAGACCGACATCTCCGCTGCCATGGCGACGATGACGCTGGTCCGCTGCTGGTTGACCGCCACTGGTTGACTAATAATCTGAATCCCTACAAGTTGTCAAGGCCCTCCAGGCTCCAATCACTTAAACAACAAGGTCAAGCACTTCAAAATAAAGTTATTTTCCCCAATCCGTCCCAGTGGAGCAGAGACAACTGCCCCCCCCCCCCAGCGCGAATAATGAGGCCATCTAGCTAAGCTTGCCATAATGTAGCCTATTGAGTGTTCTATATGAGCCCTTTTGACCTCGTTGTATAAATGAATGGAGAAGACCAGGCATACCCTTATTTCTGTATCATTTTATTAAAGACAAAAGCTTAGTTACCAAATTCATGGTCAGTCCACTCCAGCAGTGCTAGTCATCCTGCCGAGCTGAACCTCACACCAGCAGTGCTGTCCCGCAGTGCCCGATCTTGATCTCTGCCTCCCTAGCTCTCTGTCTCTCTCTCTCTAGCTCTCTGAAATCCAAGCTTATGTATGGGTTTGCGTAGCCTATGCGGACGCATGTGCATGTATTGTACAAAACAGTGCGCGTGGTGTGTGAGCACATGCACGCAGATTCTAAACATAATACTGTACACATGACCATTTCTAATTTCTATAGGATGTCAACACAATGTCCCATTCATCACTATGGCCCTGCACAGTGCACAGTGCTCACTATGCACAGTATACTGCATACTGCAACAGTATATATAAACATTAAACAACATGGAATATTACATGATGTGGTTCCAATACACAACAGATGCAAAAACAATCACCCGCTTCGGATGTTATCAGCCAATTCTCAGCGAATTCAATAACTAACAAAAGTGCAAAAAGTGGTGGGGAAAAAAGTGACACAAAGAGTGGACGTTTCGTCCTCAGAGTATCAGTTCACTAACCTTTGCTGGAGACATGGTTGCTTTCTTCTTTCAGATTTCATAATCCTTTATGTGCTTTAACTTTCCATTTACTGTGAATCCTGTCGGCTTAGTTAATAATTACCTTACCTATCGCTTTCTAAAGGAACGCGCCTTAACCCAGAATATTTATCTGTGGAAAAGATCAAGTCAAACTAAATGTATGCCTTTCAGATTTCACCTTGGATAAAGGCGCTATATAAATGCACCATTTACTATTTTAGACTAGGCCTGTAACAATTATTTCATCATTATTTGAGATAATCACAAATATTTGAGAATTATTTTACATAATCATTTCCATGTTTCATGTTATGCAATGTTCATACATTAAAAAAATTAGTTAGTATTTCTTTTACCACTTCTCCCCAATAGTCGCCAATTGAGGGTATGTCCATGCAAGTAAAGTCAAATGCTGATTCCGCCATACCCACTTGCCCAAATGTGATGATGCCTATGGACGTTTTTAGCGCATTTTTCGTGCAAAACTAAATCTTGGAATGAATCGTGAAAACCCCCTAGTTTGACATGTCACATGCTAGTTAAAGCATAATTAAAAAAAAATCACTTAAAGGTATATTCAGTGATTTCACTTAATTCAAATATCACTTATTTTTTTGTTTTGTTGTGATAATCCTCTCTACTATAGAGTGTGCTGACCATAATGAGTTCCCCCCTGTCCCCAGTTAACCCCTGGGGGTCAAAAAACCTTAGGTTTCGTTTTTGGCTCTCTATCCTGATTGGATGAAAGGCTTAGGTCCCAGCCAAAAACGAAACCTAAGGTTTTTTGAGTGAAATCACTGAATATACCTTTAAATACTGTAGGTTTCTAATGATATGGTCACATATAACTGGCGATAACTGGCATTACTGAATCGGAAGATGTATCATGTAAAAAATATTAACTAGAGACATGTACAAATAGCCTACAAAAATAAATAAAAATTACGGTCACCTTTAGGTGGTACCAATCAAAATATTCGTGTTGGCCCCTTCACTATACGGTACAGTACATCGCCACAGACGTTTTAAAAGGACCAAGTGTAGGAGTTGTCAAATGTGTTGTTATTCATTTTTATTCAAAAAGAAAGCAGGGGCTCGCAACTCACTTTAAGATGCTCCAAAGTTTATTTAACGACAGACAGGCAGAAAATACGACGTTTCGACCTCACGGTCTTTGTCATACCTTACTTGACAAAACCAATGCTTTATTTTTATTGTTTCTACAGTTTTGGCTCAGCAGCAATGGAGGATGTGCGTTATTTTTCTTACCCTGCTTTTTAGTTTTGACCACTTTTCTCCCAAATGTACTCGTTATTCCAATAGGTTGTACACATATGCATGAAGTGAGTGGCAAACCGAGTGGCAAAGGGAGTTTTAACGTTGCTTAATGTAATTTAATGCAATCAGATATGACTATTCTGTATATATGGGCTGTCACGGCCAGAAAGTAGTTTTTTGCCACTCAGTAGGAGTTACCGCATAACGTCCGGGTATGTTGATGATGTCACATGCATACCATCTATAGATTTCTCCCCACAGACATTTCTTGTTATTTGTTAAGCGGACTGTGTGTGTGTGTGTGTGTGTGTGTGTGTGTGTGTGTGTGTGTGTGTGTGCGTGCTCTAAAATGCCACATGTTTACACGTGTTTCTTTTTATTTCCACTAACATCAGCATTAATGATGACGTTGCTAGCGGTGCTAGCGCCAACAGCGGCGGCGATCAGTGCAAAGGGGGTCCCGACGATGCTGGCTCCCGCGAACAGGCCTAGTGTGATGATACCCATAGCGGAAACCTTTCTTTTAGCACCCTCCACCTGCAGGAAGGTGACACACAAACAAAGACAGAGCACATGCACTGTAATGTAGGTATAATGCAAAGTTCAATGACATGTTATGTAAGAAAATGAAATGCTGTCTACCTGCTGAGAATGTGGCTCGCCGTAGCGCAGCTCAGTGACAAAGTGTTCACAGTTATTTGTTCTGACGTTGTAAGGAACGTCCTCGCCCACCCGTGCAAGGGCATCCTTGACAATGTCATCTTCTGGTCGTGGCTCAAATTGACTGTCCAGGTAATTGTTGATTTGCCACTTGTCACCCATAGCCACGATGTCCAGTCTCTCTCTCTTTACCTCAGCTTTGTTGGTGACAGACGAAATAATGTTGCCAAATGCTCCTGAATTACCTGAATTAAGTACAGAGAAACAGATGAGTGGTTACAATGTTTAAAAAAAAAAGACAATACTTAAAATATATTCATGTATGTTCCTGCAGAAAAACTAATTACAATCAAATGACAATCAATTAAATCAAATTAATGTTATTTTCTATGCATTGTTGTTTGGTATTTACCAGAATTTGAGTTGAGGGAGACATGTGGGGATATGTGCCTGAATGACTTGAGACCGTCACCCTTACTCCTACATTATTAGTCTAGACATTATAGGGTTTAACCTCAAACAATTTGCAACAGAAACTCAACCCTTAATTGGGCTAAAAACGGCAATATGGCCAATAATGTTATTGTTATCACATTTGGGCAAGTGGCTATGGCCATTTTTATCCCAAGGATTGTTTTTCATGCAAACCAAATGCTTGCAATGGATTCAGAATCATGAAAACCCCCTAGTTTGTCACGTCACATGCTACTTAAATTAATAAAATGTTCTGAATTTTGCCTTAATAGTTGTTAATGGTACCATCACATATTTTTCAGTAGCAGTTTTCAATATGTCAGTATGTGCGACTTGAGAGACTGAGAGAATACATACTGTATCATGAAGTAATTTGCCTACCATCTGATCAAAATGGATCTCCTCTAGTGTAGCAGCAGGGCTCAACATGAGAGCTCAAGGGATATCATATGTTATTGATTGGATTGGTGAATTTAATTATTATTATTATCAATCGACTAATCCCAATCACTGGACAATCGATCGGATCAACTCCAGTTGTGAGAAGAAAATGTGATTGATTAGACTTACAGGTGTTGATGACATGGACTACTTCACCATCCCCAATGTAAACAGCCCAGTGATTGTACTGTCCTCTGACAAACTCAATCATGTCTCCCTTCTTTAGCTCTCGCTTCTGGGGTTGGAAAAACAGAGGCAGAGAAAGAAGTAGAACGATACTTTTAAAATCGTCAAATGGGTGTCAGTTTGAATACAGTGTTAGCCCAAATTTAAATATTTTTTTACAAAATAAAGCATCTGTGTAAACAACACAAAGGCTCACACACACTCAAAAAAATTAGGCTCTTTAGATACATTTTTACTTTACTTACAGAAGGTGACATGGTGAAAGAAAGTGACACAGAGAGTGGACGTTTCGTCCTCAGAGCGTCAGTTCACTAACCTTTGCTGAAGACATGGTTGCTTTCTTCTTTCAGATTTCAGCTGTGTGATCCTTTTATAATCCTTCATGTGGTTTAACTTTCCATTTACTGTGAATCCACAACAATACACAATACAACATCTCCTCAGTCGGCTTAGTTAATAATTACCTTTTCCTATCGCTTCCTTTATCGGTGCATTTGCATGTTTCTATAGGAACGCACCCATAATATTTATCTGTGGAACAGATCAAGTCAAACTAAATAAATGTATGCCTTAACTCCTACATTTGAAGTTGTCAGGGTCGTGGTCCCCATTCAAATAATTATTTGGGGGGTCACTGCCTGAAAAGTTTGAGAACTGACTTATATGGGCTGTATTTTGCGTGTCTTAAGTACCAGGTCTTATTCCCTAACTTGAGTAAACTAAAGACCTGGAGGCGTGATCAATGCCATTTGGCTATTCTGAGTGGCCAAAGAGCATTGATCACTCCTCCACGTCTTTAGTTTACTCAAGTTGGGGAATAAGACCTGGTACTTAAATCACGCAAAATACAGCCCTATAGTATCTAGGAGGTTCATATTATATCACTATTTAGGGAGAGCATCTCCGGGTATAAAGATGTGTTGAAGACGACACCTCAGAAGTCTGGGGCCATGGGCAGGGAGAGAGAGGACTTGACATTCTTTTGGGCCTTGTTGATTTATGTTCTATTCATGTTTTATAAGGGGACACAGAGCAAATCTTCATTTGGTTCTTCTAAAATATGCACACTATATGCACACTGACAGAATGGGTTTCAATAGCAGAGTGGGCAATGTTTAGGCCACCTTTTCTCGGCCTGAATTCCCCCAATTTTGGGGTGAGCAGTGTGGCTCCTAAATACGGCTGATCAGTAATTTTGGGGTCTGCCGAAATCGGTTGCCACTCAAATCCCAGCTGGCTCCCAGTTCATTCTAACCTGCCCCCATCATCAGGGAGAGGCTCCCAGTTCATTCTAACCTGCCTCCATCATCAGGGAGAGGCTCCCAGTTCATTCTAACCTGCCCCCATCATCAGGGAGAGGCTCCCAGTTCATTCTAACCTGCCCCCATCAACCGTCTTCCAGTGACATCATCATTACAAAAATGTTTAGATTTCATTATCGTGAGAACGATGGCTTCCATTTTCAGTTTCTGAACTGCCCACAGCCCTCCTATGAGTAGAAAGAAATTGCGCCATTTTTTCATGGTTATTAGTGAGGACCTATTATATAAAGATAGGTTGAAAAGTGGTGAAGTGGTCCTTTGATGTCATTTAATACAATCAGATAGGACTATTCTGTTTGGATGTACTGTATATATGGGCTGTCAAGGCCTGAAAGTAGTTTTTGCCGCTGCGTGTGTGTGTGTGCGTGCATGCATGCATGCGTGCACGTGCGCACTTGTTAATCCGTTATGATCACGTCGTGTATTTAAGGCTTTATGTTTTCCGTTGGTGCCAGATGGCAGATGCAGTGAGTGTTCAAAGTGCGGCTCGGAGCAAAATGATACTTAGCAGGAACGGTGTGTTTTGCTAAAGACAGTGCCATATAGTGTCACATCCCAGCAGACTGTGATTTTCCTGAGCCTTAGTCCCCCGACATTATCTCCCCACTGACGGAATGCGTGTTAATAGCGTTTGGAATGCGTATAGGGAGTTGTAAAGACAGGATGCCGCGCCTGCTGTAGGGCTGAGTTTGCCGTCGTGCCTTTTATTTTCTTTGCTTTGTGTTTCCCTCTCTCAGCTGTATACAGGTTCAGTCTGGCCTGTGGTCCATGATGGTGAGGAGAGCCTCCAGAATGCCATCATCTCTCCACAATAGAAGCTCTCATCCTGCATGACACTGTGGCCACCAGCCTAGAGTTGGGATCCAGAACCGGGTTTCTTCTTTTATCACACCGTCACAGCTGGTACTGTATGTGGACCTATAGTTACAATACCGGTGGTTCTCAAACGTTTATAAGGACCACCATAACTCTCTCTGAGAGTGTACGAATGGCACCAAACGGACCCGTAAGATTCTCACTTTGAGAACCACTACAATATAATGTACTGTATCAGTGTTCATTTTGTTGACTAAGACTAACATAGGACTCTATTTTCGTCCAGGCTGAAGCCTGAACCCCTTTTCCCTAAAAACTACTTTGCCTCACAGCTCACTTCAATGGAAGTTATATTGAAGGCCACAAGTATGAATCCCCTTATAGCTTGGGGGAGACTTTTAGGTTATCGGGCTGAGGTTGTGAGACACTCTTCTGATTGATTGTTTGATTGAAGTATTTATTAACAGTTTGCAGAATGGGTACATTTCACATGAAAGCACAACTCAATACAAAGACTGCATTGTGGACGACACACTGATAAAGCATTACACTTGTTTACAACAGGGTGCACCATTTTCAATTCATCCGGACATTTAGAGACGTACAAATATACACTCAAATATACACAAAACAGGAAATCATGTAAGGAGGTAAAAAGGGAAAGGACACAAATTCAGTGAAAGGGGGCGGGGGAGATTCAGATTTTACTGGGGCCAGTTTCGAATTGCAGCCGTCCGTAGTAGCCCTTTGAGAGCGGTTTTGAAGGAGTCAAGGGATTCACATGTCTTAATGGCTGTTGGTAGGGCGTTCCACATTTGGGTGGCATTCGAACGAAAATAATGTAGTCCCTTGTTTGTGCCGAATCTGGTTTGCACATGGTTTCTTGAACTCCCTCTGGTGTTGTTGTGTGTGTGAACTTCGTTGACATTAAGGAAGTATTTTGACAGGTACATGCATGGGTATCTTGGTGTTGTAGCGAATCTTGTGGACTCGACCCATTGCAAGATGCTGTACTCTGCCGTCAACCCTAAGCCATTCCAGCCTGTCAAAGTGGGCAGGGGTGAGGTGGGTTCGGGGAGTGAGGCCAAAAGTAGTAGGCTGACCAGTTTTTTTTTAGAAGTCATGAAGCCTTGTTTCTGCTATACAGTATGCAAATGACTGGAAATGGAAGGCAGTAGCAGTATGCTACTTCATATTTGTTTGGATGAATGAGTCATGGTAAGCAGCAGATCCATTGTCTCCGGCCGCTCCTCTCCCACCTCTTCTCTTCTACGCAGCACGTGTCGGTTGATATCCCCGCTGACGTCTCAACGCTACACCTCCTGAAGACACCTCCACTGTCCACACCAAAGGAACACCTCCTGAAGACACCTCCACTGTCCACACCGATGGAACACCTCCTGAAGACACCTCCACTGTCCACACCGATGGAACACCTCCTGAAGACACCTCCACTGTCCACACCGATGGAACACCTCCTGAAGACAACTCCACTGTCCACACCAAAGGAACACCTCCTGAAGACACCTCCACTGTCCACACCGATGGAACACCTCCTGAAGACACCTCCACTGTCCACACCGATGGAACACCTCCTGAAGACACCTCCACTGTCCACACCGATGGAACACCTCCTGAAGACACCTCCACTGTCCACACCAAAGGTACACCTCCTCGTCCTCGTCCTGTTGTCACGAGCCATCACACATAATGTCGTCTCTGTCGGGTGAAAACCTCCAAAACTGGTACTTTCAGGATTCAAATTCAGAAATGACAAGAGTATAGCAGATCTACAAGCGCTGCGTTGCGAGCTTGATTTGCGGATCTGCTACATTCGATACGCCGTAGAAGGATCAATTATAGTGTGTTCATTTGCACACACAAAAACCCAATAAAAACACACAAAGTTAAAAAAAGATGGAGATAGGAGGTTTCTGCCTGTCATTTCAGGTTAAGTCATCATCTCCTGCATGCTGTGAAACATGGTTTTAAAACATGAGCTGCTGACAGGTGATGCGTTTTCATCCAGAGCAGCTCGAGACATCTGGTGTCTCCCCGGGACCCAAATGTACACACACACACACACACACACACACACACACACACACACACACACACACACACACACACACACACACACACACACACACACACACACACACACACACACACACACACACACACACACACACACACACACAGACAGGCTATACTGTATAATGAAGCCCTCTAAAAAATAGCCAATCTACAAGGCTATACTGTCTGTGGTCACTTTTGTGGACATTTTTCGGAACATTAACTTTTTGACATTCTTAAAAAAAAAGTGTTTTGTTTTGGGGTTACGGTTACTTTCTTATATATTTAAAAAATATATATTTTGATCATATAATAAATACAAATGCATAGTAGGAAACTTAAAAAAGGTATAATTTCTCGCGACTCATAAAAATGGGTCCGCGGACAACACGTATATCTTCATGACCTACTGACTATTTTGAGAAATGTAGAGTGTTAGTGTAACTGTCCCAGAACAAGAGACAGTGTTTTCAGTTATAAATATAAGTAATATTAAATGTGTTATTTTGTGTTAAATGTGTAACATTTATGATAAAAAGGTTGATTTAGTTATTATGTTAAAACGTTATATGATCACAAGGTAAAAATGCACCCTTTGGAAGGGAGTCACATGATCAGAGTGTCACGTCATTCACATGACGTCACCTGTCAGTAAGGGTCAGAGGTTGAACTGAGTTCCTGGAGAGAAGTTGGATGTTTTGGGAACGACAGAGAGAGAGACAATTATAGCTCATCTGCACATGGTTCAAAGGCGCACACAGTACACACATTCTTTATTATGTTTTATGTGTTCGTTTCTATTGTGGTGTGTTGTATATTGCTCACTGTAAATGTGGAACTGCAGACTTCATTGACAAGTTGGACTCACATACTCTCACTAACTAGAGGACTCTGCTTCCTTGTGTATGGACTCAAAAACCTGAACAAAATGTCTTTGTTTCTTTATTGTAGTTTTCACGGTGTCTTGATGACTGTCAAGAGGAGTATCATGGCAAAATAAAACCAAAATAAGACATCTGTATGATGCGTGGACATTCCATTGAACCTGTACAGCTACAGTTAGACTATCGTTATGTGTATAAATAGTCAATACTAACAATTTCCATCTCTGTGTGTGTGAGAGAGAGAGAGAGAGAGAGAGAGAGAGAGGAGAAGTGAGCTTCTGCGTCACACGCTATAGTCTAGGCCTACATTGTGTTGGTGTTTTCTGAAATAAATGCGTAGGACATGGTTGTAAAAAATTAATGTATAGAACATTATAACACTGCTGATAGAGCCCACACCAGACCCCTGTAAAATCTGAATCCCCCCCCCCCTTTTTCCCCTCACTGATTTTGTTTCTTTTCCCTTTTTGCTTCCTTTATGATGAATTCCTGTTCTGTTCTTTAACTATATAGAAGTGCCTATTTGTACGTCTCTAAATGTTTTGATGAATTGAACATGGTGGACCCTGTTGTAAACAAGTGTAATGCTTAATTGGGTCGTCCACTCACAGTTAACATAGTCTTTGTATTGAGTTTGTGCTTGAAATGTACTGTAATTCTGCAAACTGTTAATACATTTTTCAATCAATCAATCAAAACCAACAACTGCTGTCAAACGCTGCCGCTGTTGTGTAACACATCATCCTATGGTGATCCTAAAAATAAAAAAAACATACGCACGCAGAGGTGGTTCTGAATTGGTTCTGTGTAGAAAGGAATCGGTGTTGATTTTGACAGAAAATTTTGATTTAGTTTGTCATATAGTATTTTTTTAATAACATTTAATTCAGTTTTAGGCAAATTCGAAAGTTTTAATTTAGTTTTAGTCGGCATTTATGTATATATAGTTGACTAAATCTATAGTTGATTTAGTCGACTAAAATGTATTTTGGCAGGCATTGATGGGGTCGTAATGCCCGATTTTACACTTTTACACATTGGCTGCATGCTGAAAGAAAATAGCAGATCTACAAGCTCACAAGCATGTAGATATGCTATTTTCAGAGTGAAACCAAACATAACATGACTTGTATATTAGTTCTACTGGATCTCTCTTCTGCTCTATAGTCCATCTAAAAAATGTGTGTCTATAGTTTTTATTTGTTGATGAAATTGTCAAAATATTTAGTGACAGTTTTAGTCATCATAGCTCCGTTTTTATTAAGTTTATTAAAGTTTATTAAAGTTAATCTATACTGTAGATCGGCTATATTTTTCTTATTTTTGCTTGTTTGCCTTTTTTTGTAATTGAATGCTCATGCATCACAATTTCAATAATATATTTTTATAAGGCTGTCAAAAGAAGTGCATTAACCCTGCAGGAAGAATAATTAATGGAATTAATGCATTAACATTTTGTCAGATATTTTAATTTAAAGTCAGGTATGTGTGTTTTTTGTACAGCAGGTGAGCCGTGAGTTAATTTGTGAGACTGCATCCATTACTGACCACGCACATGCATGATGCACACACGCACGCACGCACGCACGCAATCCCTGCTCTCTTCCATTCTCAGTACTGTAAGTAGGCTAGGGTCACTATTATTTATCAGTCTTCTTTCTTTCTTTCTTTCATTGGCATATTTTTGGCATAATTATGAATGGTGTGATTAATCATAATTAATCATAGCGGAACTGTGTTTAATCTGATTGCTGTTGTTTAATCGTTTGACAGCCCTAATCTTTAATTCATTCATTGTCTCACTCTCTCCCACCCCCACGCCCTTTACTCTCCTTTCAAAATAGGCCCCTCTGCTGCCTCCTGGTGGACCAGACTGGGTGAAGCACTGGGTCAGACTGCAAGTGTACATTCTCACATTCTCCACAACACAGTGGCTGGTATACTGTAAGATGGTCTGACAATGAGAGGAACTTCATGGGTGGTGACGAGAGGTTCCAGGTGTGATATACCAATGTGGAACCAACCTTTTCCCAAGGTCTATTATATTATATTTAGCATTTGAGCCACAGACTAGAGGAGAGAGTGGCCAACAATTATTCTACATTCTCTAATTGTGTATAGACTTCTTGCAAATTAAGTATGTTGTTGTTTAGCAATAATCTAACTCGTACCGTAAGAGTCTGTTTGGTGTACTTACCTGCTTTTTCCTAATACCTGACCAGACTCTAACTATAAAGGGGGACCGGGCCTTTGCAGTGGTTGCTCCCACACTCCCCGTTTCAACACCTAAGCGCAAAACGGTTTTGCGCTGCGGACAGAATAAGCTGTGACGGCGTGTGCGCAGCTGTTTTTAGACAGCTGGTGGATGGGAATGAAGCTCCACCTCTGTGGACGATTGACCCTGAGGAGAGTGCAAGTCGTCCGCGGTCGTCCGCAAGCCGTCGCGCAAGTCGTCCGCGGAAGTAGAGCTCGAAAACGTGCGCAGCTCTTTTGATAGTGTGGCAGTACCCACTGTGGAACGTCCCTCCCTTGGCGATAGAAAATTAGTCTGTTGACAGTTTTGAGAACTTGGTATAAAACACAATTATTTCGTAATCATTTTGTGTGACATATTTCTGCAGGTCAATGTTTTGCTTTGACTTTTTGTTGTTTTTAACTCTTGTGTGCCTTGTTTTAACCCATTTTTGGCCTGACCTCAAAATGTAAAAATAATCTTCTAAATCCTTTCTGAAATAAATATTTTCACGATTTTTCAAAAATAGCAGACCTACAAGCTTGTAGCGCTCCACTTGGTGGCGTGCTATGAGCTTATATCTGCTATTTTTCAATAGCATGTGTTTACACCAAAAGGGGTTCCCGCCCAGAATGGGTTAACTTGATTGTTTTATATTGTTGTCCACTGTACAGCACCTTGTAACATTGTTACATTGTTACACCTAGCTTGTAACATTGTTTCCAAAGGTGCCGAATACAGAGCCCTGGGGAGCCCCATAAGTATAATAGGTGTAAGAGGTCCATGTGTAAAACACATGAGACCAAGACAATAAGATTTTATTTTTTCCCTTTTCTCTCTCAATTTAGTAGTTATGCCAAATCATTCTTCCCCACACACATTTCTGTGTGCTGTCGTCACTGCTGTTGTATCCTACTAACATTGCACATGTACTGTGTTGTATTACGAGTTGGGCAGGCTTGGCTGCAACACTAACCGCCTCACAACAGTCTTTCCACAGCAGGCGAACTGAGCTAGCCGAGTTGGAACGCTACACAGCGTCTGACATAAAACCGCTCCTAATTAGGCTTTCTGTTCAAGAAGAGTACGTTACTACAAAAGCAGGTGTTACATAAAGGTAAATATCTCCAGAATGGAAGATGTTAAAATAAAATAAATAAAATTAGAGTGGACAAGTTACGCTTTCTTTTGAGGTATGCTGTGTGATTCTCGCTATAAGAGAACATGTACTGTCGGCCTAGGAAAAGTTTGTTCGTCCAATGCTATCATCGTAGCAGTGAGGGCCATGCAGTTAATAATCAGACTGGTTAGCAGTCTTTGTGTTAATAGGCCTCATTGATGATAACTGCACTTAAACCAGGCACAGTGATAGTATGGTAGGCTACTGTACTGTACAGTATGTATCATGACAAGAGAGAGACTGTGTGCGTGAGAGAGAGAGAGAGAGATGGAGGGAGGAGGGGGGAGTAGTAAGCTGTTCTAAGAGCATATATATGGGCCTCTAAAAATGGAAAATAAAAATGCATAATTTGACTTACGTAAGCCGAGCTGTCACTTGACGCACGCTGTACTGAGTACTGTAGCTCTCCATGGACGTGTGGTTTCATTTCTCTTTTTGACGGAATGGGACTTCAAAGCGACAGACAGCGACAGACAGCGTGCTGCATGTGAGCCACGCTCGGGATGTGGGTGTCAACAACACCTTATTTATACTCTGTGTGTTCCATGTTGCGCTCCGCATCGCGCTGCAACGAAAATAGCCGATGTACAAGCTCACAGTGCGTTGCGGGCCGCAACGCACTGTGAGCTTGTACATCGGCTATTTCTTTGGTGTGTGTGACGACACCGGGACATGTGTCGTTTCTAAAGTGTATTTGCTTATTTTTGTGACAAAGATTTGTGACAAAATAATATATATAAATTCACTTTTCTTTTCTCAATATCTTTTGAAAATATAGCAGATCTACAAGCTCACAACGCGTTGCGGATGCGACACGTTGTGAGGTTGTAGATCTGCTGTTTCCGATGCAAAGTGATAAAACTTGGCCTGCTATATACAGTCACTTCGTTCTTTTGGGCTTGTTTTCATAGACCTTGGCAGCTTCTTTCTCTTCTGGCAGCACGTACTGTACCGTTCATTGCTCCACTTTCTCATCAAGCTCAAGCGCCACGGCTATTATTTAGGCCCTCGTACGATGTCACATGCAGGGGGGGGGAGGGGAGGGGAGTTGGCGTCGCGTCGCGTACAGTATACCGTGCCGTGCCGCCAGCGTGACTGGCAAGGTAATTTTCTAAACGTCTAGGTATGACTGATTACCTCTCCAAAAATTACAATTCGCTCGACTTCTTATTAATCTAGCTGGATTTTTTTTCTTCTTTTTTTCCCCCTTGCGTTTTTCATTTCTGCAGCAGGCAGACATGGGAATCGGAGAGGTTGGATTTGGGCTCCTCGCCCTGTGTTGGCATGTTGGTGTCACCAGCTCAGTGGCCTTGTGGTTAGAGTGTTAGGGCTGTATTTTAAGTACCAGGTCTTATTCCCTAACTTGAGTAAACTAAAGACCTGGAGGCGTGATCAATGGTCTTTGGCTATTCTGAGAGGTCTCCAGGTCTTTAGTTTACTCAAGTTAGGGAATAAGACCTGGTACTTAAGACACGCAAAATACAGCCCTAGTGTGTTAGTGTCACCAGCTCGCGTATGCATGAAAAACATTAATGCTAGAGATAGGTTGGTAAAGTGAAAAACATTAATGTTAGAGATATGTTGGTAAAGTGAAAAACATTAATGCTAGAGATAGGTTGGTAAAGTGAAAAACATTAATGTTAGAGATAGGTTGGTAAAGTGAAAAACATTAATGCTAGAGATAGGTTGGTAAAGTGAAAAACATTAATGTTAGAGATAGGTTGGTAAAGTGAAAAACATTAATGCTAGAGATAGGTTGGTAAAGTGAAAAACATTAATGCTAGAGATAGGTTGGTAAAGTGAAAAACATTAATGCTAGAGATAGGTTGGTAAAGTGAAAAACATTAATGTTAGAGATAGGTTGGTAAAGTGAAAAACATTAATGTTAGAGATAGGTTGGTAAAGTGAAAAACATTAATGCTAGAGATAGGTTGGTAAAGTGAAAAACATTAATGCTAGAGATAGGTTGGTAAAGTGAAAAACATTAATGTTAGAGATAGGTTGGTAAAGTGAAAAACATGAATGTTAGAGATAGGTTGGTAAAGTGTGTCACACAGCAGTGGAATGCTGGCCGGCACTGAAACGGACTAAACAGGTGTTCCTAATGAAAAGGGACAAGTATTGCATTTTGTTTCACCATTTTATGATTGCTGTTATTATTTCAGTTCTCCAGTGACTAATTTATGCAAATGTGATGCCTTCTGAGCTTATTAGATCAGCTTTTCTTTCGAATAGTCGATGTATAGTGGTTAAACTGATTTGATGCTCAATTAGGAAACATTGCTGCAGGACCCACTTTTTCATGAATAATATTACATTTTGTCCGATCTGTATTGAGTATTATAGGCCTGACGTCGAAATTTAAAAAAATTCTTCAAAATCCTGACAGTTTTCTGAAAAATCTTATGTTTCTGTATCAGTGGTGTTCAATATTTCACGTCAAGGACCCCAAAGATTATGTAATATGCCTCCGCCTCCACCTGAAAATATATGGTTCCAGGGACCTCCCCAGAAGCAAAGATTTTAGTTAAAATGTTCACTATTCAAAGATTTGAGGCACATTTTCAAGAAAAATAGCAGACCTACAAGAGCTTGTAGATCTGCTATTTTTTCTGCTATTTTTGTTTAAAACACCAAAAGGGATTCCCTCCCAAAATGGGTTTTAATACAATTGGGGTGGTTGTCTTTTGTCTCCCTACTCTTCTATAGCGCACCTCGCAGTTTCACTCAGTCACTTGATACAGTCTGTTATAGCGAAAATGAGTGAATGTCATAAACGATACAGACCCCTCCTCTGCGATATCGCCAAGACAGTATGTTTATTTTTGGACCACAATTCTTATATGAGACGATTTTAAGATGAGCCAATGTTTAGTCTCCATATAGAGAAAACCAGGGGATGAGCAAGTGACGTCAGGACTTTGGCACTCTATAGACATTAGTGTCAAAGGTCATATCTCACCTATAGACATGCACAACAGGTTCTGACACAAATTTTGACTATATGGTGAAGATTCAATTTATCCCCTGAGCAAGCAGGCAGGCTGTATTAGCTCATAAATAAAGTAGTAAGCTCTCGCGCATGAAACCGGGTTCAAATCCGGGGTAGAAAAAGTTGCGTAGGTGCAGGCAGGCACACACACGCACAAGCGCACCGCCAGCCTGTGGCTTGTTTGTGTTGGGAGGGTAATCATCTCAAGTCCAAACATAAAATATGAATGAAGCGCTGATTTCCTCATTTATCTTTCATGTGCCTTTCATTTGCTATACTGTTGTGAATGATGTCCTCGGGAAGTCGCGGTCTGTGAAAATTAAAAATTAAACGGCATCGTGCTGCATGGGCTCTCTTAAATGGTATTGTTTGGCGTAGGATAAATGTTTGAACATGCTGCTTTGAACACTTAATTGATATATTGGATGATACTGTGTTAATGTTTGGTTACACACTGCGACGGAAACTTTGGAACGAACTCCCCCATTTCCTATAGAAACTGCCGACTCACTCCCAATAATCCTCCGTAATCTGAAGACTCACCTTGTCAGACTCAACGTTAGCCCACGTCGTAGCACTTGACGACCAGGGAGGCTTATATCTAAAGGTTTAAATGTAATTTAGGCAGCAGGTTATGTAGACAGATGCCAAGTTCATTTGTTGTCCTGGCCAGGAGGATATGTCGTGTATTTTTGACATACATTTACGACCTGGCATCCTATAGTTTGTATAGTTTCAATGTACAGATTATGTCGCTCAAGTTGCTTTTGTCACCTATCAGATGTTGTCACAGGGATGCTAAGTATTTTCCAGTCTAAATGATTTAAATGCAAATGAATCCCAATCCTATACATGTTCCACTCCATTCACACAATACTATAGGAGTAGGCTATATGCACTCTACTTATTACACTAAAAGGATCACATGCAAATTAGTTGGTCGATCCATTCAGCAATAGGGTTACACACCCTAACCCATTATCACCTGTCCATTAACAATGGGACAGACATGCTCCTAAACATTCCACAACATTCACAACCCATGTCTTCTAATTAGTTAGATAATATGGAATTCCCATAGCCTACAACCAGAAATAATGGAATAATTTGTGTTACAAACTGGTATTGTACAGTGACATTATGCTTACTGTACATGTATGTAAACGACACACATCTACACACAGCAGACTCAAGACATCAAGAGTAACTGGTCAATCTGAAAGACATGTTTGACATTTTTCATTCATACCAATTGTCAGATATCAATTCACTTCATGTCCAGAACTACGATTATTTTGTCATAGTTTTACCATCATCACAGTATGACTAAGGGACATGTGACCATCCTTACACAGAACTGTTATAACACTTCTTATTATACGCTAGATGTACAGGTAGTTACAGGATAAGTACAATGGACAGTATGCACATTGTAACATTAAGACTTGTCATGTTCATTGTAGCAATAGTTAAATGAGTGTGGACTGTAAAATAATACTCCTATCCACTTACTGTCCGTAATTAAAGGAAATTAAATTAATGTGTTGTGAATGTGATGAGCTTTCTCTAATGAACACACATGAAGGATATGTAGCTGTCAACCCTTTATTTGTAAAACAGGTATGACAGAGTAAATATTTACAATGCATTCAAATGCATTCAAAAACTAAGTGATTAAAATATGAGTTACAATTGCAAAGATAGCCTGGCATGGTCAGCCTAATATCACTGCGTAGACACACATTTTTCTTCTGGTTTGTCTGGTTTCCAGGCTACAATTGTACCACTAGTATGAATATTAAAGAATGTGACATTTTAATTGCTGACGAATGTGGACAACCACTGATTGACCCATGTGTTGTGTATTGTGTGATTTACTGTCTTTAAACCTGACTGGTCATCCATGGTCTCATCCCACTCATCACTGTCTTCAGTGAGGTCAGATTCAGAATAGTGTGAAGAGAGGAGCTGATCATCACTAGTTGGTTGTGATGTTCCACAGTCCTCTACATCAGATTGTGTTTCCATGCTTTTAGATGAGCTGCTGGCTACAGGTTCTGTTAGCATGTTTTCTTCATCTTCATGTTTCACTAATAGTAATGTCTCTGTTGATCCACCATCCTCCTCTGATCTTTGAATTAGCTCATCGTGTTCCCCTTTAATCTGTTGAGACACTGGTTCATCTTTGATCAGACTGGAGGTTATCTCCTGTTCTTTTTTAATCTGTAGAGACACTGGTTCCTCCTGGACCAGACTCCTGGACCAGGTTCTCTCTTGCTGCTGCTCAGGGAATACCTCGTCTTTACACACAAGGGGGTGTATGGAGTCTAGACAGAAGATACAGAGGAGAAACACATCATTACATGTTTGAACATGAACTCTTGCTGTTAGTTCCATACCTGCCCTAGTGTGTCCCAAAATGGACTTTTCAGGATTCAAAATAGCAGATCAACAAGTACTACTTGTACTGTATATCTGCTCCGTTTTTCGTAAAAATTGCGTTCTGCGTGTGATGGTGTGGGAGAATACCAACGAAGTCTCGCGTACAGCCGGCGGAACTGCTCAGCCTGGTATTCCTAAAGTAACCTAAGTAAATTATGCTTAAACTTTTAACCTCAGTAAAACGGTGCCAAAACCTAACCCTATTCCTAAACTTAACCACAGTAAAACTATTCCTAACCCTGAACTTATTTCTAACTTTATTCTCAGTATAAAACAAAATAAAGAATACAAGAACTGCCGCACCGAGCGGCCGGCTGTAAAAATGAGGGCGAGATGGATTATGGGTGACTGTACCTGTTACCATGTGGGACACTGATTGCGTTAGGGTTAACGAGTTTCCTGTGTGTGCGCGCTCGCGCATGTCCATAGGCTCCTAAGGCTCGTATCCAATGGCCTGCATGTGTTTACATTCGAGACAGAGCAGGACCCGTGGCTGCGTGCATGTCCGTCTGCTCACACCCACTGATTAGACTGACAGTTGTTTAATAATAGTTTGGGGCTAATGTGTGAACAGCAAGACTCTGGGTAGTCGCCTACATATACTCGTTTTACCCTGCAGTCCATTGCCACCCTTAGGCCACAATTACAGAGCCGACGACCTGACATCCAACCAGTAAAACAGAGGCGACACATTGACAACCTGCCCCAGGGGGGGGGGGGGCTGTTTTTTCTTTGTTCCTTCTCATGTTCCATCCACAGTTCAACGATCGTTAAGTGTGTCGATATAGCACAGAGATTGTGTTGATGCAAACAAAACCTTTAACGTACGCTTTTAATAAGACACCAGCGTCTTGGCAGTTCAAATTAACCCATCTTTCCGTCTGAACTGTAGACAATAGAGCGTCGCAGTCCCGCCCCCTTTCATGACGACGCCAGGCCCAGGAAATGATTCCCATAGACATTTCAAAAGGTATTTATTTAAAGACGGTTACGCCGCGGACAAAGCCAACTCGAGTCGTGACAACTCACGACAACAAACACAATATTTTGGACCAAACAAATAATTACAAAAGAAGAAAAACTACAAAAAGTGTTGTAACCTGCCGTTTTTTTCTTCGTTCTAATTATTTGCTCGGCCCAAAACATTGTGTTTGTTGTCATGATTTGTCACGACAAGAGTTGGCTTTGTCCGCGACGTTAAACGTCTTTAAATAAATACTTTTTGAAATGTCTACGAGGAAAATGAACGGGGAATCATTTCCTGGGCCCTGGTAGGGGGCGGGACTGCGACGCTCTATATGAGCCTTTTAACCCATTTTAGGCGGGAACCCCTTTTGGTGTTAGCATTATGTTGTGCTTTAGCTATTGAAAAATAGCAGATCTATAAGCTCATAGCGCGCCACCACGAGCTTGTAGGTCTGCTATTTTTGAAAAATCGAAGCCACTTTTAGAATCTGATCTCAGGTCAGAATGGGTTAATAATGAAACTGTCAGGATGTAATAGACATTTTTAGAATCTGATCTCAGGTCAGAATGGGTTAATGAGGTGGAGTTGAGGACGGAGGTGGACTGCTTGTCACTCACTGACATTCTGACAAGAGGATGACAGGATCAGAGGCCAGTGAGGTTTATTCTGATTGGCTGGTATGGAGCTCACGCTTCAAGCTGTGAATTAACCAGGACTATGAGGCCTGCAGATTATGCAGAATGCCTTCTAAATCACGAGAGTTTTCTGAAAAACCTGTGTTTCTACTCGGCAGTTCTCAAATGCCATGTCAAGGACCCCACACATTATATGTAATTGGCTATGAGCTTGTAGATCTGCTATTTTTCAATAGCTAAAGTTTAAAATACTGGTTAATAATGTTTTGTGGCGAATTCCCATCAACGAACTAATGAAACAAAATGTGAAAGAGCACATCCATATTGGTGTGAAAACTATTGAGATGCCTGAAGACGGACTCTGACTGAAGCGTTGCTTAAAAAAAAGTGTTCATATTGCTAGTGCAGACGGTGTGCGGGACATTGTGTAGTGCATTTTTTTTAAACTACTCACAACTATTACTTGCCTGCTTTCTCACTGACGATTCAGCTGGAGCTGTGTGTGTGTGTGTGTGTGTGTGTGTGTGTGTGTGCATGCGTGTGTGCCCGCATGCTTTTTTCTCTCCCAGGTTTTGCTATTCTAGAGAGGTGATCTCTGCAGTCAGTGTAAATATTAGGGTTGTTGAACTGTGTGTCAACGGCTAAGTGGTCATTGGAGAAATTAGACGAGGATATAAAACGAAACAGCATTATTGTACAATAAAGAATTGATGGGCCTCTAGGTTGAAGTATATTGGCCACTAGTATTAAACAACTCAGTGCAGTGTTTTCTCGGAGCCATGCAGGCCCAAATAAAACCTCCCAGACATTCCCACTAGCACTGTTACTTTCTTCAAGGATATTGTGGAGCCTAAATAAACGGACACTAGGGTGGACGGTAATGTTCCTGATGTGAGCAAGTTGGACTTTCAAAGTTGGCAGGATTGGCCCGTTTTTAACAAAAAGCCTCAAATCATGAACGCAGCGTGCAATTTACGTGAAATCTTTTAACAGACTTTCCTGCTAGGCTGAGGAATATATCCCATCCTTTTCACATTGACTTTCTTCTAAATATGTGGAACCGTGGTGAAGGACATTAGGACAAATTTGGGGTTTGAGAAGATCCATACAGAAATGTGGCGAATATTTAATTTATTTTTTCATTCATGTGTCAAGTTGTTTTCTGCAACATCATATGACTCTCCATTTGAAAGGAAATTATGCAAAGCAGCAAAGTGATGATGCATATTACACATTTATCTTCCAATACGGTGCAGCCCTTTATACTAGTACAGATCCATATTTATTTTTGATTATCCAATAAACCATTAGGGACAGTCCAGTTAAATAATGTTTATTATCTCTCCACTCATGTGCACATACTGTGTATAGGCCTATACACATGAATGTTGCTTCTCTTCACTTTTCCAGGTGATATACTGTAGAGTGAGTGTATTGTAGCCTGGCATGTAAATCATCCCGGTTCATGGCGTGTAGGCCAGTGGTGGAAAATGACTCACTGATTGGGGCTCAGTGGTACAGTGGCTCAGTGGTACAGTGGCTCAGTGGTACAGTGGCTCAGTGGCACAGTGGCTCAGTGGCACAGTGGCTCAGTGGTACAGTGGCTCAGTGGTACAGTGGCTCAGTGCAGAGCCGAAGAGTTTGATCAATCCTCAAGGGGGCCCGTCCCCCCCGTCCCCCCCCACCGCAGCGCGGAAAAAAATAAGTTGTTTTCGCTGGTACTTTTAAAGCAGCTTCTATAGGCCAATGTCCAAGCCAAGGTGAGGACTTTCAGGACTATATTATTATTATTATGAGAGAGAGAGAGAGAGATCATAGGCGGCGGGTGCGTTTTACCTTTGGGTAGGCTACAGAATTGCGTTGGGGGGGACTGCCGCCGCGGATTTATTTATTTCCCAAATGGTCTAAAAATGAGTTATTTAGCATACTTTTACCAATGAATTAGCCTATACACAGACAGCGACTGGTCAGCCTATTTTGGACGATATGGGTCTTTTCTCGAGTCAGTGTGTAGTCTCACTAGTCTGTGGTTAGGTCTCTTTGGTGAATTCTTGATCAGTGTTATTGGGCGCGTTCGGAAATAGCGCACTGAGCCCACTGTGCAATGCAAACTAATAGGCGAGTGTGCTCCGGTGTGGTATTTCCGAACGCGCCCTTTATGTCACGCCTCAAGAACAACTACAAAAGAAACCCGATTAGCACTTTTTAACACCTCTTGGACGGCCGGTGTCTCTCAAGACAGACTGTTGCCTGAGGAACAACAGGGGAGGCGCTGTTTTCCCGAATATTTGACGATGTGATTCTCAGATTGCCGGCGGAGAGGTCCAAAATGTTCGGAATTCCCAGAAAATATGTAATGTAAATGTAAAATGTCCACGAAAATCTTCATGGGGGCCGAAAGGGGCCCTAGGATTCTTCATGGGGGCCATGGCCCCGTGGCCCCCACAGACTCTACGTCGCTGGCTCAGTGGTACAGTGGCTCAGTGGTACAGTGGCTCAGTGGCACAGTGGCTCAGTGGTACAGTGGCTCAGTGGCACAGTGGCTCAGTGGCACAGTGGCTCAGTGGTACAGTGGCTCAGTGGCACAGTGGCTCAGTGGCACAGTGGCTCAGTGGCACAGTGGCTCAGTGGCACAGTGGTACAGTGGCTCAGTGGCTCAGTGGCTCAGTGGTACAGTGGCTCAGTGGCACAGTGGCTCAGTGGCACAGTGGCTCAGTGGCACAGTGGCTCAGTGGTACAGAGGCTCAGTGGTACAGTGGCACAGTGGCTCAGTGGTACAGTGGCTCAGTGGTACAGTGGCTCAGTGGCACAGTGGCTCAGTGGCACAGTGGCTCAGTGGTACAGTGGCTCAGTGGCACAGTGGCTCAGTGGTACAGTGGCTCAGTGGTACAGTGGCTCAGTGGCACAGTGGCTCAGTGGCACAGTGGCTCAGTGGCACAGTGGCTCAGTGGCACAGTGGCACAGTGGCACAGAGGCTCAGTGGTACAGTGGCTCAGTGGTACAGTGGCACAGTGGTACAGAGGCTCAGTGGTACAGAGGCTCAGTGGTACAGTGGCACAGTGGTACAGAGGCTCAGTGGTACAGAGGCTCAGTGGCTCAGTGGCACAGTGGCTCAGTGGCACAGTGGCTCAGTGGCACAGTGGCTCAGTGGCACAGTGGCTCAGTGGTACAGTGGCTCAGTGGTACAGAGGCTCAGTGGTACAGTGGCTCAGTGGTACAGTGGTACAGTGGCTCAGTGGTACAGTGGCACAGTGGCACAGTGGCTCAGTGGTACAGTGGCTCAGTGGTACAGAGGCTCAGTGGCTCAGTGGCTCAGTGGCTCAGTGGTACAGTGGCTCAGTGGTACAGTGGCTCAGTGGTAGAGTGGCCGGATGGGAACCAAAAGGTTCCCAGTTCCAAACCGGGCTCCCCCAGAGTTAGTGTCGAAGTGTCCTTGAGCAAAACTCTGGGCCCCTATAATTGCTCCTGATGTGCAGATTGGTGCCTTGCATGGTTTCCTCCGCCATCGGTGTGTGAGTGTGTGTGTGTGTGTGAATGGGTGAATGTAATGCACAATCTATGTAAAGCGCCTTGGATGAAGGTGCTATATAAATGCACTATTTACCATTTACCGCTCACCCGAACACAGCTCTCTGTTTTTACTAACCGCCGTAACCTCGTCACCTGAAACTAAGTGTGTTGAACTCTGTTTTTACTAACCACCGTCACCTCGTCACCTGAAACTAAGTGTGTGTTGAATTGCATCTGACAATCAGAGGGTTCAAATAAAATGTAGATCAAAGTTTCTGTTCACATAGTTTCTAGTTAGTAGATGCATTAGTTGAAATTCAAACAGCTGGTGTTGTACACTTTATTTGCTATAAGTAGGCCTACTGCATAACTTGTGGAATATTATAAGTTGCCAAATGTCGACATGCACTTGACACGTTGACAGTTTGGCGAGGATTATGGAAATCTATTTCATATGACGTTGATGGAGAAACTTATGTAGTGTTTCCAAGCTGCTTGCCTGAATACATATGGTGGTGCCAGGTGGCGTATGCTTCCGTAGGAATCATCAGTGTTTCATGATGAGTCTGCACCTCTCAAACAAAGGATCAGTGAACATCAAAGTTCAATAAGAAGAAAAGATGGGAACTACCCAGTTAGCCAGTGTTGATGTCATCGACTAAACTATGACGAAAAATGTTTGTCGACTACCTACTGTGTTTTGCACTCCGTCCGTCCGTCCGTCCGTCCGTCCGTCCGTCCGTCCTTGTGTGTGTCTGTGTGTCCGTCCGTCTGTGGACAGCGAATCTCCGGCACCGTTGGCTTGATCGCAGTCATACTCTGCACACACACTCCCTGAATGCCACAGCTGAACCTCTGCCCCAAGTTTTTGAGATTAGCCTCTTATAGCAAAACAATATTTTGTGCAAAACACTTTTTTGGACGGTACACCTACAGATTTGGTCCAAACATCACGCAAATTGGTACACAGTCTCTCTAGAGCCATTCAACGAAACGGGTCTTTCAAATTTTTCAGACTCCATCCTGATTGGCTGAGATTGGTTCCAAAGTTCGCGGGTGTGCTCAGTTTCAAACGAATTGCTGCAAATCCTGAACACGTCGTGTGATTTCCGTGAAAGTTTGCACGCACATTCCCACTATAGGCCGAGGAAGAAATGCCACTTGAACATTTTCAACTCAGCCTCATGGTGGCGCTATAACTGGCCGATTAGTGTTTTTACCTCTAACTGCACGGATCCGTGTATAACTTTGTATGCCAACTCCCTAGAGGCCAAGGAAAAACCTGCTCTTTATAGCGCCACCAGTATCTATACTTTTTACTCAACTACTGGTTGAGTATATGTTCTTGTAATAAATCCTCTAGTGTTTGATCTGCTGAATGCTGACTGTTACAAACACACGTCTGATTCACTTTACTCTGATTACTTTAATGAGATCACTTTATTCTGATTACTTTAATGAGATCAAATACTCATCAACACATCATCATCACTGTCACATATAGAAACTATAGAATTCAATTCTGATCCATAATTGACAAACGGTACAATATAAAACAAAAACATGTCATTGGTAATAATCATATCAAACATGTCACCATTATACCAATATAATTACAAACTGATCGTTTATACAATATTAAAGTATGTTTTCAGGAATAATTGTCTGTTTATTTATCTGTCCACTATGTATGTACAGTATATGTCTGTCTGTCTGTCTGTCTGTCTGTCTGTCTGTAATGCCGAAGCAATTAGAAACGTAATGATTCCCTTCTGATTATGATGGAGATCTCCTAAATCAATACCAGATCAATATATTCTGTAGGTTTTCTTCTCGACGTTCTAACTGTGGTTTTCCAAAGTGACACAGATCTTCCCTCGTAACATCTTCAGAGGCGGACCTTGATCATCATCATTAGTAATGTATGGAAACAGTGTGTGCGTGAAGGGGTGTGTGAAGGTGTGCAGGTGTGTGTTAGAATCGGGATCAGAGAAGGACAGCTGTCCTCTCTCCCAGTCCAGCCGGACTCTGATCCTCCGGGCTTTCTGATTCACTGAGAGAACAGTCCACTCAGTATAATTGATATCGTCGTCATCAGGTCCTGGTGAGTAGAATGCTGTGTATTCATCCTTATCCCGATGTATTCTCCAGCCTCCTCTCCCTGTGTCTCCCTTCCTGTCGTACCACTCCTCACACACGCCTACTTCCCAGTATGTGTTGTCTCCGACCTCAACATCCCAGCTGTGAGACCCTGAGTCAAAGCCCTCTGAACCCTGGACACTGCCAAACGGAAACCTCTCTGGGTTGTGAGGAAGCCGCTGTTTCTCTTCTGAACTTCTCACACCGGTCCGATCATCAGACAGCATGAGGTATCTACCAGCAGTGTTGGGGTCCAGGACGACGGGAGTGTAGGAGACGATGTCCTTCATCTTGTCCCAGACTCTGAAGGTCAGGTTCTTCAGGTGTTTGGCCTGGTCTATCAGCGCTCCTCCTGAGAGCAGCGGTGGGTCCTGCAGGGTGAGCTGGACTCCCTCCATGGTGGTGTTGTAGTTCTGCAGGAAGGAGACGTGGTCGTCGGCTCTCAGCTGGTCCTCGGCAGATTGGATTGCATTGGAGAGGGTTTCCATTTCTATGATCAGAGCCTCAACCCTCTCCTTCATCTCCTGACTCTTCTGAGCCTCTTCCTCCCACAGAGCGGCCATCCTGGCCTCCTCTTCCTCCTGTAGGAACCGATGGAGATTCTCAAACTGTTCCTTAATCTGCGTCTCTGTGTTCCTGGCCTGAACCTTCATGTGATTTTCTGTTTCGTCATAATCTCTTTTAACTGCATCGACGACCTTCAGTTTCTTCTTTAAAACCTCCAGTGATTCCTGGACCTTCTGTTCCATAGGTCCTTGTAACATCTTCAGATACATACCATCATCAGCATTATAATCACCATTATAAATGCATGGCCACAGTGTGTGAGTGAAGGTGTGTGTGAAGGTGTGCAGGTGTGTGTTAGAATCAGGATCAGAGAAGGACAGCTGTCCTCTGTCCCGGTCCAGCTGGACTCTGATCCTGCGGGGTTTCTGACTCACTGAGAGAACAATATGATCTTCGAACCTCTGAGGTTCTGATATGCCCTCGTCAGAGTCTGATGCCTGGACCTCATAAGATCCAAGCCGTGATGAGGAAACTGCTTTGTAATCATCCTCGTATAACTCTATGAACCAGCATCGTCTCTCTCTGTGTCCAGAATTCCTCCAGGAAATCTCCTCGCACACACCTACTGACCAGAGTTGATTGTGTCCAACATGAACATCCCAGCTGTGATACCCTGACATGAAGCGCTTAGAACCCTGCATGAAATGCCAGCCGTGGGAATCGCAGGGCAGGTGAAACGCACGGCCGGTCAGCTCCTCTTCCTGAACACGGCCGGTCAGCTCCTCTTCCTGAACAGTCAAACTTGAAGCCATTCAGTCTGCCGGTCACACACCTGATCTGGAATGTTCTCTGAGGCTGCCGTTACACCAGAGGAATACTACAAGACAAAACAACAACAGTGACATTATGAGTATCAATAGTTAGTTATACTAGTAGTAGCCTCGGTACCAGGCTTTCATTTTTGTTGGTGCAAAAATGTAAAGCCTGGAGGAACGCATTGGCCGCTCTGGTCTAAAAGTGGGAGTCAACCCTTCCGGGTGGGCGCCGCTCCAAATGATGTGACGTAGTGCTGCACTAGGGGGGAGAGGAGGGGCCGGGGGATGACGGACAGATTGATGAGATCCAATCAGGGCGTGCGCAAATCTCAGCCGCGCCCCGCCCCTCTAGACCAGAAACCTAACACATTAGCTCAGGCTATACTAGTAGTAGTACTAGTGGTTGTAGCATTCAAGGTAACGGTAATAGTTTTTTTTAGCATTGATATTTGGGTAACAATAAAGCTGAAGGAAGTGAAATATCGTACAGGGTTTTATCATCCAGCATTAGTGGACAACAAAAGCCTCACATGAGAGACATTTTAGCGAGGGTAATGTCGCCTCCAATTAGAGTTATGGAGGGTAATGTCACCTCCAACTAGAGTTATGGAGGCTAATGTTGCTTTCAACTAGAGGTCGAAACTCAGACTGTCATCACTTATTCCAAGGCATTTTTTTTTTCCTTTCAACATAAACATCAAAACAAATCCACATTATACAAATCCACATTATATCATGGATCACAAAACTAACATTAGACATGAATGTAAATCCCTGCATGAGACGTAATTGAATATTATCTCTGGTTGGGAGAGAGAGAGAGAGAATTAAAGAGATGGTAGCTAGTTGACTGTCGTTTTAGCGTTTTAGCCAGGAGGTGGCGGCACAGTTAAGTATTTAACTTCACAACTATTTGGTCTTTCGTCACTAAAGCCAAGAGCGGGAGGTGACCTGACCTGAGTTGTAGAACGTCCGTCCTGGAATCTCCTCCGTGCTTATGTCCACTCAGATGCTCGCCGATGAAACAGTCTGTCCTGGAGGGCTGTAGATTAAGACCTGGGTCTTTGGGTGGTCCTGGAGGGCTGTAGATTAAGACCTGGGTCTTTGGGTGGTCCTGGAGGGCTGTAGATTAAGACCTGGGTCTTTGGGTGGTCCTGGAGGGCTGTATATTTAGACCTGGATCTTTGGGTGGTCCTGGAGGGCTGTAGATTTAGACCTGGGTCTTTGGGTGGTTCTGGAGGGCTGTAGATGTAGTCCTGGGTCTTTGGGTGTTTCTGGAGGGCTGTAGATTAAGACCTGGGTCTTTGGGTGGTTCTGGAGGGCTGTAGATGTGGTCCTGGGTCTTTGTTCTGGAGGGCTGTAGGTCTTTGGGTGGTTCAGATGGTCCAGTGTAGAAAAGTAGAAGTTTCTCCACAGACGTTGATGCTGGTGGAGCTCCCTCTGGCGTGGTGAGAGAAAAGGTAATGGAACGAGACCAGGGATTCTTTGAGTTTATGTAATGAGGCTCTCAGCTGGATTGGCCCCGCCCCTTTTGGGGCCCTGCCTCTAGCGGCAAACTTTATGCAAATGTAGTTCCTGAGTTAATCAATGACCATCGTTGTAGTTTCATTGTTGATTAGGTTACCTGTGATTAATTACTCTTCATATCGGCTGTCCTGAGTGTGTGTGTGTGTGTGTGTGTGTGTGTGTGTGTGTGTGTGTGTGTGTGTGTGTGTGTGTGTGTGTGTGTGTGTGTGTGTGTGTGTGTGTGTGTGTGTGTGTGTCTCCTCCCTGGCCTGTGTGTGTCTGTGTTTTAGGCTGTGCAACAGTGACACAATAATGACGCTAGTTTTGTGGATTAATTTGCTTTTAATGCATGACCCCCAGTACCCCCCAGAAAATGACCAGAACTACTTAATATTCACCAGAACCAGAGCAGAACTTCCACCACGGGACTCGAGCAATCAATGAATACCTTTGCAATACTATATAACTACTATAATAATGGCAAGTATTTCATACAACTTAAGTTCAAAAATTGTGAACTGTCCCTTTAAGTTTGGGCATCAAGAGTCACTTCCTAGATATCTAATGGAGTCAAAAAACTATATATTTAAAACGTCAAATCATCTTTAATTGATTGAAGTATTTATTAACAGTTTGCAGAATTACAGTACATTTCAAGCACAACTCAATAAAAAACTGTTAACTGTGTGACGACACCATCAAGCATTACACTTGTTTACAAGAGGGTCCACCATGTTCAATTCATCATAACATTTAGAGACGTACAAATATACACTTCTATATAGCCAAAAGCAGGAAATCATCATAGAGGAGGTAAAAAGGGGGGGGGGGGGGGGGACATATACAGTGAGGGGGAAAAGGGGTGGGTGGGGGAATCAGATTTTACCGGGGCCAGTTTCAAATTTCAGCCGTCCGTAGGTGCCCTTTGAGAGCGGTTTTGAAGGAGTCAAGGGATTTGCATGTCTTAATGACTGTTGGTAGGGCGTTCCACATTTTGGTGGCATAGGAGCGAAAAGAATAATAGTCCCTTGTTTGTGCCAAATCTGGGTTGTACACGGTTTGTTGAACTCCCTCTGGTGGGTGTGGACTTTGTTGACATTAAGGGAGTATTTAGACGGGTACATGGGTATCATGGGTGCTGTATCAAATCTTGTGGACCGGACCCAGTGCAAGATGTAAATGAAGTATGCAGATGTTTAACAATAACTTGACTCTTGAGAGCGTAAGATTAAACCAAATGGACCCGTATGGGTTCATTTGGTTTCGTTTTACGCTCTCAAGAGTTAAAGATCTATAAGGGAGCCATTTGGTTACCAACTCTCCATTTGGCTGCGGACCACCTGGAACCTCCTCAAGGACGACTGGGTTGAAAACCACCGCTGTGAATACCTTTTGTTATGCTTTATTTTTTTATCACTGCAGGTCTGTAACAAGGGGAATAAAACCCACTGCAAATATCCTCCCCTCACTGAGTCAGAGTGTTGGGGGGCGCCCGCTGGCCTAGTGGTCCAGGCGCATGCCATATGTATAGACTCCGGACTGACAGCGCGTCGCATGTTCGAGTCCTGCTCATGGCGACCTTTGCTGCATGTCTTCTCTCTCTCCCTCTTTCCTGTCTATCTTCACTTGGTACTATCAATAAAGGCAATACAGTGTTGAGTCTGTTGACATACAGTACACGCAGTGATGTAAATCTACTTCACTGTACTTGAGTACAGTTTTGGCGTAGACTATTTGTACTATATTTGAGTATTTCCAATTTCCACCACGTTTACTTCTACTCCATCTCAGAGGTTTATAGTGTACTTTTACTCCAGTACATTTATTTATTTAGTTACTATAGTTACCGGTACTTTGTAGAGTTTGATTATTATTATTATTACAAAACATACAGTAACCACTTCAGCCCTATACACATTTGAAAATGGCTGATCTACAAGCTCAGACGCTCTACAAGATCTACAAGCTTCTAGATTTTCAAAGGATTTGTATATACCGGTATTTGAAAACTTGTGAAGAGTACTTTCTACTTTTGGTACTTTAACCCATTCTGGGCGGGAACCCTATTTTGGTGTTAGCATTATGTTATGCTTTAGTTTAGCTATTGAAAAATAGCAGATCTACAAGCACATAGCGTGGCGCGCTACGAGCTTGTAGGTCTGCTATTTTTGAAGAATCGTGAAAAGTGACATGAAAGTGTTTGAGAACGACTGACATAGAAACATAGCTTTTTCAAGAAAACAGTCAGGATTTAGAAGACATTTGCAGAATCGTTCCCAGGTCAAAATGGGTTAAGTACATTTTGATTCCAATACTTTTGTACTTTTAGCTTTTACACAAATACATTTCGAATTCTGTAATTCAGATTACACCGGGCAATGATAAGAAAGTGAGGACAAAAACGATGTGATGGACATCTAGTGCTGTACTATAACGCCAACTCGGATGACAGACGGACAAGGCTGGCAAAAAGATGGCCTCATCATTATCAGTGAAGATGACAGAATCTTTACTGGAAAATAGTTTTAGTATATCCCTCCTCTACTACTCGCTCTGTATACGTTCCTCGGCTTAGATTTCGTATACAAAATAACATTGTGTGAAGTCCGCCATTAAGATCTGGACACGGACATTTTGGATGGCTTCGACCTTCACTTATTTATTTTTTTTAAATCCCGCCACACCATCAAACCGCACTTCCGAACCGTCTGTACTTGATTCAGACTGATATGATAAGACATTCAGTCAGACTGGCACGCAGACAACGCAGCCATTACATCTTTCATTCATCTGTACTCAAATTGGTGTCTGTTGTTTGTCCTCAAACGAACAACTATTCTTCCCAGAAGCTTCCTTTCTGTTGGCTTAAATGTTCAACCTTGGTTTTATTTGCTTATGGTGTGTGGTGGGGGCTTTAACCTTCTGATTTGGTTTTCTGATTGGTTCCTATATAATAGGAGGCGTGTGATGCTCGTCAAGAGTAATCGGGGAGCACCTGGGGCACTCCTCATTAAAAGCCTGTCTCCCCAACAGTGCGTGTTCTGTGGCAGTTCATTAGTTTGTTGCACCTCACCTGCTATGCACCGTCTCCAACATTCATGTTATGGGTCCATTTGGTTCCATTTGTACACTCTCAGAGTTAAGGGGGTCCTTAAATAAAACGTTTGATAACCACTAGTACTATAGTTGGACTCCTTAATGTGTCATACATAGTGTCACACATATTCAGAAGAAAACCTGGAGACAGTAACTGGGTCTTATGATCAAATTAAGAACATTCAATGATGGTGTGTAAAAATGAAAATCAAACATTTGCCACAGACAAGGCCAAGTGGAATACTAAGTGGAATACTGCTCAAGGTAGGAACTCTTTATTTTCTTTCCTCATTGCTGCTGCTGCCTGTATTGTATGCTATAGCGTGCCCCCAGTGTAATGTGATTCAAAGTCTTGTAAAGGTGCCAATGAAACGGGTGACAATGAAACATGTTCAGTGGCTGTTTTGTGGCTCTGTACGTGAAGGCCGATGTGAATCTAGAGAGTATATCAAAGTTGTGTTATTTGTGTCTGCCGGCGAGGGCAGTGAGTTGTAACAGGGACCTGAACAGTATGTGTGTGTAGGTCACTTCAATTGCCATGTGTACTTTTTAAGTTCAAGCTTTCATGGTTTTGGTCTTTGACATAGCATGCAGCTATCATTTCATAATGTCCACTGGGCTACAACAAGAGTAAAAACGTCTGGGTGTCCGACGCTGCAACAAGAGTGGTGTGGAGCTGTTGTGTTGTGTCTGATGTTTCTCTCTCTCTCTCTCTCTCTCTCTCTCTCGCTCTCTCTTTGTACTTTTAAGTTCAAGCTTTCATGGTTTTGGTCTTTGACATAGCAGCTATAATTTTCATCTCTCTCTTTCTGTCTCTCACAAGGTAGGAACCTTGATATTTTTTATAGTTTTTTATTCAAGCTGTTGCTCTGTTGTCGTCATAGCCGTGCAAATCACTGTTATATCTGTTATAGGCAGAAACCTGAACACACACTTATCGACAGGCAGCACAATAAACCCAGCAACACGACCAGGGCAGGCTGATACTGCGAGGTGATTTTAAGCTTCACGTTTTCCGTTTGTGCTCCATAATAGAACATTATAGACTAATGTCACACAGCTCCTATACTATAGCATATCCACTGAAGTGCATGGATTCACTGTATACCATACTGTATATAAAGGGACTTTTGTTGTGGCAGATTTCATTTGTCAGCTTGGGAGAGAAGACATGTAGAGTATAGGCCTACTCTGTATATCTCTGGGCTGTAATGCAATGGATTAATTTATGAATATAATGTAAACATGCTGTAAATGCAAATGTGAAATGGTGTCTTATAAACGGTTGGGCACTTTGTGTGCAGGACACGGAATCAATCAATTAATCAATCAATCAATCAATCAATCAAACAATCAATCAATATACCCACAACTGGCCATTGAACGTTGTGGAGCATTTATTGTCCCCAAATCATGGTGGTCAATGTCCCTAACACAGCTGCTTTCCCCCAGAGTTCTTTGATGGTGCCCTGGGGGTCCCTCCCTGGTTACTCTGAGAGTGTACAGTAAACATGGACCCTCGCAGGTCCATTTGGTTTCGTACGTACACTCTGAGTTATGTGCCTGCATGGTCTGCGTGGCCTAATGCACGCATAGTTAGCGGTCCTAGAAATGAAAAGGGCTTGAGAATCACTATTATGACCTATTATGTCTGAGCTCATATACAGTCCGTTCCGATCAGGCCTGGACCTGGTTGGAAGGTAAATGGTAAATGGTGCATTTATATAGCGAAAACAACCTTTACATGGGTTGTGCGGCATTACATTCACCCATTTATTTAAACACACACCGATGGCGGCGGAAATCATGCAAGGCACCAACCAGCACATCAGGAGCAATTAGGGGTTCAGAGTCTTGCTCAAGGACACTTTGACACTAACTCTCGGTGAGCCCGGGTTCGAACTGGCAACCTTGCGGTTTCCCATCCGGCCACTCTACCCCTGAGCCCACCACCACTGACCTTGACCTTTTGACCTGCTATACCCATTTTGGGGGTGTGATGCCAATATAGGCAGGAACTTAAGCATGTGAGCTTGAGCACCATGCGACCGTACTGCATAGGGCTTAAACTGTTGTAACAAAAAACATCACATGGATGCACCTGGGACATATCCTCAGTGATGTATCCCGAGGTCATCAGGGTTTCAGGCCTTCCAACATCATACCCTCACTCAGGTGACCCAGCCGGGGTGATCAAGTCCCGACTTACGTCCCAGTAGCTACCCTCGATCAGTCCCACTAGGGCAAAACCAGGGGCACACAATCCGTTGGAACTACTCCAGAACAACTCTGCCAGGGCTGGGAGGTATGCTTCTGGCGCGTGGAAGGACTAGGCTCTGTGGGTTGACTCCTGTCCGGGCCCCTCCTACGTCTCACCAGGTCCACTCCTGCTCTCACCAGGCCCAGGACCTGTGAGCTGCACCAGGCTCCCAGCACCAGACACAACTCATTCAGGAATGGTTCCGCAGACTCCACCCGAGAGAGAAGGTGGTGCTGCGGGCTCCGCTTGCTGCTTGAATGGCCCTCCTAAAGGCCATTCAAGCAGCACTTCACTTAAGTTATAATGCATAAGTTGCATTATAAGTGAAGTGAAAGACTCCTGGCTTGAATTATATAACGTTCCAGTTCTAACCACTTGTAGGCCTGTAGTCCGTTGCTTGATCATCATCGACTCTCATTTCCATTCACAATTCTTTGCTATATAAATTATGTATGCTGATGCACGGACACACGCACGCACAGTCGCACACACACACACATGCACGTACACGCGCACACGCACTGGTCTATTAGTGGACTACAATTTGTACATGTTTCAGAGGCGAAAGGAGGTAAAGTGTCAGGGGAAGTCGACTCGTCTTGACGTCTCCCCAGGGATTCCCTCTCTGTCTCACACACACACACACACACACACACACACACACACACACACACACACACACACACACACACACACACACACACACACACACACACACACAGTCACACACACACAGTCTCACACACACACACACACACACACACACACACACACACACACACACACAGTCACACACACACACACACACACAGTCACACACACACACACACACACACACACACAGTCACACACAGACACACACAGACACACACACACACACACACACACACACACACACACACACACACACACACACACACACACACACACACACACACACACACACACACACACACACACAGACACACAGACACACACACAGACACACAGACACACACACACACACACACACACACACACACACACACACACACACCTGCACAGATCTCACGCTACGAGGCGGGCATGCATGCATGAACTTCTCCCGGATCAAAAATTCAAAAATCTCATTAGGCAAATGTGGCGCGGCGCTCTCGGAGACCGACCCTGTGAATTCCTCCATTCCCCATGCAGACACCCCTCCCCTCCCCCCCCCCCCCAATCCCTCGAGGGGGAATTCTCCACTCCCAGAGGCCAGGCTCATAAAACATGTATTCTACCTCTCTGTTGTGTCATGTGTGCCGCAATACGACACCATACACACCCCCGGTGACCAGTGTTGCCAGGTTTCTTTTTTTTTTTTTTTTTTTTTTTGGGTAAATAAGTAGCTTGTAATATTCTTTTTGATTTAGCCACTAAATTGTGGTTCTCACAGATTCTCACACATTATCTGAAAATGTGTGCTGATGGTGAGGAAGATTTGTGTTAACATGTTTCAAAATATAGGCTATTCCACATTTTGCACTTTTTTTCCCTCCTCGAGAATCTTTTTTATTATTTTTTAATAGCAATTTGTGAGCTTGTACGTGCAGTATATATAGTTTGAAGTGCTCACATGGCCCCATAATTGTTGCTTCTTTTGGGCTTGATTTCATAGACATCGTTGCTTATTTATTTCTCTCACGGAAATCTCATGGCAACACCGCCGGAGAAGAAGAAATGGCTCCCCCCAGCTTGTTTGGTATGCATGGAATTCTCATGACTGTGACTCCCAGATCCAGAAAAAGCAATTATTCAAAATAGCTGCCACTGTATACTGTACTACAGGCGGGCCGAGCGTGTGGAGAACAAGGCACCGCCAGGTCGCATCTCACACGTTCATATAATGTAGCGACTCCGTGTATATGATGGAGTTTAACCCATTTAGGCGTAGGCCTGATGACAAACCCATCTATATTACTGGTGCTCAATATTTCATGTCAAGGTAATTGGCCACCGACCCCCTTTTCAAAATATGTTGTTCCAGGGACCTCCCCCAGAAGCAAAGAGTTGAGTTAAAACGTTCGCTCTGAAAGAATATACATTCAAAGATTTGCGCCACATTTTCCCGTTTTTTACAAAAATAGCAGACCTACAAGCTCGTAGTGCGCCACTCGGTGGCGCGCTATGAGCTTGTAGATCTGCTATTTTTCAATAGCTAAAGTATAACATAATGCTTAGTTAAAACACCAAAAGGGGTTCTCGCTCAAAATGGGTTAACTCAAACACATTTATTATAGCCTATAGCAGGTTGTTGGTTCTGCAATCTGCTTGTCCTTGGGTCTGATTTAGAAAGCGCTACACAGGCTGATGGAAGATGATCACAGACACTGTAGATGGTCCTTATCTATCCTTATAGTTTTCAATTGTGCTGTAACTGCACTATCTTAATCTGAAATGTCAAGTGTGGGTATTATGGCTTTTCTCGTCGCTGGTTTTGGAAGGCCGTGAAGCCTGTTCTACTGATGGATGCGTGGTGCTGCGTGGCTGCAGCCTGTTCTACTGAATTCGATACCCAGCGGGAATCGAACCCAGGACCTTCTAGCTGTGAGGCGACGGCACTGGTTTTCAAATGATGGGAGAGTTGGTAACCAAATGAACCCTTATAGATTTTTAACATTATCTTCTTCTTTTTTTTTTACTTTTACAAAATGTAGTGCGTGCCCCTGCTTCATCTCTCTTTCAACTCTAAGGGGTCCATGCCAAGGACCTTGGCCTGAAAAACGTGGAAAGAATACGTCCTTCCTCATATATCGCTCACTCGCTCTTCAATCTGCAGTGGCGACGTGCCTCAAACGGGGAGGGTTTGAAAAGTGGTTAATCAAAAGCTGCATCACCAAGCATGCTAATTGGCTTTAATAGTATTCAATTCCATCCTCTTGATTGCTCTCTTCTCTCAATTACCAACACAACGCACATAATGATCCGACTGTATACCCCTCATACCCCTTATGATTGTGTTCCAATTAGTGGCTGATCTATGAGTTTGACATCTCATTTAGTGCACGCTGGCATGCGGGCTGGAGCCGAGCTCGTTTGTTGAACGCGATGGTGATGATGAATGATTCATGATCAGAAATCAAGTAGATAACTTTTTTTCATCCAAGGATTAGAGATGAACGTGTGAAATTGCTGCATGTGTTGCCAAAACAGTTGACCCGCCATTTAAGTAATTGTCGGCATATAAACTGCACCACCTACACCGAGCCATGCATATCTATAAGGCTGTATGTATATGCAAATTTGTTGGTAAGCTGGTACAATTTGTTGAGGGTACTATATTGTTGCTGTACATGTCTCATGTTACACTTACCTACTCTCCATCATTTAGCTGGGGACCACTTGAAACCCCCTCAAGGACCACTGATTGAAAAGCAGTGCTATATACATACAGTGTATTATTACAAAACATACACTTACCACTTCAGCCCTATTATACATTACAGCTGTAAAGTTGGCCTATTGGTCAAGGCTCCAAAAATGTGACCAGAGATGCAAAGTCCAGAGATGCAAAGTTTGGGCTGTTTTATTTTCTCCCAAACGAGTCTTCTAACAATTACAGTGCAGTAGAAATGGTGGAGGGCTTAAACAAATCAAAATAAGACGTTTACCAAAAATAGCAAAAATTAAACTAATACTTGACAGCAAACAAAACTAAAGAAAACCACCTAGGAACTTAAAGGACAACTTTAGTTTTTTTCAACCAAGTTTCATGTTTTAGGTTGTTATTAGAGAAACTAAAATATTTTATATTTTATTTTTTTCATTTGCTGCTTTCTTTTGTTTTAGGGATTTTAGCTCTTTTTGACAGGGGGGCGGGGGCATTCGAGCATGGGGCTAAATATGTACAACATTTTATGGTGATTTATTTATTTTTTATTTACTATAGTCCTAATAAACCCCAGGAAATTACATCTGACCACAGAAGATCACAGGATCTACTGAATGTGAAGGTAGCCTACTGGGGGAAGGCTATACTGTGTGTAGGCTCAATGTCAGTTTGTCACATTCAATAGATCCTGTGATCTTTTGTGGCCAGATGTCATTTATTGGGGTCTAGTAGGACTATAGTAAATAATAAAAAAAAGAAATCGACATAACATTTTGTAAAAAAAAATACATATTTAGCCCCATGCTCAAATGCCCCCGCCCCCCTGTCAAAAACAGCTAAAATCCCTAAAACTAAAGAAAGCAGCAAATGAAAGAAAAAGTTTTAGTTTTTCTAACAACAACCGTCCTAAAACATGAACCTTGGTTGAAAAAGACTAAAGTTGTCCTTTAAGGTACTGATACCTTACAGCTCTCCCCAAGGAGCTCACAGCTTGTTGCTACAAGCCCAATTAACTGAATGATCGTACCACATGGCCCTGCAAATAATTAACAGTCATTAACCCAGCTATACATTCTCATAGCCCATGACTAACCTAACATTTAAAGGATGTTGTACAACAGAATACAAGTTACTTTTCTCACACATTACATTCAAAAGACTACTAAAGTATTGCTCTTAAATACAGACAGACAACACACCCCTCCTCCTCTACAATACTTGGCTCCCTCCAATTTAGAGAGGCGTGCCTGCACTGATGAGGTGAGGTGAGGTGACCAATCAATAAACAACACTTAAAATGCATTGGGAAATACCAGGATGTACCAACTGTCCATGACCAACACTCCCACACAGTCATTTCCAAAGCCGGCTGGCAATGTTGGATAGATAGATAGATAGATAGATAGATAGATAGATAGATAGATAGATAGATAGATAGATAGCTTTATTGTCATTCAGCAGATACATAAAATGCATAAGAGAACGAAATGTCGTTTCACTGGCTTTTAGTATGCTAGTTAAAAGAGAGCTAAAATACTATTAAAATCTAAAATCCACTTTTAAAAACAAATAAATTAAAAAGCACCATTAGTTCATTGAGAGACAGATATTGCACAACAGGAGTCCTTATAGCAGCATATAGGGGGAAAGGTTAGGGGATATTGCACAAAGTCTGATGGCTTGGGGGAAAGCTCTTGGAAAATCTTGCTGTTTTACTTCCAATGCTTCGATACCTTCTGCCAGAAGGCAACAGAGTGAACAGTCCCTGGTGTGGGTGGGTGGGGTCATTCCTGATGTTGTCAATGTTAGTCAAATGGAAGCTGCTGTGTACTTAGAAGTGTACATTGTCCTCAGTGCATATATGTATAGGGCACGGACTGCCATTTGAAAATAGCCAATCTACAAGCTCACAATGTGTTGCTATGCGACACATTGTGAGTGGGCAGATCTGTTTTTTTCTAGAAGATTATTACACATGAAATCTTTGAATGGGATATTCTGTTGCAATTCATACTTTTACTTTTTGTAGTTTAGGTACATTTTGAAGCCAATACTTTTGTACTTTTACTCAAGTAAATGTTGAATTCCGGACATTTACTTGTAACAGAGTATTTCTATTGCAGTATTGATACTTTTACATAAGTAAAAACCTTTTCCACCACTGACTAAAAGACAAGTCACTTTATGTTTGGCTGCGCTCAGATGTTGTGAGCTTGTTGACATTTTCAGTGTTTTCAGTGTAAAGATCAGGCATTTCGACACCATCAAGGCCTGCCAAAATAACTTTTTTGTCGCAAAATCAACTGCCGATTTAGATGACTGAAATGTTATGGTATTTAGTCGACTAAAACTAAAACTTTTCAGATGACTAAAATATGACATTTTATTCAAAAGACTGGCTGTCAAATTGAACACAAGGTTGCAGAGCAGGCCGTTACATTAGACATCATAAGTATGCATCAATGTCTCCCAAAGTGTCACATCTTCTTAATTACACAATTAAAAATGTATCAATAATATGTTGTTGTTTTTCTGAAGTCGCCGTCACGAGGAATCATTTATTAAAGGGAAACAACAGAGAGACAAAAGTGTCATTTTTATTTTGTTTGTACTCAAAATATAAAATATTTATTGCAACAATCCAATCCACTTTATTCATAAAGCACATTTAAAACAACGGTGTTGAACCAGTGTTCTAACGCCAAGGAGTATACATGGACGTTTTCAAACGTGTTTTAACCCATTTTGGGGCGGGAACCCCTTTTGGTGTTAGCATTATGTTATGCTTTAGCTATTGAAAAATAGCAGATCTACAATCTCATAGCGCTACGAGCTTGTAATGTAGGTCTGCTATTTTTGAAAAATCGAAAAACCACTGACATAGAAACATAGCTTTTTCAGAAAACTGTCAGGATGTAGAAGACATTTTTTTAATCTGATCTCATGCAGGTCAAAATGCCGGCAGGCAAGGTTTGGGGAGCTCTATGCATGGAGGTGGAACATCGTTTCCACAGCGTGGAAAATGATCTATTCTCAACATAATCTGTCCTATGGAGCAGTGTCCTATTCCTCTCACACGGTAACAATCCGAGTCGATGAATAGAATTGGTTCTGAATGGTATACGGCCTCATTTCTCTCTTTCAACCAGTGTTGCGTGTTTTCATTATAGATATTTTCAAAACATGTTTTTCTTCTTTCATCTTCAAAATGTGTTGTTTTCAAACATATACCGGTATGCAAACATTTCCCCAAAAAAAAACAAAAAAATGGGATCATTTGATGACCAGCTCTCAAAACGTTGAATCTTAATAAACCAGTGGAGCTGAGTATTTGCAGTGTTGCGGACTCTATTCTTTTCTCCGGCTCCATATACTCTCTATGGAGACACAAAGGAGACTATTTTTGTCTCGATGGGAAACCACTGCTGGTCATCACATTATTGGCTTATATAGGAATATGCGACAAAAACAGAAAGATGCATGAATTCCCCATGGGGTCAGTCTTAGTTAGACTTTTAGTTCCTTCCGTTCCTGTTGGAAAAATGGAGCGACGATTCCCCACCCTGTTTGCTCAAATTCAGAATCAGAATCACTTTATTTGTCATTTTACTGTATTTACTGTATTTAATGTAGTAACCCTCAGTTATTGGCAGTGCAACATAAAACATAGAGCACTTTAAGCTAAAAACTAAAACAAAACATGGACAAACATTTCAAAAGAGCCCCAGTACGTATGATGATGTGCAATTAATGGAAAAAAAGTAAAAGGTTACCAACACCAATTCCTGGGTGAACTATCCCTTTAACCACTTATTTACCCGTATTACGGTTGAGAGTCCCTCAGGGCGCTATGCTAGTGTCTCTTCTGTTTTCTGTCCCTCAGGGCGCTATGCTAGTGTCTCTTCTGTTTTCTGTCCCTCAGGGCGCTATGCTAGTGTCTCTTCTGTTTTCTGTCCCTCAGGGCGCTATGCTAGTGTCTCTTCTGTTTTCTGTCCCTCAGGGCGCTATGCTAGTGTCTCTTCTGTTTTCTGTCCCTCAGGGCGCTATGCTAGTGTCTCTTCTGTTTTCTGTCCCTCAGGGCGCTATGCTAGTGTCTCTTCTGTTTTCTGTCCCTCAGGGCGCTATGCTAGTGTCTCTTCTGTTTTCTGTCCTCAGGGTGCTATGCTAGTGTCTCTTCTGTTTTCTGTCCCTCAGGGCGCTATGCTAGTGTCTCTTCTGTTTTCTGTCCCTCAGGGCGCTATGCTAGTGTCTCTTCTGTTTTCTGTCCCTCAGGGCGCTATGCTAGTGTCTCTTCTGTTTTCTGTCCCTCAGGGCGCTATGCTAGTGTCTCTTCTGTTTTCTGTCCCTCAGGGCGCTATGCTAGTGTCTCTTCTGTTTTCTGTCCCTCAGGGCGCTATGCTAGTGTCTCTTCTGTTTTCTGTCCCTCAGGGCGCTATGCTAGTGTCTCTTCTGTTTTCTGTCCCTCAGGGCGCTATGCTAGTGTCTCTTCTGTTTTCTGTCCCTCAGGGCGCTATGCTAGTGTCTCTTCTGTTTTCTGTCCCTCAGGGCGCTATGCTAGTGTCTCTTCTGTTTTCTGTCCCTCAGGGCGCTATGCTAGTGTCTCTTCTGTTTTCTGTCCCTCAGGGCGCTATGCTAGTGTCTCTTCTGTTTTCTGTCCCTCAGGGCGCTATGCTAGTGTCTCTTCTGTTTTCTGTCCCTCAGGGCGCTATGCTAGTGTCTCTTCTGTTTTCTGTCCCTC